>NC_053027.1:352382821-352719323 GCF_003073215.2 Triticum urartu | reverse complement strand
ATTGCCATGGTCTACCAAGTAATAAGGAACATGCTTGCATAGGTACCACATCACAATCAACATAATCAGCATATGTAGAGATACTAAAATGCACACGAACAGTACGTGTTACCTTAACCTTGCCGCTGTTGTTGAACCATTGGATGTAGTAAGGATGTGGATGTGGTCTTGTGGTGAGAGATAGCTTCTCCACCATCTCCATGCTAGCCAAGTTATTGTAGCTCCCTCCATCTATGATCACGCGAACAGAACGTTCCTTCACAACTCCCTTTGTATGGAACAAATTATGCCTCTGATTTTGCTCAGCTTGTGTAACCTGCACACTCAAAACACGTTGAGCAACTAAACTTTCATACCTGTCAGCATCTTCAGGAGCCATGTATTGCGTCTCATGATCAAAATCGTCTCCACCGTGTTCGTCACGTGTAATAAGAGCCAAAGTCTCCTCATCATAGTCACTAGCGGACTCATACCCACCATCCTCAGTAACAATCATCACACGCTTAGATGGGCATTCTCTCGCATAATGACCTCCACCCTTGCAACGTCGACAAATAATATCATGTTTTTGCCCTGTTGATGCCATGGATGAAGAAGAGCTCTATGCAGGCCTAGAAGGTGTGCTCTTGGCAGATAGTGGTGATTGTGCCTGCTTTATTGTATCACGGTTGGAGGTGGTAGCCAACGGAGGTGCCGGTGTAGCAGAACGTGTGGAAGTAGATGATGCACGTGGTGTCCACGATGAAGGTCGACCTGCAGAAAAGTTAGTCCGCGCCAATGCCTGTCGATCCTGCACTTCACGTTCAGCTTTACAAGCAAGATGGAATAAACGAGTGATATTAGTATACTCCTTATACTCTAGAATCGTCTGAATCTCTCTATTTAATCCACCCATAAAACGTGCAAGCATAGCTTCATTCTCCTCAACAATACCACATCTAATCATGCCAGTTTGTAATTCCTGATAATATTCTTCTACAGAATTTTTTCCCTGTCTTAAGCGCTGCAATTTTTGAAGTAATTCACGTTGATAATATGGTGGAACCCAACGAGTGCGCATAGCAGTTTTCAAAGCAGCCCAAGTAGCCGGAATAGGATATAATCTACAATGCTCAGACCACCAAACACATGCAAAACTAGTGAAAGCACAAACAGCAGCAGGAACACGTCTCTCCTCGGGATATTGTAAACCTCTAAATCGTTGTTCAGTTTCTAACTCCCAAGTAAGATATATATCAGGAACATATCTACCCTCAAATGGTGGAATATTCAATTTTAGTTTAGGGAGATGGTCATGATCTCGTACCTGAGGGTGAGCCCTACCATTGCCATTATTTGCATGTGGACGACCTGCTAGTTGCTGTGCTGTTAGTGGCACGTAGTTCTGATTTTGAACAACCTCATCCTCATAATCTCCCACATAAGCATCCTCCTCCACATCAGCAGTAGGAGCCATAGAAGTATCAACAGCAGCACCAACAGTTTGGCCCGACTGAAGAGGGACACGGCTCGCTCGGCGGAGGGCTGTTTCCCGACGTGGAGGTAGTCGGTGTTGTTGCTGTTGTTGCAGAGGTGCGGCAGGAGCAGCCGGTGGTGGTGGTGGAAAACGCGAAAGCAATTCAGCAAACTTGTTATCGAGCTTTGTTTCAAACGTCTTCTCCATGCCATCTATCTTCTCCATGGCCTCTTCAAATCTGTTTATCACATCTTGCACCTGTCCATTCATCATTTGCTGAAACGTATCATGAAGCTCCTTGTTCGTCAAGTTCTCCCAGTCAGTCTCATCGGCTTGTGATCCTGACATGGTTAGCAGCAATAGAAACACACAAGAATATGATCCTATAGACTACTAACAAGTGGTGGTGGTGGCGGGTGTCACAAATCCGTCAAGCAAATCTCAAATTCTTACCAGTTCTTACCCAGCAGCAGGCGGTGATCGGCAACCGTTGTAGTCAAAAACTCTCAAAAGCTTGGATAGAGCGATTGCCAGGGAGAGTCAAACGCACGACGTAGATGTATGTGGAGCTGGGAAGGCTTATAGTATGGTAGCAAAAAGGGTCAGCAATAATCAATTCAGAGATGCAAAGTTGAATAAACGCTCAACGACGGTACTGTGCTGGTCCTAGGCTAGACCGTGCTAGAGACGCGAGCCTAGAACACTAACAAAATCACGGCGCTGCACGTAAATATGGGAAAAGCACACTCTGAAACTTTTTTTCGCTCTTTTTTTTGCGCTCCTTTTTTTTGCGCTCCTCTTTTTTTCCGTGAAAAATCACTATAATGGCGAGTGTCTCAAAACTCTTCCCTCGTCAAACTGATAGGATGGGCACGAAAAAAAATTCACTTTTTTTCGGAAATCAGGGCAGCGACGACGAAAAAGTGCGACAAAAAATCACTATGATGGCACGTGGCTCAAAAGACTCAGAAAAGCCTAAAAATAGGATAGGGAAAAAAATTGCCCGTGAAAATTTTGGCCTAAAAACTGCCCGGGGGTCTCCAGACTCTTTTTTTTTTGAGACCTACGCAGGCAAGGAAACACGACTCGGAATTTAGATTGATCTCAAGAACAAACCTAATATGAGAAGAACTCGGATTGGTGGTGGATATATGGTTGTGGTATATGGCAGCGGTGGTGGTATATGGTAGTGGTGGTGGTATATGGATAGAGATTGGTGGTGGTATATGGATACGGATTGGTAGTGGTATATGGATATGGATTCAGAGCGGTGGCGGATAAGCACAAGTGGTAGATGGGCGATAATGATGGTGCGGCGGCGGCGTGACAACTTATGACCAGAACTCGAAACTCTAAAAGACTAGACTCTAAGACCAGCAACTTGACACGACGATGCAACCGCAAATTCAACAAAGCAAAAACCCTAAAAAGATTATGCAAAGGCTCAGATTGGTTCGGATATGATGAACTAACCCTAATTTTTTTGTGTGGCTTTTTTTTCGTGGACTGTAGGTATGAAGAACAGACTCGATCTAATCTACGAAAAACTGTAAAAATCTCACCGAGCAACCTGGAAATCTGATACCACTTGATAGAGGCTAAGGTGTCCCGATGTTTCGATGAGATGGTGGCTGTCGTTTTCTGTGGGAGTCGACCTTGACGATCCGACTACGAACGTGCGAGACGTCGCGCCTTAGCAATCGCTAAACCAACTTCCGAGGGTTATTGACCACGCCGGAGCACGATCAACCTGACCACGAGGGTCTGTTTCCTGTGAGCAAACGAAGAACAAGCAAGAAACTGAGATTGCAATCGGGATATTGCGAATATAAGATGAAAGCTTTATTGATCAAGGTGGGGTTCTGTGACGTCTTGGTCTGGTCGTTGGACACAAACGAAGTACGCGAAGTTGCATCTATGGCAAACTTTTAATCTAAACAAAACCCAAAGTCTAAACGACGCCCTAAGGGCTGTATATATGGAGGAAGAGGGGGGAATTTCGTGGCCCTTGAGGGTGGGGTCCAAAACCAACCCTAACTCTTGTTTCCCCACACATACGGACTCTAAAAATAGCCTATACTTAAGTATTTCGAAATTACATGGGCCTGGCCCATTAATAAGGTGACGCAGCACCTAGAATAGCCTATGGACGAATATTATGAAGTGGCATCTTGTATATTTCGTCCAAGGCTTCATGCACTCCTTATGGCGGCTTCAAAGTCCTGAAATCATCACTTGTAACTCCGTTCTTGATCCCCTTGCGCATGCCATCAACTCCATGCGTGTTCTTGCTCCAATGTTCATCCTTCTCCAAGCTAGGCCCTTCATTTGTAAGCAAAACAAATGTATCCAATTTAGGCAGCATCATAATCTCATGAACATTAGAATCATTACCAAGAAACGAAAGTACCTGGTAATTTAATTGGCGTGCCCGAGCTCTAGTAATTGGTCCAGTATATGTAACAGTAGGGGATGTCGATGTAACAATGGTATGGATGTCCTCATCACCCCCATGGACCTACCTACATCTCCCATGACACCACTTGGACCAATGACAAGAGCTTGAGCAAAGGCTATCGAAGATAAGGTGAACTCGCCCCTCTCCGCACTACCACTTTCTACATATGAGACATGGCTGCCACCTCAAGTGGGGACCCTATGTGTGATCAGGTACTTGGAGGAAATCCACGAGACAGCTACAACCAACGGATAAGACGACGAGGACACCAAGTACAATGACCAAGAGGAAGAGCTACCAGGAATCTATAGCCATCGGACGACTGGTACTCGTCGGACGTCCGACGCCTGGGAGCTTCAGCCAGCCAGCCGAGTCCCAGCCTGCGCACGCTCCAGCGGCCGGACGACTGACACCGACCGGACGTCCGACATGCTCCAGCCCCGGGATGACCGAGCCCCTCCGGACGACCGGCACCACCATCATAGAACAAAAACGTCAGAAGTATGGAGACCACCGGACGACCGACACCCCAGACATCCGACGCCGGCTAGAAATCCGACGCCGACCATCTCGAGCCAAAACGTCAGACTCCCGACAAGTACCGGATGTCCGGACCCTCACGAGCCGCTGGACGTCCGGTAGTTGTCGGACATCCGACGCCTGTGTGTTGACAGCGTGTTGCGTCGAGGCCCATGTACCCCTTCGTCCAATTAGACTATATATACTCCTCCTCCTCCCTCTTTCTAGGGTTAGCAAAGGATTAGCTCATTTGAGAGATAGAGCTTTTCTCATCCACTTGATACCTTCTCCATCGGAGTTCGCAACCTCTGCGGAGAAGATCCCCCAAGTGGATTCAAGACCCCATCACAGGAAGACCCCTCAAGACCTCCTCACGGGTAAGACCTTTTGTATCGTCCTTTGTTGTGTTTGAATCTTGTATCACTCTTTATGTTCATGGATCTAGCACATGTGTGATCATTTCTCGTTTATTTGAGTGTTACCTCTGGTTTCTCCCTCGTGTTTCCCCTCGTGTTCTTCGTAGGATCTGCCCCAATCATGAAAGATCGTCCCTAGGGTTTCCACCCTACATCAACGGAGGTATATATTGGTAGAATAAAAATTACTATACCTTCATTCACAGGCAAGGCCGGTCCCGAGGAGTATCTTGAGTGTGAGATGCATGTGGAGCAGATTTTTTATAACCACCGTACTCCGAGGAGCAGAAGATTCATTTGCATCTCTTGAATTTTCAGGTTACGCATTAATTTGGTGGGATCAACTCAACCATAATGACGCGCGACCGGAATCATGGTGAGATATGAAGCGTACAATGCATGCTCCCTTTGTTCCAGCTTATTTTCAGAAGGAGCAGCACACAAAGCTTCGTCGTGTTGTCCAAGGAGCCATGCCGATGGATGAGTACTACCAAAATATGCAAGTTTTGATGATTCGACCAAATGGGCATGAGTCTGATGATGCAACCATGACACAATTCTTTGAGGGACTAAATGAAGATATACGCGGCCGCGTTGATTTGATGCAGTATAATGATATGCAAGAGCTTCTTCGTCAAGTGGAGCATGCCGAGCAGTGGGTCATGGCAAAGCAAGTTTCCAAAGTCCACAACAATTTTAGCATCGGGAGGCGTTCTTATTCGAATGATGATGATAATGTCAAGCGAGTTTCATCCTATAGGTCATCTGCCACTGATCGCAAGGAGATGAGCAAAGAACCTATGGTTGCGAGCGAAGTGGCTTCAAGGGATGATTCTAGTGCGCAGTCCGCTATGTGTACTAGTGAGATTGTGTGTTACACATGCGGAGGTAGGGGACACAAAGGCATTGATTGGCCGAACAAGAAGAGAGTGCTCCTTGTTAATGATGGATATGTTTCTGAACACAAAACTGACTTAGATTATGATGAGCTCAAGCAAGGGGAAAGTGAATCAAATCCTATCAAGTGATATCCTTTGGATTATTATCTGCCATGCATCATGGTGTAGAGAGCTAAAGAGGATCAAATACCAAGCGTGGGACAGCGGTGGAAAAATTTCATTCACAATGCCGAATCAACAACAAGTGTTGCAAGTTGATTGTTGATGGAGGGAGCTACACCAACATCATAAGCAAAAGCGTGTGCTGGACGCTTTAGGATTGAAGACATGGCCACATCCATAGCCACATTGCCTTTAGTGGTTGTACAACTCCGTACGTTTGAAGGTGACTCACAAGGTACGCGTAAAGTTCAATATTGGCACATATTATGATGAGGTGATTTGCGATGTTGTGCCAAAGGATGTGATGCAGAGCATCCTACGATCATCCTCATGTACACTTCGACAACTCCCCAAGCCCCAAGAGGACATACGATGAGACCTCCACCATACGCCATTGGACACAAGGTGAAATCACTCCTCTTTGAACCGTCACTTTCCACATATGAGACATG
Source organism: Triticum urartu (assembly GCF_003073215.2). NCBI lineage: Eukaryota > Viridiplantae > Streptophyta > Magnoliopsida > Poales > Poaceae > Triticum > Triticum urartu. The sequence continues at coordinate 352,712,961 of NC_053027.1, read as the reverse complement.
GTTACTACCTCATGCATGGACCTTGTGTATACTCAGGCTCATACGAGATGACCACGGAGATTCAAAGTGATGCGGAGCATCCTATGGACATCACCATGTCAAGAGTCCGTTTGGCAAGTGACACGTGCGGCATCTACTTCACATACATAAAGGTGAATCATCTCCTTTACACGTGCTCACTTGACCCCTTCGAGGATGGTATACTACTTGACACTTCTCCCGTGTGCATGCATAGGTATTGTCGGAGCTTCACGGATGTTGAGGAGGAGTGCAAGCGCCAAGGAACAACTACACCATCCGCGAGGGAAGCATGGAAGCGACGACGGAAGAAGACGGAGAAAAGCTCCCAAGCCCCGGACATCCAGCCGTTCCCGAGCCCCCGGACATCCGGCTCCCAGCCCGGAAATCCGGCCCCTCCGAACCCGAGAGCAACAAGTGCCACCACTCAGGCCCGGACATCCGGCGCCTCCCAACAGCCCGGACATCCGGCATCGCCCCGGACATCCGGCACCGACGTATCCAGAGAGCAGCTGAACCTCCACTTCAGCCCGGACATCCGGCCGCGACCCCGGACATCCGGCTCGTCCCAAAGCCCCGGACATCCGGCCCCCAGCCCAGATGTCCGGCACCTGCGCGTGCCTAACCGGGCCAAAGGCCCATGTATCCCCTCCTCACTTACCCCTTCGCGGCTCAAGACTATATATACTCATCCACCTCCTTCTAGTTAGGGTTAGCGTTGGTTTAGCCCATACTTCGAGATAGAGCTTCGCTCATCCATCCGGATCTACTCCACGAGAGAGACCGTGGCCCCTCTTCGGAGAAGATCCACTTGGATTCAAGACCTCCTCGCGGAGAAGATCCCCTTGTGGATTCAAGACCTCCTCGCGGAGAAGAACATCAAGACCTCCTCACAGAGAAGAACCGGCTACCCTTGTATCGTCCTTAGTTGTCTGTGGATTCGTGTATCTCTCCCTATGTACTCGAGGATCTAGCACATGTGTGATCATCCTTGTTGGTTTGAGTGTTCTCTTGTGTTCCCCTCATGATTTTCCCCTCATTTCCCTCCTCGTGTTCTTCGTGTTCATCGCGGGATTCGCTCCTTTCGTGAAAGATCGGGCCACTAGGGTTCTACCCTACATCATCTTGGATCAGAGCCAGCTTGTCTCTTGATACCATCATCTTGGTATCTAGAGCCACGTTGATCACGATTTCGGAGTCTCCCCTCTTCGTTTTGTAGCCTAATTTTGTTGTGTCATTCCCCAATTTTGAAAATCCCCACCCAAACATAGCCCCAAATTTTTTTTGTGATTTGTTGGTGAGATGATGTTTTGTTAATTTTGATCCATGGATTTGCTTGGTTTCGGGTGGTTCTAGCATATCCCCAAGTTTCCCCACTTTCCATCCATGAAATCCCATCAATTTTGCCCCCAAATCCATCTACTTCCGCCCCCAAATCGAGTTTTGATGTCCCAAACGAGATCTGGAATCGTCGGGCTGGACATCCGGGCCTCAGGCCGGACATCCGGGCCTCAGGCCGGACATTCGGGCCCCAAGCCGGACATCTGGCTCCTGGAGCATAAAATCTGCAAGGTTCTGGACATTAGGTCCCGGATTTCCGGCCCCTGGGATTTCAGTCTTCCCCGTTTAACCGTTTTGTCCATAACTAATTCATCCGGAGTCTGTTTTTGATGTTCTTTAGCTCGTTGAAAAGCTCTTGACATTCCCCTTCCCACAAAAATACTACCATAACCATTTGACTTCATCAAATTTTCAGAACTTTGGCATCTTTGCCTAGGGCTTCCACCACATCATCGGCTACACCACCACCGACTCCCGCAACCAAACCAATATTGATCCCCAGCGCATATGTGGTTGCTTGAGGAGTGATTTGAGTCTCCTAAGGTGTCTAGGATACTTAGGGACGGTTGCTTCTTCATCAACCACCACCACCACTAATGCATAGGCTTGACCACTATACACCTCCGCCACCAAACTTAACCCAATTTTGTTTGTGTTGTGAGTTGTGTCTCCTAAGGTGTTTCGGCTACTTAGGGACCGTGCTTTCAACTCCGACACCGTGTATAGTACACCACCTTACCCTCCACTTCCGCATTGCCTACTCGCAAAACCCATTCAGCTTCCGCAACCACCATCGCACCCCGCTACCACCATTTTGACATTTGACGTTTGAGATTTTGAGTTCGCGGTTTTTCCGTTTCCTAAGGTGTTTCGGCTACTTAGGGACAAGTCTCCATCATCTTGGTATCTCCATCAAGATCACCGCCACTCATCATCGACACGGACGGTAACATCCATATCATCTTGGTATCGTGGTATCCCTCCATTGTATATTCCCTTGCCATTGCATTGATAACCCCTAGCCCATTTTGCATCACTTGCCTATCGAAACTAGCCATTTGAGTATTGCCGGCAACGTTACTTGTGCACATTAGTGATCTACACCATACATTGCATACATACCATATCATATTGGTATCTGATGAGGACATCAATACCATTGTTACATGATGAGGACATCAATACCATTGTTACACCCACAGCCCCTGGCTGCTAGTACATACTGGACCAATTACTAGAGCTCGCGCACGCCAATTGAATTATCAGGTACTTTCGTTTCTTGGTAACGATTCTAATATTCATGAGAATATGATGCTGCCTAAGTTGGATACATTTGTTTTGCTTACAAATGAAGGCCTAGCTTGGACAAGAAAGATGAACCTTGGAGCAAGTTCAAGTATGGAGATGATGGCATGCGCAAGGGGAACAAGAACGGAGTTACAAGTGATGATTCCAGGACTCTGAAGCCACCATAATGAGTGCATGAAAGCATGGGACGAAATATACAAGATGCCACTTCATAAATTTCGTCCAGAGGCTATTCTAGGTGCTGCGTCACCTTATTATTGGGCCAGGCCCATGTATTTTCGAAATACTTAAGTATAGGCTGTTTTTAGAGTCCGTATGTGTGGGGAAACAAGAGTTAGGGTTGGTTTCGGACCCCTCCACCAAGGGCCACGAAATTCCCCTCTCTTCCTCCATATATACAGCCCTTAGGGCGTCGTTTAGACTTGGGTTTTGTTTAGATTAAAAGTTCGCCATAGCTGCAACTTCGCGTACTTCGTTTGTGTCCAACGACCAGACCAAGACGTCACAGAACCCCACCTTGATCAATAAAGCTTTCATCTTATATTCGCAATATCCAGATTGCAATCTCAGTTTCTTGCTTGTTCTTCGTTTGCTCGCAGGAAACAGGCCCTTGTGGTCAGGTTGATCGTGCTCCAGCGTGGTCAATAACCCCTCGGAGTTGGTTTAGCGATTGCTAAGGCGCGACGTCCTCGCACGTTCGTAGTCGGATCGTCAAAGTCGAGTTCCTCTAAAACGATAGCCACCATCTCATCGAAAGATGGGACACCTGTGCCTCTATCAAGTGGTATCAGATTTCCAGGTTGCTCGGTGAGATTTACAGTTTTTCATAGTTTAGGTCGAGTCTGTTCTTCATACCTATAGTCCACGAAAAAGCCAAAAAAAAATTAGGGTTAGGTCATCATATCCGAACCAATCTGAGCCTTTGCATAGTCTTTTTAGAGTTTTACTTTGTTGAATTTGCAGTTGCATCGTCGTGTCGAGTTGCTGGTCTTAGCGTCTAGTCCTTTAGAGTTTCGAGTTCTATTCACAGGTTGTCACGCCGCCGCCGCACCATCATCATCATCATTACCATATACCACCACCCCACCATATACATCGCCGCTGCCATATACAACCACCAATCCGAGTCCACATATACCATCGCCATATACCACCACCAATCCGAGTACAGATATACCATCACCATATACCACCACCAATCCGAGTCCAGATATACCACCACAGTCCGAGTTCCACCAGATTCATCTCCGCCACCAGTCCTAGTCTGAGTCGAGTATTTGTTGCTTTGTTTTCGAGTTCCAGATCACGCCATACTCCAAGTCATGACAGAGTAGGACACCTGAGATTATGTGCTACCCGCAGAAGAAAAATAGTTCCAAACTCAAAAAAAACCAAGTCTGGAAAATTCTGGCTAGACAGTTTTTAGACCATTTGTAGACTTTTTCGAAAAAATTGTTGCGGAGCAAAAAAAGTGAAAAAAAAGAAAAAAAATTCAGAGTGTGCTCCTCCCTTGTTTACGTGCAGCGCCGTGATTTTGTTAGTGTTCTAGGCTCGCGTCTCTAGCACGGTCTAGCCTAGGACCAGCACAGTACCGTCGTTGAGCGTTTATTCAACTTTGCATCTCTGAATTGATTATTGCTGACCCTTTTTGCTACCATATTATAAGCCTTCCCAGCTCCACATACATCTACGTCGTGCGTTTGACTCTCCCTGGTAATCACTCTATCCAAGCTTTGAGAGTTTTGACTACGACGGTTGCCGATCACCGCCTGCTGCTGGGTAAGAACTGGTAAGAATTTGAGATTTGCTTGACGGATTTGTGACATCCACCACCACCACCTCTTGTTAGTAGTCTGTAGGATCATATTCTTGTGTGTTTCTATTGCTGCTAACCATGGCAGGATCACAAGCCGACGAGACTGACTGGGAACATGACGAATAAGGAGTTGCATGATAAATTTCAGCAAATGATGAGTGGACAGGTGCAAGATGTGCTAAACAGATTTGAAGAGGCCATGGAGAAGATAGATGGCATGGAGAAGACGTTCGAAACAAAGCTCGATAACAAGTTTAATGAATTGCTCGCGCGTCTTCCTCCACCACCACCGGCTGCACCTAACGCACCTCTAACAACAACAACAACAACAACAACAACAACAACAACAACAACAACCAACAACAACAACAACAACAACGACGACGACTACCTCCACGTCGCGAAACAGCCCTCCGCCGAGCGAGCCGTGTCCCTCTTGCGCCTGGCCAAACTGTTGGTGCTGCTGTTGATATCTTCTGTGGCTCCTGCTGCTGATGCGGAGGAGGATGATTATGTGGGAGATTACGAGGATGAGGTTGATCAAAATCAGAACTACGTGCCACCACCAGCACAGCAACCACCAGGTCGTCCACATGCAAATAATGGCAATGGTAGGGCTCCACCCTCAGAGGTACGAGATCATGACCATCTCCCTAAACTAAAATTGAATATTCCACCATTTGAGGGTAGATATGTTCCTGATATATATCTTACTTGGGAGTTAGAAACTGAAAAACTTTACATGTTTACAATATCCTGAGGAGAGACGTGTTCCTGCTGCTTTGTGCTTTCACTAGTTTTGCATGTGTTTGGTGGTCTGAACATTGTAGATTATATCCTATTCCAGCTACTTGGGCTGCTTTGAAAACTGCTATGCGTACTCGTTGGGTTCCACCATATTATCAACGTGAATTACTTCAAAAATTGCAGCGTTTAAGACAAGGAAAAAATTCTGTAGAAGAATATTATCAGGAATTACAAACTGGCATGATTAGATGTGGTATTTGAGGAGAATGAAGCTATGCTTGCATATGGGTGGATTAAATAGAGAGATTCAGACATCCTAGAGTATAAGGATTATACTAATATCACTCGTTTATTCCATCTTGCTTGTAAAGCTGAACGTGAAGTGCAGGATCGACAGGCATTGGCGCGAACTAACTTTTCTGCAGGTCCGATCTTCATCATGGACACCACGTGCATCCTCTACTTCCACTACACCAGCACCTCATCAGTGCCACCTCCAGTCGTGATACAAGAAAGCAGCACAACCACCACTATCTGCCAAGAGCACACCTGCTGGGCCTGCTAGAGCTCTTCTTCTTCCATGGCATCAACAGGGCACACAAGTGATATTATTTGTCGTCGTTGTAAGGGAAGAGGACATTTTGCGAGAGAATGCAAATCTCAGTGTGATGATTGCTACTGAGGATGGTGGGTATGAGTCCGCTAGTGACTATGATGAGGAGACTTTGGCTCTTATTACAACGTGAAGAACACGGTGGAGATGATTCTGATCATGAGACGCAATACATGGCTCCTGAAGATGCTGACAGGTATGAATGTTTAGTTGCTCAACGTGTTTTGAGTGTGCAGGTACACAAGCTGAGCAAAATCAGAGGCATAATTTGTTCCATACAAAGGGAGTTGTGAAGGAACGTTCTGTTCGCGTGATCATAGATGGAGGGAGCTGCAATAACTTGGCTAGCATGGAGATGGTGGAGAAGCTATCTCTCACCACAAGACCACATCCACAATCCTTACTACATCCAATGGTTCAACAACAGCGGCAAGGTTAAGGTAACACGTACTGTTCGTGTGCATTTTAGTATCTCTACATATGCTGATTATGTTGATTGTGATGTGGTACCTATGCAAGCATGTTCCTTATTACTTGGTAGACCATGGCAATTTGATAAAAATTATGTACACCATGGTAGAAACAATCAGTATACTCTTGTTCATAAGGATAAAAATATTACTTTGCTTCCTATGACTCCTGATTCCATTTTGAAAGATGATATTAATAGAGCTAATAAAGCAAAACAGGAGAAAAATAAGAGTGAAAATCAGATTGTGGCAAAAGAATTTGAGCAACAAATGCAGCCTAATAATAAACCATCTAGTGTTGCTTCTGAAATTAAATTGAAAAGTGCATGTTTACTTGCCACCAAATCTGATATTGATGATCTAGATTTTAGCAAATCTGTTTGCTATGCTTTTGTGTGCAAAGAGGCATTATTTTCATTCGAGGACGTGCCTTCCTCTTTGCCTCCTGCTGTCACTAACATTTTGCAGGAGTTCGCACGTCTTTCCACAAGACGTGCCACCGGGATTACCACCTATTCGCGGATTGAGCATCAAATTGACTTAATTCCCGGTGCATCATTACCCAACCGTGCACCATACCGTACCAATCCAGAGGAGACGAAGGAGATTATGCGTCAAGTACAAGAACTGCTCGACAAAGGTTATATACGCGAATCCCTTAGTCCTTGTGTTGTTCCTATCATTTTAGTGCCGAAAAAGGATGGTACGTCACGTATGTGCGTTGATTGTAGAGGCATTAATAATATTACTATTCGTTATCGTCATCCTATTCCTAGGCTAGATGATATGCTTGATGAATTGAGTGGCTACTAATATTCTCCAAAGTTGATTTGCGTAGTGGATACCATCAAATTCGTATGAAATTGGGAGATGAATGGAAAACAGCATTTAAAACTAAGTTTGGATTATATGAGTGGTTAGTCATGCCTTTTGGGTTAACTAATGCACCTTGTACTTTCATGAGGTTAATGAACGAAGTTTTACGTGCTTTCATTGGACGATTTGTGGTAGTTTATCTTTGATGACATATTGATTTATAGCAAATCTTTGGAGGAACATTTGGAACATTTATGTTTTTTTATTGCTCTACGTGATGCACGTTTGTTTGGTAACCTTGGAAGAGTGCACCTTTTGCACCGACCGAGTATCTTTTCTTGGCTATGTTGTTACTCCACAGGGAATTGAAGTTGATAAAGCCAAGATTGAAGCTATTGAGAGTTGGCCGCAGCCCAAAACGGTCACACAAGTGAGGAGTTTCCTTGGCCTCGCTGGTTTCTATAGGCGTTTTGTGAGAGATTTCAGCACCATTGCTGCACCTCTCAACGAGCTTACAAAGAAGGATGTGCCTTTTGTTTGGGGTACCGCACAGGAAGAAGCCTTCACGGTATTTGAAAGATAAGTTACACATGCTCCTTTACTCCAACTTCCTAATTTCAATAAGACTTTTGAGCTTGAATGTGATGCTAGTGGAATTGGATTAGGAGGTGTGTTATTACAAGATGCAAACCTGTTGCATACTTTTCTGAAAAATTGAGTGGGCCTAGTCTGAACTATTCTACTTATGATAAAGAATTATATGCTCTTGTTCGGACCTTAGAAACATGGCAACATTATTTATGGCCCAAGGAATTTGTTATACATTCTGATCATGAATCTTTGAAACACATTAAAAGTCAAGCAAAACTGAACCGTAGACATGCTAAATGGGTTGAATTCAAATTTGTTATACATTCTTATCATGAATCTTTGAAACACATTAAATGTCAAGAAAAACTGAACCGTAGACATGCTAAATGGGTTGAATTCATTGAGAGTTTGCCTTATGTCATTAAACACAAGAAGGGTAAAGAAAATGTTATTGCTGATGCATTGTCTCATCGTTATACTATGCTTTCACAACTTGACTTTAAAATATTTGGTTTGGAGACCATCAAAGATCAATATGTGCATGATGCTGAATTTAAAGATGTATTGCAGAATTGTAAGGAAGGGAGAACTTGGAACAAGTTCGTTCTTAACGATGGATTTGTGTTTCGTGCTAACAAGCTATGCATTCCAGCTAGCTCCGTTCGTCTTTTGTTGTTGCAGGAGGCGCATGGAGGAGGATTAATGGGACACTTTGGCGTCAAGAAGATGGAGGATATACTTGGTACACATTTCTTTTGGCCAAAGATGAGACGGGATGTTGAGCGTTTTGTTGCTCGCTGCACTACATGTCAAAAAGCTAAGTCACGACTCAATCCTCATGGTTTATATATGCCTTTGCCTATACCTAGTGTTCCTTGGGAGGATATATCTATGGACTTTGTTTTAGGTTTACCTCGAACAAAGAAGGGGAGGGATAGCATATTTGTTGTCGAGGATAGATTCTCGAAAATGGCACACTTTATACCATGTCATAAAAGCGATGATGCTGTTAATGTTGCTGATTTGTTCTTTCATGAAATTATTCGCTTGCATGGTGTGCCATATACTATTGTTTCAGATCGTGATACTATATTTCTTAGCCACTTCTAGAGATGTTTATGGGCTAAGTTGGGGACTAAACTGTTTTTTAGTACTACTTGTCACCCCCAAACTGATGGACAAACTGAAGTAGTCAATAGAACATTGTCTACTATGCTTAGGGCTATTTTGAAGAATAATAAGAAAATGTGGGAAGAATGCTTGCCTCGTATTGAATTTGCTTATAATCGTTCATTGCATTCTACTACTAAGATGTGCCCTTTTGAATTTGTGTATGGTTTTCTACCTCGTGCACCTATTGATTTGTTGCCTCTTCCATCTTCAGAGAAGGTTAATTTTGATGCTAAAGAACGTGCTGAATTGATTTTAAAAACGCACAAGTTATGTAAGGAAAACATTGAGCGTATGAATGCTAAATATAAACTTGCTGGAGATAAGGGTAGAAAACATGTTGTGTTTGCACCTGGAGATAAGGGTAGAAAACATGTTGTGCATGTGCAAGGGGATCGAGAACAGAGTTACACGTGATGATTTCAGGACATTGAATCCACCATAATGAGTGCATGAAGGCTTGGATGAAATATACAAGATGCCACTTCATAAATTTCGTCCATAGGCTATTCTAGGTGTTGCATCACCTTCTTATTGGGCCAGGCCCATGTATTTTCGAAATACTTAAGTATAGGATGCTTTTAGAGTCCGTATGTGTGGGGAAACAAGGGTTAGGGTTGGTCTCGGACCCCTCCTCCAAGGGCCTCGAAATCCCCCCCTCTTCCTCCATATATACAACCCTTAGGGCGTCGTTTAGACTTTGGGGTTTTGTTTAGATTAAAGTTCGCCATATCTGCAACTTCGCGTACTTCGTTTGTGTTCAACAACCAGAAAAAGGCGTCATAGAACCCCACCTCGATCAATAAAGCTTTCCTCTTCTATTTGCAATATCCAGATTGCAATCTCAGTTTCTTCCTTGTTCTTCATTTGCCTGCAGGAAATAGACCTTCGTGGTCAGGTTGATCGTGCTCCGGCGTGGTCAATAACCTCTCGGAGTTGGTTTAGCGATTGCTAAGGTGCGACACCCTCGCACGTTCATAGTCGGATCGTCAAAGTCAACTTCCTCCAAAACGATAGCTACCATCTCATCGAAAGACGGGACACCTTTGCCTCTATCAAGGTAGCCATACAAGATCTCCAATGTTGAATATCATGGGTTGCTTGTTGAGCTTGGTCGTGAGTCATTGTACTTGGCGCTCGATGGTGTGCCTTGTATCTTCATGCATATTCTTGAGATAGTTCACTCGTGCACTTGCATCCATGTTGATGCGCTCTTGTAACGGAAGGGGTAGAATGTCCAATGGGGACAACAGGTTGATGTCGTAGACGACTTCGAAGGGGGACTTGCCGGTAGTAGAGTGTCTTGCGCGATTGTAGACGTACTCGGTGATGGGTAGGCACTCTTCCCACTCCTTGATGTTCTTCTTGATCAACACACATGGGAGGGTAGATAGCGTCCGGTTTGTGACCTCCGTTTGGCCTTCGGTTTGAGGATGGTATGCCGAAGAGAACAAAAGCTTGATTCCGAGCTTGGCGCATAAGGTCTTTCAAAAGTAGCTTAGGAACTTGACGTCGCAGTCTGAGACAATCGTCTTTGGCACTCCGTGTAGGTGCAGGATTTCCCTACAAAAAATATTGGCAACATGTGAAGCATTGTCTATCCTGTTGCATGGGATGAAATGAGCCATCTTAGAGAATCGGTCCACAATAACAAACACGGAATCTTTGCCATTTCGAGTTCTAGGCAAACCAAGCATAAAGTCCATACTAATATCCTCCCATGGGTGATATAGAGTAGGAAGTGGCATATAGAGGCCATGGGTTTGATCTTTAGACTTAGCTTTGCGACATGTAGAGAATCGATTGGTGAAACGCGAGACGTCGCGAAACATTTTGGGCCAAAAGTAGGTCTTGGAGAGCGTGGAGAATGTCTTGTTGCGTCTGAAGTGTCCCATAAGTCATCCATGAGATTCTTGCAAAATTAGCAAACGAAGAGATACATAGTTTGTTAGCTCTCATAAGATAATCATCTTTGATGTAATAGCGTTCCCAAGATGTTTGCATCAAACATTTGGCATATGTAATAGCAAAAGTAGGATCATGTGCATACAAGTCTTTTATGTGCTCAGCGCCAATGACATTCAATTCAAGTTGGGTAACAAGCATGCATCGATGGGAAAGCGCATCCACCACAACGTTTTCCTTACCTTTGATGTACTTGATGACATAAGGAAATGACTCAATGAATTCACTCCACTTAGCATGACGCTTGTTCAACTTAGTTTGACCCTTAAGATATTTAAGTGTTTCATGATCGGTGTGGAGAATGAACTCATGAGGGCGGAGATAATGCTCCCAAACATGCAAGACTCTAACTAAATCATATAGCTCTTTGTCATAGATGGGGTAATTGAGTTGCACTGCAGGAGTTTTTCACTAATGTAAGCTATGGGACACTTCTCTTGCATTAGCACACCTCCTATGCCATAACCGCTAGCATCGCAATGTATCTCAAATGGTTTATGAAAGTTGGGTAATGCAAGAAAAGGGGCATGTGTAAGAAAATTATTAAGCTCATTGAATGTGTTATCTTGGGATGGCCCCCAAACAAATGGTGCATTTTTGTTACTCAAAGCATGCAAAGGGGATGCAGTAGTGCTAAAGTCCTTAATGAATCTATGACAGAAACTGGCTAGGCCAAGGAAACTTCACACTTGTTGCACGTTGGTTGGTTGAGGCCAAGTTTTAATAGCATTGATCTTGGATTCATCTACATGAACACCCTTAGAAGACACAACGAAACCCAAGAAAACAAGCTTATCAACACCAAAAAGGCATTTGTCCATATTATCATAAAGGCGCTCTTTTCTAGGAGTTTGTAACACGGTTCTAAGATGGGTGACATGATCTTTGAGAGATTTTCTAAAGACAAGAATATCATCAAAATATACCACAACAAATACTCCAATGTATGGGCGAAGAACAAAATGCATCACACGCATAAATGTGCCGGGTGCTTCGGATAAACCCATTGGCATGACCTGATGTCTACTACACAACCTTCTTCTTGTAGACGTTGTTGGGCCTCCAAGTGTAGAGGTTTGTAGGACAGTAGCAAAGTTCCCTCAAGTGGATGACCTAAGGTTTATCAATCCGTAGGAGGCGTAGGATGAAGATGGTCTCTCTCAAACAACCCTGCAACCAAATAACATAGAGTCTCTTGTGTCCCCAACACACCCAATACAATGGTAAATTGTATAGGTGCACTAGTTCGGTGAAGAGATGGTGATACAAGTGGTATATGGATGGTAGATAAAGGTTTTTGTAATCTGAAAACATAAAAACAGCAAGGTAACTAATGATAAAAGTGAGCACAAACGGTATTGCAATGCGTTGAAACAAGGCCTAGGGTTCACACTTTCACTAGTGCAAGTTCCCTCAACAATAATAACATAATTGGATCATATAACTATCCCTCAACATGCAACAAAGAGTCACTCCAAAGCCACTAATAGCGGAGAACAAACGAAGAGATTATGGTAGGGTACGAAACCACCTCAAAGTTATTCTTTCCAATCAATCCGTTGAGCTATTCCTATAAGTGTCACAAACAGCCCTAGAGTTCGTACTAGAATAACACCTTAAGAAACAAATCAACCAAAACCCTAATGTCACCTAGATACTCCAATGTCACCTCAAGTATCCGTAGGTATGATTATACGATATGCATCACAGAATCTCAGATTCATCTATTCAACCAACACATAGAACCTCAAAGAGTGCCCCAAAGTATCTACCGGAGAGTCAAGACGAAAACGTGTGCCAACCCCTGTGCATTGGTTCATGGGCGGAACCCGCAAGTTGATCACCAAAACATACATCAAGTGAATCAATATAATACCCCATTGTCACTACGGGTATCCCACACAAGACATACATCAAGTGTTCTCAAATCCTTAAAGACTCAATCTGATAAGATAACTTCAAAGGGAAAACTCAATCCATTACAAGAGAGTAGAGGGGGAGAAACATCATAAGATCCAACTATAATAGCAAAGCTCACGATACATCAAGATCGTACCACCTCAAGAACACGAGAGAGAGAGAGATCAAACACATAGCTACTGGTACATACCCTCAGCCCCGAGGGAGAACTAGTCCCTCCTCGTCATGGAGAGCACCGAGATGATGAAGATGGCCACCGGAGAGGGATTCCCCCCTCTAACAGGGTGCCGGAATGGGTCTAGATTGGTTTTCGGTGGCTACGGAGGCTTCTGGCGGCGGAACTCCCGATCTATTCCGCTCCCCGAAGTTTTTAGGGTATATGGGTATATATGGGAGGAAGAAGTACGTCGGTGGACCTCCGGGCTGTCCACGAGGCAGGGGGGCGCGCCCCCACCCTCGTGGGCAGCCCAGGACTCTCCTGGTCCAACTCCGATACTCCGTGGGCTTCTTCTGGTCCAAAAATAAGTTACGTGAAGTTTCAGGTCAATTGGACTCCGTTTGATTTTCCTTTTCTGCGATACTCTAAAACAAGGAAAAAACAGAAACTGGCACTCGGCTCTAGGTTAGTAGGTTAGTCCCAAAAATCATATAAAATAGCATATAAATGCATATAAAACATCCAAGGTTGATAATATAATAGCATGGAACAATAAAAAATTATAGATACGTTGGAGACGTATCAACATCCCCAAGCTTAATTCCTGCTCGTCCTCGAGTAGGTAAATGATAAAAACAGAATTTTTGATGTGGAATGCTACCTAACATATTTCTCTAAGTAATTCTCTTTATTGTGGCAAGAATATTCAGATCCATAAGATTCAAGACAAAAGTTTAATATTGACATAAAAATAATAATACTTCAAGCATACTAACAAAGCAATTATGTCTCTCAAAAATAACATGGCCAAAGAAAGCTATCCCTACAAAATCATATAGTCTGGCTATGCTCCATCTTCACCACACAAAGTATTTAAATCATGCATAACCCCGATGACAAGCCAAGAAATTGTTTCATACTTTTGATGTTCTCAAACTTTTTCAATCTTCACGCAATACATGAGCGTGAGCCATGGGCATAGCACTATAAGTGGAATAGAATGGTGGTTGTGGAGAAGACAAAAAGGAGAAGATAGTCTCACATCAACTAGGCGTATCAACGGGCTATGGAGATGCCCATCAATAGATATCAATGTGAGTGAGTAGGGATTGCCATGCAATGGAGGCACTTGAGCTATAAATGTATGAAAGCTCAACAAAAGAAACTAGTGGGTGTGCATCCAACTCGCTTGCTCACGAAGACCTAGGGCATTTTGAGGAAGCCCATCATTGGAATATACAAGCCAAGTTCTATAATGAAAGATTCCCACTAGTATATGAAAGTGACAACATAGGAGACTCTCTATCATGAAGATCATGGTGCTACTTCGAAGCACAAGTGTGGTAAAAAAATAGTAGCATTGCCCCTTCTCTCTTTTTCTCTCATTTTTTATTTTTTATTTTTTATTTGGGCCTTCTCTTTTTTATGGCCTCTTTTCTATTCTTTTTTTATTTGGGCTTCTTTGGCCTCTTTTATTTATTTATTTATTTATTTTGTCCGAAGTCTCGTCCCGACTTGTGGGGGAATCATAGTCTCCATCATCCTTTCCTCACTGGGACAATTCTCTAATAATGATGATCATCACACTTTTATTTACTTACAACTCAAGAATTACAACTCGATTCTTAGAACAAAATATGACTCTATATGAATGCCTCCGGCGGTGTACCGGGATGTGCAATGACTCATGAGTGACATGTATGAAAGAATTATGAACGGTGGCTTTGCCACAAATACAATGTCAACTACATGATCATGCATAGCAATATGACAATGATGGAGCGTGTCATAATAAACAGAACGGTGGAAAGTTGCATGGCAATATATCTCGGAATGGCTATGGGAATGCCATAATAGGTAGGTATGGTGGCAGTTTTGAGGAAGATATATGGTGGGTTTATGGTACCGGCGAAAGTTGCGCGGTACCAGAGAGGCTAGCAATGATGGAAGGGTGAGAGTGCATATAATCCATGGACTCAACATTAGTCATAAAGAACTCACATACTTATTGCAAAAATCTATTAGTTATCGAAACAAAGTATTACGCACATGCTCCTAGGGGGATAGATTGGTAGGAAAAGACCATCGCTCATCCCTGACCGCCACTCATAAGCAAGACAATCAATAAATAAATCATGCTCCGACTTCATCACATAATGGTTCACCATACGTGCATGCTACGGGAATCACAAACTTCAACACAAGTATTTCTCAAATTCACAACTACTCAACTAGCATGACTCTAATATCACCATCTCCATATCTCAAAACAATCATCAAGTATCAAACTTCTCTTAGTATTCAATGCACTTTATATGAAAGTTTTTATTATATCCCTCTTGGATGCCCATCATATTAGGACTAAATTCATAACCAAAGCAAATTATCATGCTGTTTAGGACTCTCAAAATAATATAAGTGAAGCATGAGAAATCAATTATTTCTATAAAATAAAACCACCACCATGCTCTAACAAGATATAAGTGAAGCACTAGAGCAACAACAAACTACTTCGAAAGATATAATTGAAGATCAATGAGTAGTCGAATAATTATGCAACTATGTGAAGACTCTCTAACATTTAAGAATTTCAGATCTTGGTATTTTATTCAAACAGCAAGCAAAACAAAATAAAATAAAATGGCGCTCCAAGCAAAACACATATCATGTGGGGAATAAAAATATAGCTCCAAGTAAAGTTACCGATGAACGAAGACGAAAGAGGGGATGCCTTCCGGGGCATCCCCAAGCTTAGGCTCTTGGTTGTCCTTGAATATTACCTTGGGGTGCCTTGGGAATCCCCAAGCTTAGGATCTTGCCACTCCTTATTCCATAGTCCATCGAATCTTTACCCAAAACTTGAAAACTTCACAACACAAAACTTAACAGAAAACTCGTAAGCTCCGTTAGTATAAGAAAATAAATCACCACTTAGGGACTATTGTGAACTCATTCTAAATTCATATTGGTGTAATATCTACTGCATTCCAACTCATCTATGGTTCGTACCCTCCGATACTACTCATAGATTCATCAAAATAATCAAACAACACATAGAAAACATAATCTGTCAAAAACAGAACAGTCTGTAGTAATCTGGATCAAATGTATACTTCTGGAACTCATAAAATTCCAAAATATATTGATGGACCTGAAGAATTTGTCTATTACCTCTTAAAAAAGAATCAACTTAATAGAACTCTCCAGTAAAAAATGGCAGCTAATTTCGTGAGCACTAAAGTTTCTATTTTTTACAGCAAGATCACAAAGACTTCACCCAAGTCTTCCCAAAGGTTCTACTTGGCACAAACACTAATTAAAACATAAAACCACATCTAAAAAGAGGCTAGATGAATTATTTATTATTAAACAGGAACAAAAAGCAAGGAACAAAAATAAAGTTGGGTTGCCTCCTAATAAGCGCTATCGTTTAACGCCCCTAGCTAGGCATGATGATTTCAATGATGCTCGCATAAAAGATAATAATTGAAACATAAAGAGAGCATCATGAAGAATATGACTAGCACATTTAAGTCTAACCCTCTTCCTATGCATAGGGATTTTGTGAGCAAACAACTTGTGAGAACAAGAATCAACTTGCATAGGAAGGTAAAACAAGCATAACTTCAAAATTTTAAGCACATAGAGGGGAAACTTTATATTATTGCAACTCCTATAAGCATATATTCCTCCCTCATAATAATTTTTAGTAGCATCATGAATGAATTCAACAACATAACCATCACATAAAGCATTCTTTTCATGATCTACAAGCATAGGATTTTTATTACGCTCCACATAAGCAAATTTGTTCTCATGAATAGTAGTGGGAGCAAACTCAACAAAATAATTATCATGTGAGGCATAATCCAATTGAAAACTAAAATCGTGATGACAAGTTTCATGGTTATCATTATTTTTAATAGCATACAAGTCATCACAATAATCATCATAGATGGCAACTTTGTTCTCATAATCAATTGGAACCTCTTCCGAAATAATGGATTCATCACAAAATAAAGTCATGACCTCTACAAATCCACTTTCATCAATATAATCATCATAAATAGGAGGCATGCTTTCATCATAATAAATTTGCTCATCAAAACTTTGGGGACAAAAAATTTCATCTTCATCAAACATAGCTTCCCCAAGATTGTGGCTTTAAATATCATTAGCATCATGGATATTCAAGGAATTCGTACTAACAACATTGCAATCATGCTCATCATTCAAATATTTAGTGCCAGACATTCTAATGAATTCTTCTTCTAGCACTTGTGCACAATTATCGGAATCCTTATTCTCATGAAAGACATTAAAAAGATGAAGCATATGAGGTACCCTTAATTCCATTTTTTGTAGTTTTCTTTTATAAACTAAACTAGTGATAAAACAAGAAACAAAAAGATTCGATTGCAAGATCTAAAGATATACCTTCAAGCGCTAACCTCCCCAGCAACGGTGCCAGAAAAGAGCTTAGTTGGCGGGGTGTTAGCGCCGCTTACCTCGCCTCCCCGGCAACAGCGCCAGAAAAGAGCTTGATGTCTACTACACAACCTTCTTCTTGTAGACGTTGTTGGGCCTCCAAGTGCAGAGGTTTGTAGGACAGTAGCAAATTTCCCTCAAGTGGATGACCTAAGGTTTATCAATCCGTAGGAGGCGTAGGATGAAGATGGTCTCTCTCAAACAACCCTGCAACCAAATAACAGAGAGTCTCTTGTGTCCCCAACACACCCAATACAATGGTACATTGTATAGGTGCACTAGTTCGGCGAAGAGATGGTGATACGAGTGGTATATGGATGGTAGATAAAGTTTTTTCTAATCTGAAAAATATAAAAACAGCAAGGTAACTAATGATAAAAGTGAGCACAAACGGTATTGCAATGCGTTGAAACAAGGCCTAGGGTTCACACTTTCACCAGTGCAAGTTCCCTTAACAATAATAACATAATTGGATCATATAACTATCCCTCAACATGCAACAAAGAGTCACTCCAAAGCCACTAATAGCGGAGAACAAACGAAGAGATTATGGTAGGGTACGAAACCACCTCAGATTTATTCTTTCCAATCAATCCGTTGAGCTATTCCTATAAGTGTCACAAACAACCCTAGAGTTCGTACTAGAATAACACCTTAAGAAACAAATCAACCAAAACCCTAATGTCACCTAGATACTCCAATGTCACCTCAAGTATCCATAGGTATGATTATACGATATGCATCACACAATCTCAGATTCATCTATTCAACTAACACATAGAACCTCAAAGAGTGCCCCAAAGTTTCTACCGGAGAGTCTGATAGAGGCAAAGGTGTCCCGATGTTTCGATGAGATGGTGGCTATCGTTTTTGTGGGAGTTGAACTTGATGATTCGACTACGAACGTGCGAGACGTCGCGCCTTAGCAATCGCTAAACCAACTTCCGAGGGGTTATTGACCACGCCGGAGCATGATCAACCTGACCACGAGGGTCTGTTTCCTGCGAGCAAACGAAGAACAAGCAAGAAACTGAGATTGCAATCTGGATATTGCAAATATAAGATGAAAGCTTTATTGATCAAGGTGGGGTTCTGTGACGCCTTTGTCTGGTCGTTGAACACAAATGAAGTACGCGAAGTTGCAACTATGGCGAACTTTAATCTAAACAAAACCCCAAAGTCTAAACGACGCCCTAAGGGCTGTATATATGGAGAAAGAGGAGGGGATTTCGTGGCCGTTGGAGGAGGGGTCCGAAACCAACCCTAACTCTTGTTTCCCCACACATACGGACTCTAAAAATAGCTTATACTTAAGTATTTCGAAAATACATGGGCCTGGCCCAATAATAAGGTGACGCAGCACCTAAAATAGCCTATGGACGAAATTTATGAAGTGGCATCTTGTATATTTCGTCCAAGGCTTCATGCACTCCTTATGGCGGCTTCAAAGTCCTGAAATCATCACTTGTAACTCTGTTCTTGATCCCCTTGCGCATGCCATCATCTCCATGCTTGAACTTGTTCCAAGGTTCATCTTTCTTGTCCAAGCTAGGCCCTTCATTTGTAAGCAAAACAAATGTATCCAATTTAGGCAGCATCATAATCTCATGAACATTAGAATCATTACCAAGAAACGAAAGTACCTGGTAATTTAATTGGCGTGCCCGAGCTCTAGTAATTGGTCCAGTATATGTAACAGTAGGGGCTGTGGGTGTAACAATGGTATTGATGTCCTCATCATCCTCCCCTTCTTGAAATGAAGTCGTCCTCGACGGAAGCGCATCTTCCTCACCCAAATAAGGCTTCAAATCTGCAATGTTAAAAGTGGGACTAACCCCAAAATCTACAGGTAGCTCAAGTTTATATGCATTATCATTTATTTTCTCTAACACCTTAAAAGGACCATCAGCGCGTGGCATTAGCTTTGATTTGCGCAGATTAGGAAATCTATCTTTACGCAAATGTAACCAAACAAGATCTCCAGGCGCAAACACAACATGTTTTCTACCCTTATCTCCAGCAACTTAATATTTAGCATTCGTACGCTCAATGTTTTCCTTAGTTAACTCATGCATTTTTAAAATCAATTTAGAACGTTCTTTAGCATCAAAATTAACCTTCTCTGAAGATGAAAGAGGCAACAAATCAATAGGTGCACGAGGTAGGAAACCATACACAATTTCAAAAGGGCACATCTTAGTAGTAGAATGCAATGAGCGATTATAAGCAAATTCAATATGAGGCAAGCATTCTTCCCACATTTTCTTGTTATTCTTCAAAACAGCCCTAAGCATAGTAGACAATGTTCTATTGACTACTTCAGTTTGTCCATTAGTTTGGGGGTGACAAGTAGTACTAAAAAGCAGCTTAGTCCCCAACTTAGCCCATAAACATCTCCAAAAGTGGCTAAGAAATTTAGTATCACGATCTGAAACAATAGTATTTGGCACACCATGTAAGCGAATAATTTCACGAAAGAATTAATCAGCAACATTAACAGCATCATCGCTTTTATGACATGGTATAAAGTGTGCCATTTTCGAGAACCTATCCACGACAACAAATATGCTATCCCTCCCCTTCTTTGTTCGAGGTAAACCTAAAACAAAGTCCATAGAAATATCCTCCCAAGGAACACTAGGTACAGGCAAAGGCATATATAAACCATGAGGATTGAGTCATGACTTAGCTCTTTGACATGTAGTGCAGCGAGCAACAAAACGCTCAACATCCCGTCTCATCTTTGGCCAAAAGAAATGTGTAGCAAGTATATCCTCTGTCTTCTTGATGCCAAAGTGTCCCATTAATCCTCCTCCATGCGCCTCCTGCAACAACAAAAGATGAACGGAGCTAGCTGGAATGCATAGCTTGTTAGCACGAAACACAAATCCATCGTTAAGAATGAACTTGTTCCAAGTTCTCCCTTCCTTACAATTCTGCAATACATCTTTAAATTCAGCATCATGAACATATTGATCTTTGATGGTCTCCAAACCAAATATTTTAAAGTCAAGTTGTGAAAGCATAGTATAAAGACGAGACAAGGCATCAGCAATAACATTTTATTTACCCTTCTTGTGTTTAATGACATAAGGGAAAGTCTCAATGAATTCAACCCATTTAGCATGTCTACGGTTCAGTTTTGCTTGACTTTTAATGTGTTTCAAAGATTCATGATCAGAATGTATAACAAATTCCTTGGGCCATAAATAATGTTGCCATGTTTCTAAGGTCTGAACAAGAGCATATAATTCTTTATCATAAGTAGAATAGTTCAGACTAGGCCCACTCAATTTTTCAGAAAAGTATGCAACAGGTTTTCCATCTTGTAATAACACACCTCCTAATCCAATTCCACTAGCATCACATTCAAGCTCAAAAGTCTTATTGAAATTAGGAAGTTGTAGTAAAGGAGCATGTGTCAACTTATCTTTCAAAACCGTGAAGGCTTCTTCCTGTGCGGTACCCCAAACAAAAGGCACATCCTTGTTTGTAAGCTCGTTGAGAGGTGCAGCAATGGTGCTGAAATCTCTCACAAAACGCCTATAGAAACCAGCGAGGCCAAGGAAACTCCTCACTTGTGTGACCATTTTGGGCTGCGGCCAACTCTCAATAGCTTCAATCTTGGCTTTATCAACTTCAATTCCCTGTGGAGTAACAACATAGCCAAGAAAAGATACTCGGTCGGTGCAAAAGGTGCACTTTCCAAGGTTTCCAAACAAACGTGCATCACGTAGAGCAATAAAAACAGCACGTAAATGTTCCAAATGTTCCTCCAAAGATTTGCTATAAATCAATATGTCATCAAAGTAAACTACCACAAATCGTCCAATGAAAGCACGTAAAACTTCGTTCATTAACCTCATGAAAGTACTAGGTGCATTAGTTAACCCAAAAGGCATGACTAACCACTCATATAATCCAAACTTAGTTTTAAATGCTATTTTCCATTCATCTCCCAATTTCATACGAATTTGATGGTATCCACTACGCAAATCAACTTTGGAGAATATTGTAGAGCCACTCAATTCATCAAGCATATCATCTAGCCTAGGAATAGGATGACGATAACGAATAGTAATATTATTAATGCCTCTACAATCAACGCACATACGCGACGTACCATCCTTTTTCGGCACTAAAATGATAGGAACAGCACAAGGACTAAGGGATTCGCGTATATAACCTTTGTCGAGCAGTTCTTGTACTTGATGGATAATCTCCTTCGTCTCCTCTGGATTGGTATGGTATGGTGCACGGTTGGGTAATGATGCACCGGGAATTAAGTCAATTTGATGCTCAATCCCTCGAATAGGTGGTAATCCCGGTGGCACATCTTCTGGAAAGACGTCAGCGAACTCCTGTAAAATGTTAGTGATAGCAGGAGGCAAAGAGGAAGGCACGTCCTCGAATGAAAATAATGCCTCTTTGCACACAAAAGCATAGCAAACAGATTTGCTGAAATCTAGCTCATCAGTATCAGATTTTGTGGCAAGTAAACATGCACTTTTCAATTTAATTTCAGAAGCAACACTAGATGGTTTATTATTAGGTTTCATTTGTTGCTCAAATTCTTTTTCCACAATCTGATTTTCACGCTTAGTTTTCTCCTGTTTTGCTTTATTAGCTCTATTAATATCATCTTTCAAAATGGATTCAGGAGTCATAGGAAGCAAAGTAATATTTTTATCCTTATGAACAAGAGTATACTGATTGTTTCTACCATGGTGTACAAATTTTTTTATCAAATTGCCATGGTCTACCAAGTAATAAGGAACATGCTTGCATAGGTACCACATCACAATCAACATAATCAGCATATCTAGAGATACTAAAATGCACATGAACAGTACGTGTTACCTTAACCTTGCCGCTGTTGTTGAACCATTGGATGTAGTAAGGATGTGGATGTGGTCTTGTGGTGAGAGATAGCTTCTCCACCATCTCCATGCTAGCCAAATTGTTGCAGCTCCCTCCATCTATGATGACGCGAACAGAACATTCCTTCACAACTCCCTTTGTATGGAACAAATTATGCCTCTGATTTTGCTCAGCTTGTGTGACCTGCACACTCAAAACACGTTGAGCAACTAAACATTCATACCTGTCAGCATCTTCAGGAGCCATGTATTGCGTCTCATGATCAGAATCATCTCCACCGTGTTCTTCACGTGTAATAAGAGCCAAAGTCTCCTCATCATAGTCACCAGCGGACTCATACCCACCATCCTCAGTAGCAATCATCACACGCTGAGATTTGCATTGTCTCGCAAAATGTCCTCTTCCCTTACAACGACGACAAATAATATCACTTGTGTGCCCTGTTGATGCCATGGAAGAAGAAGAACTCTGCGCAGGCCCGGGAGGTGTGCTCTTGGCAGATAGTGGTGGTTGTGCCTGCTTTCTTGTATCACGGCTGGAGGTGGCACCTGATGGAGGTGCTGGTGTAGTGGAAGTAGAGGATGCACGTGGTATCCATGATGAGGATCGATCTGCAGAAAAGTTAGTTCGTGCCAATGCCTGTCGATCCTGCACTTCATGTTCAGCTTTACAAGCAAGATGGAATAAACTAGTGATATTAGTATACTCCTTATACTCTAGAATGGTCTGAATCTCTCTATTTAATCCACACATAAAACATGCAAGCATAGCTTCATTCTCCTCAACAATACCACATCTAATCATGCCAGTTTGTACTTCCTGATAATATTCTTCTACAGAATTTTTTCCTTGTCTTAACGCTGCAATTTTTGAAGTAATTCACGTTGATAATATGGTGGGACCCAACGAGTATGCATAGCAATTTTCAAAGCAGCCCAAGTAGCTGGAATAGGATATAATCTACAATGCTCAAACCACCAAACACATGCAAAACTAGTGAATGCACAAACAGCAGCAGGAACACGTCTCTCCTTGGGATATTGGAAACATGTAAATCGTTGTTCAGTTTCTAACTCCCAAGTAAGATATATATCAGGAACATATCTACCCTCAAATGGTGGAATATTCAATTTTAGTTTAGGGAGATGGTCATGATCTCGTACCTGAGGGTGAGCCCTACCATTGCCATTATTTGCATGGGGACGACCTGGTGATTGTGGTGCTGGTGGTGGCACGTAGTTTTGATTTTGATCAACCTCATCCTCGTAATCTCCCGCAAAATCATCCTCCTCCGCATCAGCAGCAGGAGCCACAGAAGTATCAACAGCAGCACCAACAGTTTGGCCAGGTGCAAGAGGGAGACAACTCGCTCGGCGGAGGGTTGTTTCGCGATGTGGAGGTAGTCGTCATCGTTGTTGTTGTTGTTGTTGTTGTTGTTGTTGTAGAGGTGCGTTAGGTGCAGCCGGTGGAGGTGGTGGAAGACGCACAAGCAATTCATTAAACCTGTTATTGAGCTTTGTTTCGAACGTCTTCTCCATGCCATCTATCTTCTCCATGGCCTCTTCAAATCTGTTTAGCACATCTTGCACCTGTCCACTCATAATTTGCTGAAATTTATCATGCAACTCCTTATTCGTCATGTTCTCCCAGTCAGTCTCATCGGCTTGTGATCCTGCCATGGTTAGCAACAGTAGAAACACACAAGAATATGATCCTATAGACTACTAACAAGAGGTGGTGGTGGATGTCACAAATCCGTCAAGCAAATCTCAAATTCTTACCAGTTCTTACCCAGCAGCAGGCGGTGATCGGCAACCGTCGTAGTCAAAACTCTCAAAGCTTGGATAGAGCGATTACCAGGGAGAGTCAAACGCACGGCGTAGATGTATGTGGAGCTAGGAAGGCTTATAATATGGTAGCAAAAGGGTCAGCAATAATCAATTCAGAGATGCAAAGTTGAATAAACGCTCAACGACGGTACTGTGCTCGTCCTAGGCTAGACCGTGCTAGAGACGCGAGCCTAGAACACTAACAAAATCACGGCGCTGCACGTGAACAAGGGAAAAGCACACTCTGGAATTTTTTTTCGCTCTGTTTTTTTGCGCTCCTCTTTTTTTTGCGAAAAATCACTATAATGGTGAGTGTCTCAAAACTCTTCCCTCGTCAAACTGATAGGATGGGCATGAAATTTTTTTGACTGTTTTTTTCGGAAATCAGGGCAGCGACGACGAAAAAGTGCGACAAAAAGTCACTATGATGGCACGTGGCTCAAAAGACTCAGAAAAGCCTAAAAATAGGATAGGGAAAAAATATTTTTGCCCGTGAAAATTTTGGCCTAAAAACTGCCCGGTGGTCTCCAGACTTTTTTTTTTCCGAAACCTACTCAGGCAAGGAAACACGAATCGGAAATTAGACGGACCTCGAAAACAAACCTAATATGAAAGGAACTCGGATTGGTGGTGGATATATGATGGTAGGATATGGCAGCGGTGGTGGTATATGGATACAGATTGGTGGTGGTATATGGATACGGATTTGGGATGGTGCGGCGGCGGCGTGACAACTTATGACCAGAACTCGAAACTCTAAAAGACTAGACTCTAAGACCAGCAACTAGACACGACGATGCAACCGCAAATTCAACAAAGCAAAATACTGAAAAGACTATGCAAAGGCTCAGATTGGTTCGGATATGATGAACTAACCCTAATTTTTTTTGGCTTTTTTCGTGGACTGTAGGTATGAAGAACAGACTCGATCTAAACTACGAAAAACTAGAAAATCTCACCGAGCAACCTGGAAATCTGATACCACTTGATAGAGGCAAAGGTGTCCCGATGTTTCGATGAGATGGTGGCTATCGTTTCTATGGGAGTCGACCTTGACGATTCGACTACGAACGTGCGAGACGTCACGCTTAGCAATCGCTAAACCAACTTCCAAGGGGTTATTGACCACACCGAAGCATGATCAACCTGACCACGAGGGTCTGTTTCCTATGAGCAAACGAAGAACAAGCAAGAAACTGAGATTGTAATCTGGATATTGCGAATATAAGATGAAAGCTTTATTGATCAAGGTGGGGTTCTGTGACGCCTTTGTCTGGTCGTTGAACACAAACGAAGTACGCGAAGTTGCAACTATGGCGAACTTTAATCTAAACAAAACCCCAAAGTCTAAACGACGCCCTAAGGGCTATATATATGGAGGAAGAGGAGGGGATTTTGTGGCCGTTGGAGGAGGGGTCCGAAACCAACCCTAACTCTTGTTTCCCCACACATACGGACTCTAAAAATAGCCTATACTTAAGTATTTCGAAAATACATGGGCCTGGCCCAATAATAAGGTGACACAACACCTAAAATAGCCTCTGGACGAAATTTATGAGGTGGCATCTTGTATATTTCGTCCAAGGCTTCATGCACTCCTTATGGTGGCTTCAAAGTCCTGAAATCATCACTTGTAACTCCGTTCTTGATCCCCTTGCGCATGCCATCATCTCCATGCTTGAACTTGTTCCAAGGTTCATCTTTCTTGTCCAAGCTAGGCCCTTCATTTGTAAGCAAAACAAATGTATCCAATTTAGGAAGCATCATATTCTCATGAACATTAGGATCGTTACCAAGAAACTAAAGTACCTGATAATTCAATTGACGTGCGCGAGCTCTAGTAATTGGTCCAGTGTGTATAGCAGCAGGGGCTGTGGGTGTAACAATGGTATTGATGTCCTCATCAGAGTCAAGAAGAAAACGTGTGCCAACCCCTATGCATAGGTTCATGGGCGAAACCCGCAAGTTGATCACCAAAACATGCATCAAGTGGATCAATAGAATACCCCATTGTCACTACGGGTATCCCACGCAAGACATACATCAAGTGTTCTCAATTCCTTAAAGACTCAATCCGATAAGATAACTTCAAAGGGAAAACTCAATCCATTACAAGAGAGTAGAGGGGGAGAAACATCATAAGATCCAACTATAATAGCAAAGCTCGCGATACATCAAGATCGTACCACCTCAAGAACACGAGAGAGAGAGAGAGATCAAACACATAGCTGCTGGTACATACCCTCAGCCCCGAGGGAGAACTACTCCCTCCTCGTCATGGAGAGCACCGGGATGATGAAGATGGCCATTGGAGAGGGATTCCCCCTCCGACAGGGTGCCGGAACGGGTCTAGATTGGTTTTCGGTGGCTATGGAGGCTTCTGGCGGTGGAACTCCCGATCTATTCTGCTCCCCGAAGTTTTTAGGGTATATGGGTATATATGGGAGGAAGAAGTATGTCGGTGGACCTCTGTGCTGTCCACGAGGTAGGGGGCGCGCCCCCCACCCTCGTGGGCAGCCCGGGACTCTCCTGGTCCAACTCTGATACTCCATGGGCTTCTTCTCGTCCAAAAATAAGTTCTGTGAAGTTTCAGGTCAATTGGACTTCGTTTGATTTTCCTTTTCTGCGATACTCTAAAACAAGGAAAAAACAGAAACTGACACTGGGCTCTAGGTTAATAGGTTAGTCCCAAAAATCATATAAAATAGCATATAAATGCATATAAAACATCCAAGGTTGATAATATAATAACATGGAACAATCAAAAATTATTGATACGTTGGAGACGTATCATGACCAACCATTCATACAAGCCAAACTTGGTTTTGAAAGCAATTTTCCATTCATGACCTTCTTGGATGCGTATTTGATAGTAGCCACTTTTAAGATCAATTTTACAGAAAATTGTGGCTCCGCTAAGCTCATCTAGCATGTCGTCTAAGCATGGAGTGGGGTAGCGATATCTAACCGTGATAGCATTGATAGGGTGACAATTGGAAAACATGCTATATGTACCATATTTCTTGGGAACAAGGATTACCGATACGGCACATGGGCTCAAGCTTTCTCGTACATGGCCATTATCGATGAGTTGTTGTACTTGCATTGGATCTCCTTGGTTTCCTCAGGGTTGATGCGGTAGGGAGTCTTGTTAGGAAGAGCTACTCCGTGGATGAGGTTGATTCGGTGTTCAATGCCTCTTAGTGGAGGTAGACCCAGAGGTAGCTCGTCGGGGAATACATCTTGGAATTCCTTCAATGGAGAAGATAACACTAA
Source organism: Triticum urartu (assembly GCF_003073215.2). Classification (NCBI taxonomy): domain Eukaryota; kingdom Viridiplantae; phylum Streptophyta; class Magnoliopsida; order Poales; family Poaceae; genus Triticum; species Triticum urartu. The sequence goes on along the minus strand of NC_053027.1, from coordinate 352,685,555 downwards.
AGGTAGATGGTGAGAGGTGTTATTTTTTGGTACCTCGTCCTTGCACAATAGGACATAGTGCATAACACTTGGGTTCTCACACACTTCTCTCATCTCACTTTTGGTGGCGAATAGCACTAGGTTTTTCTTGTCACTCATCGCGGAAGCACTCAATTTGGGCTTGTGGCGCTCACTCTCTTTTTGGTGGTTCGCTCTCTCACTATTTTTTCCATGATGGTTGGTAGCTTGCTTGTCGGCGATCACTTGGCTTGGAGACATAGGTCGTATCACGTACTCCCTCCCTTTCATCTTGAAGATATAGTGATTGGTTCGCCCGTTGTGGATGTCGGATGTGGGGTTCCGGCAAACCCTTAAGGTTCGAACACTGGGGTGCGCGCAAAGTCTTTTCCTCCCACCGATCTATGCCCTAGCTTGCTAAGATCTCATGGACGAACTCGATGAACTCGCAACACAGAAAGACATGAGGTTTATACTGGTTCAGGCCACCGTTGTGGTGTAATACCCTACTCTAGTGTGGTGGTGGTGGATTGCCTCTAGGGCTGATGATGAACAGTACAAGGGAAGAACAGCCTCATGAGGTTGAGGTGTTCTTGGGCTCGGTGAGCTTGTGTGTGTGTGGATGGTCTGAATGATCCGTCCCCTGCTAGGGTGGCGGCTAGTCCTATTTATATTGGCCCTGGTCCTCTTCCCAAATATCGAGCGGGAAGGGAGCCAACAATGGCGGGCTAATTTGAAGGGGGACATCTAGTACAAGCTATCCTGACAAAAGTGGTCTTCGCCTGCGAAAAGCTCTGTGGTGACGCCATCTTGGGCTCCACGATGAGCTCCGTCTTGCCGTCCTCTTAGTCTTGGTCTCGTTGCACCAATATAGCAACCTTTGCCTGATGCCTCGGTACTCTTCGCCTGCGCTGGCCTCCTTAGCACCAAAGAGAAAACAAGGACGCTCCGCGCGCTGGCGCCCGCCTGGTGTCGTGCGTCATGGCTCACGTCACGAGGGTCTCGTGAGGTTTTGCCCCGCCTTGATATCTCTGCTCCTCATGAGCCTGCCTGGCTAGGCCACTCCAGAGGAGGCCTTGCATCGTCCACCTCGCGAGGCTTGGACCCTCGCGAGGGTCTTGGATGCTTTCTTGGTGAAGATGGGCCGTACAGCCTGCAGGCTCAGCCACGCCACGGGCCGCAGGCAGGCAAGTCTGGGGACCCCCGTTCCCAGGACGCCGACAGTTGCCCCAGGGCCCAAGGTGCGCTCGGGCTTGGCTTCGCGGCGAAGCCAAGCGCCAAGTTCAGAGCATCGTGGGCCCCAAAAGCCCGCGGCCTCGGTTGACGTGTGGTGGGTGATTGGACGTGGGCGTCTGCGCTTCCCCACGTTGCCTCGACAACTGCTCGACTTGTCTGGTCCCCGCGACATGCAAGGAAAACCATCATTACCTACGATCGCTGGAGATGCCGGTCGGCCTTCCCTTGCTAAAGGGGGGGGGGCGGATCCCCCGTTGCCCATCTCTTCCTTGCTTGCTTGCTCCTTACTCCTTGCTCCATCACTTGCAGTGACACCCATGGCACCATGAAGGAAGTTCTCCGCTGCCGAGAAGGGGAAAGCCCCTCGCGAGGGACCCGGCTCCCCGGCGCCCAAGCGCGGCTGCAGCCGCCCGCGCAAAGATGCTGCGACCCTCGCCGTGGCCCATTGTCGAGACAGCGCCACGGCACGCGGAGTGGGTCATCCCAGCCATGGCAGTCCAGTTGATGAGGGGAGGCGTGCCATGGTGGCGCGGCCTCCTCGTCCGCGCTTCCACATGGCGGAGGTGTCGCCGGAGTTCGTCGTCTGGTCAGAGAACCCGGCTGGCAACTGGCTCCAATTCCCGCGCTTCTTCGCCGGCGAGCTGCCGGCCTTTGGTCCAGGCGAACTCTGGCTGCAGGCAGATGGCTGCTGCAGCAAGGCCTCTTGGGTTGCGGTCGAGACTTCTGCCACGGGCAACATAGCCCTGGCCCGCGGTTGGCAGACATTCGCCCGTGCGTGCGGCCTGGGCAGGCGGTGCACCCTCCACTTTAGGTATGATGGTGGTCAACCCTTTATGTGAGGGTGTTTGGGGAAGATGGTCGCCGCGCCGGGTGCTGCCCCGAGGCGAACGACGGTGAGGAGGTACTCGGCCTTGGGGACGGTTGCGACGAGGACGAGGGCGATCCCGCCCTTGTCGGCAATCGTGTCTCGTGCAGCTATGGCGGCTCTTCCTCCGGCTACAGCTCCAGCAGTGGCGGCTATGCCTAGCCACCACGCCGCCGCGCCCGTTTTGAAGGCGGCAGTGGGTCGTCTCATCGCCGCACCTCCGTGAAGCGTGAGGAAGGATCTGGCTAGGCTCGGGGTAGTGCTAGGTGCCTGTCCTCGCAGATCGCTGCAATGCTACTTTTGTTTTGCTCTTTTCCTGCATCAAGAATGAAACCAGCATGGGCCCAGGGGGCGTGTATCGAACTATGGTTCCTTGGTTATATCAGTATGCGTGCTATTCTCGTGCTATGTCATTATTTTGCGCAAAGGTAACTTAAGCTGTTATACTCAGGACGCCCTCTTCCCCGTGAAGCATTTATTTCCTCGCATTCGTATTGCCATGGTGGCCTGCATTCACTCAGGAACTGCGAAAAACTCGTTAGGAAGTGCGTTAAAAGATTTTCCATTCATCCTGGCCCTATCCTGGCGCTTTGTGTCACGGTACCCGAGGGGCACGGACTAGGAGAGGTGCGCCAGCTTTTGGGCTCGAACGAGGGTGGCTCGCGAGAAGGCAGAAAGGAGAACAAAATGCTCGCGAGGGCACCTGCCTAGCCCCCTCGCGAGGCATGCGAGAGAGAGAGAACACGAGAAAATTCGAGCTGGAAAAAATGCAGTGAGAGGCGAGGGAATCAAATCGGCAAGGAACGCCAAGGGAAAACTTTGATTGAGGAAAAGCGAGTCAACTATGGAAAGCAAATGAAAAGCTGCGTCCGGCACCTAATCTAGTCTTCAAGTCTTCTCACCAGCGCGGAGCTAAGTGCTGTCCACTAGGCGTGGGGGGGAGCCCCAGGGCCTGAGGCCGGCGCTCCTGAGACTCCGGGGCGTGTACAGCCCCACTCATTATTACGTGAGAGTGTCACGGGCGGCAATTCTTCGCATGCACTGGGCCTTCTTCACAGGCTCTGGGCCTTTCTTCTCAGGCTCTGGGCCTTGCTTCTCAGACTCTGGGCCTTGCTTCATGGATAGAACTTCCGGAGGTGCTGGATGTTCCAGGCGTTCTGGATAGGTATCCCGTCCTACATCTCCAGGCGCGCTGCACCCGGCCTGGAGACATGGACGACCCTGAACGGGCCCTCCCACATGGGCGAAAGCTTGTGCAACTCTTCCTTGGAGAGGACCCGCCTCAGGACGAGGTTGCCCACCTCGAGCGTCCTGGAGAGGATGTTGCTTCAGTGGTATCGCCGCAACGCTTGTTGGTACCTTGCTACCCTCAACGCGGCCTCGTGACGGCGTTCCTCCCCCAGCACGAGATCCATCCCCCACATGGCGTCCTGCTGCGTTTTGTCGAACGCTAGGACCCGTGCGGAGCGATGCTTGACCTCGTGAGGAAGGACTATTTTAGCTCCGTAGACGAGGAAGAATGGAGTCTCGCCCGTTGGGTTGGTGGCGGTGGTTCGGATGGACCACAACACGGACTGGAGCTCGTCGTGCCAGCCCCTGCCGCAGGCCTCCAGCTTCTTCTTGAAGGTCCTGGTCTTGAGGACCCTCAGGACCTTCATGTTAGCGCGCTTGGCCTGACCGTTATTCCTGGGGTGGGCCACCGAAGTGTAGCAGATCTATGTTCCAAGGTTAGCACAGTAGATTTTGAAGAGGTTGCTAGTAAACTGCGAACCATTATCTGTGATGATGCGGTTGGGGACCCCGAAGCGGCTCACGAGGCCCTTGATGAACTTGACAGCAGAGCCGGCTGGAATGGTACGGACGGCTTCCACTTCTGCCCACTTGGTGAACTTGTCGATGGCAACGTAGAGATAGCGGTAGCCCCCTGGAGCCCGGGGAAACGGGCCTAGGATGTCCAGCCCCCAGACCGCAAACGGCCATGTGAGCGGGATGGTTTGGAGGCCCTGAGCAGGCTGATGGATTTGCTTGGCGTGGAATTGGCAAGCTTCACAGGACTTCACCAGCTCGGGCGTGTCGTTGAGTGTTGTAGGCCAATAGAACCCACTGCCGAACACCTTGCCGACGAGGGTCCGTGACGACGAGTGGTGTCCGCAGTCACCGCCGTGTATGTCAATCAGCAACTCCCTTCCTTGATCGCTGGAGATGCAGCGCAGCGTGACATCGTTCGGTCGTTTCCTATATAACTCACCGTCTTGGATACAATATGCCGTGGCCTGCCGGGCCACGCGCTCCGCGTCCTCTTCCTTCTCCGGCAGCGTCCCGTGCATCAGGTACTCCTTGAATTCCTTGATCTAGCACTCCTCCTGGGCTCGAGCGCCAAGAGCAGCCGAGCTCCTGAGGTCGGGCCACAAGCTGGGGCTCCCATGGCCGGGGGCTATGGAAGTTCCTCCCGAGGCTGAGTCATGCTTGAAAGAGGTGGCCAAGCTGATGGCTTGAAGAGCCGCTCTTCGAAGACGCCGGGCTCTTGCGATTGCCGCTTGGATGCTCTCCTGGCGATGTCATCGGCTTCCTTGTTGGTGCCCTGGGGCACGTGCTACAGCTCTAGGCCCGAGAACTGCTTTTCCATCTTGCGCACCTCCGCGAGGTAGGCCTCCATGTGTTCGTCCTTTGGCTCGTACACCTTGTTGGAAAAGTTGACCAGGAGCTGTGAGTCGCCTTTGACGGTGAGACGCTTCACCCCTAGAGCCGCCGCAGCCCTCAGGCTAGCTATGAGGCCTTCGTATTCTGTGATGTTGTTGGAGACCTTCTCGCCGTTCTGAAAACAGAGTTGCACGGCGTAGTAGAGCTTGTCCTGAGTGGGCGAGATGAGCACTGCTCCAGCCCCCGCGCCCTGATGCACGAAGGTGCCACCGAAATACATGACCCAGCCATCTGGTGCCTCGCTTCCTGGGGAGGTGGACCAGTCTTCTCCTTCCTCAAGAGCTGGGGCATCTGTCCATTCTGCCACAAAATCGGCGAGCGTGGCTCCCTTGATGACCCTGGTAGTGCTGAACTCCAACTGGAATGCTTGCAACTCGATGTTCCACTCAACAACCCTTCCGGCCGAGTTAGGGCTCCTGAGCACCCTCTCCAATGGGTAGGCTAAGACGACCTTGATGGGGTGGCCCTGAAAGTGGTGCCACAGCTTGCGCGAGGCCACCAAGAGTGCGAGCAGGAGCTTTTGCAGCATGGGGTAGCGCGTCCTCGCGTCCTGCAGTACGGTGCTGACGAAGTACACCGGGTGCTTGACGAGGGCTAGCACACTGTCGAGGCTCGGGTCCCGTGGAGATTGTGGCCTATCCTGAGGTGGTGGGTTTCCCGAGACCTGACCGTCCTCAGGAGCTTCTGCGATGTTGCCCTGTTGAGCTTGGTCTTCTGCCGCTGATGGCTTTGCCGCGACTTCCCGACCCCGCGCTGCATCAGCTCTGGCTTGGCGCGACACACCCTTGTCTTGGCTCTCCTCCCGAACTACTACCAGTGCCGCGCTGGCGGAGTATGGGGTGGCGGCGAGGTAGAGCACCAGAGGCTTGAGAGGCCGCGGTGCCACCATCACTGGGGGTTGGTGAGGTACTTCTTGAGGTCTTGGAAGGCCCGGTCGGCCTCCGGGGTCCACTCGAACGGGCCCTTCTTCTTCATGAGCTTAAAAAAGGGTAAGGCGCGCTCGCCTAGCTTGGAGATGAAACGCCCTAATGCGGTCACCCGCCCTGCTAACTTTTGCATTTCCTTGAGGGTCTGCGGTGGGCTCATGTCTTCGATGGCCTTGATCTTCTCCGAGTTTGCCTCGATCCCTCTGTGGGATATGAGGAACCCCAGTAGCTTGCCGGAGGGGACGCCAAACACGCACTTCTATGGATTAAGCCTCAAGTTCACTTGGTGCAAGCTCTCGAAGGTCTCCTTCAGGTCTTGAATCAACGTCCTCGCCTCGCGAGATTTGACCACTATGTCATGCCGAGCTGCCGCCCCAAGGCGATTTGCATCAACCGTTGAAAGGTTGCGCCCGCATTGCGCAGCCTAAAGGGCATGCAGGTGTAGCAGCACACCCCGCATGGTGTCAGGAAGGCTGTCTTCTCCACATCCTCCACCACCATCTTGATTTGGTGGTATCTTAAGAATGCATCCAGGAAACATAGCAAGTCACACTCGGCGGTGGAGTCGATGATTTGGTCGATGCGTGGAAGCGGGAACGGATCCTGGGGGAACGCTTTGTTAAGGTTGGTGAAGTCGACGCACATCCATTCCTTTCCGCCTTTCTTCGGTACTACGACGGGGTTCACCAGCCATTCGGGGTATCGAACTTCTTGGATGGTACCTGTCGCCTCCAGCTTGCGTGTCTCTTGGACGATGAAGGCCTGCTTCTCAGTGGACTGCCGTCTTGCTCGCTGCTTCACGGGGCGTACGTTGGGGCACACCCTTAGATGATGCTGGATTACCTCTCTTGGGACCCCTACCAGCTGATTGGGCTCCCACACGAATATCTCCTTGTTCGCGCGCAAAAACCTCACCAAAGCTTCTTCTTGTCCCAGGTCAAGGCCGGTTCCTATGGTGAAGGTGGCTCTTGAAGACCCGTCCTCATCGACCGGCACCTGCTTGATCTCCGCCTTGTCTTGAGTGAATAGCTTCTTCTTCTTGGTGGGCGTGGTTTCCTTGGCCTCGGGTGTACCGACGCCGGCTGGCTGTGTTGCTGCCGCGGTCTTGAAGGCGAGCCTGAGCGCCGCCACGGCCTCCTTAGTGTCCCCCTTGATGGTGAGGACGCCCTTGCTCCCTGGCATCTTCATGAGGTTGTAGGCCGGGTGAGTTGCCGCCATGAACTGAGCGAGAGCCGAGTACCCGAGGATGGCATTGTACGGGAGACCGATGCGGGCGATGTCAAAGTCCACCAGCTCGGTGCGATAGTTGTCTCGCGTGCCAAAGGTGACAGGGAGGCGGATCTGCCCCAGAGGGTGGGCAGCTCCACCACCCACTCCTGTGAAGGGCTTGCTGAGGCCGAGCTGTTCGAGCGGCACATGAAGAAGGCTGAAGGCTTCTACGGAGAGCAAGTTGAGGCCGGCGCCGCCGTCGATGAGGGTCTTAGTGACGGCCACGTTGCAGATGGTGGGCGTGCAGAGCATCGGGAGCATCCCGGAGCCGGCGGTGGATCCGGGGTGGTCTTCTGAGCCGAAGGTGAGGTCGGCCTCCGGCGCAGCCCAACCCGGTGGAGCCCCCGGGCGCTTGCAGGCTGCCCCAATATCATGGACGAAAGGCTTGACGTGGCGATCTGAAGGAGGTGCTTGGGAGCCACCCAGTAGTGCCGCGACTGCGTGGTGCACCGACACCATGTAGCGTGCGGTGAAGAGGTTGCAGAGCTCCCCCAGGATGCCACCGTGGATCCCGGGAGGTTGAGCAGCCAGGCGCGCGGCTCGCCGGCGAGGGCCATGGGAAAACAGTTGGCCATGATCTTGTCGTCGCCTCCGGCCTCGAGGACGGCCTCCTCATACGCCAGCAGGAACAACGCTAGGTCTGCCGCACCGTCGTAACGCGGCGGCATCTCTGGCCCGAACTTGGCTGGCCACTGCACTCGCCACAGAGCGGGGGCCAGGGCTCGGTACCCAGACTCCATGTTGCTGGTGTTGTCCACAGAGGTTGGTGGCGGGGCACCCGCCATGGGAGCATAGTGTGGCGGTGCGGGGCGCTGGTTGGTGGAGAGAAGCCCCGGCGCACCCTTACCTGGCGCGCCAAATGTCGGATGTGGGGTTCCAGCAAACCCTTAAGGTTCGAACACTGGGGTGCGCGCGAAGTCTTTTCCTCCCACCGATCTACGCCCTAGCTCTTTAAGATCTCGTGGACGAACTCGACGAACTCGCAACACAGAAAGACACGAGGTTTATACTGGTTCGGGCCACCGTTGTGGTGTAATACCCTACTCTAGTGTGGTGGTGGTGGATTGCCTCTGGGGCTGATGATGAACAGTACAAGGGAAGAACAACCTCCTGAGGTTGAGGTGTTCTTGGGCTCGGCGAGCTTGTGTGTGTGGATGGTCTGAATGATCCGTCCCCTGCTAGTGTGGTGGCTAGTCCTATTTATATTGGACCTGGTCCTCTTCCCAAATATCGAGCGGGAAGAGAGGCAACAATGGCGGGCCAATTTGAAGGGGACAGCTAGTACAAGTTATCCTGACAAAAGTGGTCTTCATGATAGGTGGGAAACCCGATGAACGAGTTCATACCCGAGGGTGGCCCGATCTTCACGTCGTAGGATCGAATCGGGAGGGATAACTAGCTGCAAGCAGCCGGGGTAACTAGCTTTATACCTGCCAAGGTTGGATGCAGCCCGTACATTGGGGAAGGCTAGCCGAAACTACAAGAACTCCAACCCGCTGTCTGAACAATCGCAGAACCACAAACCGGGACTAATCCACACAAAACGGCCGGAACCGTAGAGCACGAACTAGGGGGAACTAGAGGCTCCTTCTCGCGAATCCAAATGAACTCACAAGAGCAAAGGTAGCAAGATCTCACGGATCTCTCTAGCACTCTTGCTGCATAAGCTTGTACCTGAATGCTTTGACAAAAAGGTTTTTTTCTAGAGGATGGGGGAGATGGGGTTTTATAGCAGGGACAACCCCCCTTGGCTAGGTGTGAAAATGGTTTCAAAAGTAAACAGGTTTGCATGGCTTCCTTGGGTTAATAAGCAGTCAACTTTGGGAGTTGTTGCAGAGCTCCTCGGAAATTCACGAAGTCTTAACAGTCTGGACACCTTCCACGAGAATGACTAGAACTTTTGACTCACAACTCCAAATGATGTGAGGTTTTTTGCATTGGAAAGATAATTCGATGTAGCTTCTGTTGATGTACCCCTATAGCCCCGTCTCTCCACCATATGGGTGTGGCACACCAAAACATTAGAGGTAAAAACTGACAACATCAGCTTCACTTGAAAATTGTTTCCTCCAAACTTGTTCCTCCAAACCGGTTGCTTCAAGAGCTCGTAAGTTGTTGGACTTCTTCCATGTGATACCTAAGTTCAACCAATAACAATGGAAATGAAAGTGCAGCCATGTTTTCAAGATTGTGGTATGAACTTAAGTTAGCGTTCACCTGGCCATGTGTTTGCTTGATTCGGCTTAGTAATTCTTTCCAACTAAATTGAGCATTTTTCTGAAATGTCATGTATGATGTACCCATGTGCTCATAATCCTCCCTCCCTTGATGAAGAGTCGTCCTCGACTCTCTTTGATCTGCAAAACATATGTAGAAGGGAACATAACACCGATATGACAGACACTAGGGCGGCAAGAGTGGAACAAAACACTAGGCATAAGGCCGAGCCTTCCACCCTTACCAAGTATATAGGTGCATTAAGATAAACAAGATAATATTGTGATATCCCAACAATAAACAATGTTCCAACAAGGAACGATCTCTAATCTTCACCTGCAACTAGCAACGCTATAAGAGGGGCTAAGCAAAGCGGTAACATAGCCAAACAATGGTTTGCTAGGACATGGTGGGTTAGAGGCTGGACATGGCAATATGGGAGGCATGATAAGCAAGTGGTAGGCATCGTAGCATAGGCATAGCAAAAGAGCGAGCATCTAGCAAGCAAAGATAGAAGTGATTTCGAGGGTATGGTCATCTTGCCTGCAAAGTACTCAGAGTTGCCTTGATCCTCGTAAGCGAATTCAATGGGCTCCTCATTCACGAACTCGTCTCCCGGCTCTACCCAAACAAGAACAGCAAGCAAAAGGAACACAATCAACCATGTGCAATGCTCAAGCAACATGATGCAAACATGGTATGATATGCGGGATGCGATATGGGATGCATATGCATGATTTGCAAAGGAATGATTGAATCTGGCCTCAACTTGGAAATTCAAGAGTGCCACTGGAAAGGGGAGTTGATTTCGGTAGAAATCGATATAAAGATCACCAGAATCGGATGCACGGTTTGGAAATGGCAAGCAAAACAAATATAGCACCGGTCTGCGATAAACAGCATGTAGCCACCTAAATGCATCAAGATAAATATGCTACAGCACTCAAACATGGCAACAAAATTCATGGCAGGTATCCACACATGATGCTTGAAAAAAGATGAAAACTGAGCTACGACTAATTCATCCATTAACAGGTTCAAACAAGCCTGGCAGAAATACAAATGATAACAGCTTTCAGACTTAGTAAAATTAACACAAGTCTGGAATTTATCATCAGGAAGCATGAAAACTACATGCTACAGGAACATATCATGGCAAAGAAAGGCATGGCATGAAGCTACTCTAAGCAAATAACAAAAGTCCCTTAGTGACCTTGAGCCAAAAGGGATCAGAAAATACAATTGCAAGCATGTGAACATGGCAAAAACATAAATAGATTCAGACTTAGTGAAAAACTAGAGCATGCAAAACAGTTAACGAGTAGGCATGTTTACGAGCTCGATGCACTCACTACAGAGCATGACATGACAAACTAAGAATACATCCATCAATAAGACATGGCATAGAAGCTAGACGTGGAAAGAACAACAACATAGCATGCACGGATCAATAGCAACATCCTCGGCAAAATCGCTAAACTTGTCAACAATCTGCCAGGATCATTTTATAGCGAAAGTAGAGCTCGATTGACTCAAGCTAGGGTGCTCCATAATTGCAAAAAAAGACATGGATGGATGGAGCACAACAATATTAACAAAACATCCTTCCTGATCATCCTCAAAAGAGGCACAGATCACTAGGAAACAACATGAACATATGGCATAAAAACAGTATCAGGACAAGGACTTTGTGAAAAACTAAGTCCTTGAAATCAGCATCAACGATTACGCTACTTTGCATGCTTGTGCTAGTCACCACAAATATCACAAAAATACATGGCAAACACCTCTGTAAAGATGGCGTGCCATTCTACAAAACACATGTAGAGCTCAGGATCATAGCATGCACACATTAATCATGGCAAAAATGACAAAAGGCCATTTGCTGAAATAGATCTGACAAATTCATCACACAGCCCTCTTCCAACAGCATTTCGGGCATCAAGATAAGCTCAAATGAAAATGATGCAATGAGATGAAATGATGTACCCGTCGAGACGAACACTTTGATATGCTACACGCACGAATCGGAGCTACGGATGCAAAGTTATGGCATGTCAAAGTTAGCAAAAATGCTAGGGTTTGAGGACGAGAAAGTCAACCTCCCGATCCAGATCTGGATCTGGCGCGGGTACTGTAGCTGCACGGATTTCGAGGATCGCCGGAGCGAGCACTGTTCACCGGAGGAGCTCGGGTCGCCGGACTTGGAGGTTGCCGAGGGGAGGAGAGGCCGGGGCGGCACCGGCGTTGAGCGGGAGCTCCGGGCGGCGAGGTTTGCGCGGCGGGGCGGCGACCGAGGCGGAGGAGCGGGGCACTGCGGCGGAGTCCGGCAATGGCCGGAGCGGCAGGGTCGCGACGGAGGCGGTGGAGCGCGGTGCCGGCGCAGGAGAGGAAGAGCGGCACGGGCGGCGCTACAGAAGGGGCCGCGGGGGGCTTCCCGCGGGCCTCGGGCGGCGCGGCGAACTGGGGACCCGCCCGGGACACGTGGCGCACCCTGGTTCATTGCGGGTGGGGGCGGCGACTTGTCCGGCCGGCACGGATGTATCCGGTGCGGCGCGGTGGAAGAGGAGCTAGGTTAGGGTTGTTTTGATCCGGAATTTGTGAGGGAGATGCTATTTTATAGGTAGAGGGAGCTAGGAAGCTCCAACTGAGGTGCGGTTTGCGGCCACGCGATCGTGATCGAACGCTCTAGATGATAGAAGGAGTTTAGGTGGGTTTTGGGCCACTTTGGAAGGGTGTTGGGCTGCAACACACACGAGGCCTTTTCGGTCCCTCGGTTAACCATTGGAGTATCAAACGAAGTCCAAATGGCACGAAACTTGACAGGCGGTCTATCGGTAGTAAACCAAGGCCGCATGACAAGTTTCGGTCCAATCCAAAAACATTTAACCCCCATACACGAAAAGAGGTAGAAAGGATCACCGGAGGACATAGGAGCGCCGGAATGCAAAACGGACAACGGGGAACATGCTCGGATGCATGAGACAAACACGTATGCAAATGCAATGCACATGATGACATGATATGAGATGCATGACAAAGACAACAACACACGGAGACAAAAACCCGACAATGGAGAAATAAAATAACTTAGTGCCGGAAACGGCAAGAGTTGGGATACAGATAAGGTAAATTACATCTGGGGTGTTACACATGTGATACCTAAGTTCAACCAATAACAATGGAAATGAAAGTGCAGCCATGTTTTCAAGATTGTGGTATAAACTTAAGTTAGCGTTCACCTGGCCATGTGTTTGCTTGATTCGTCTTAGTAATTCTTTCCAACTAAATTGTGCATTTTTCTGAAATGTCATGTATGATGTACCCATGTGCTCATCATCCTCCCTCCCTTAATGAAGAGTCGTCCTCGACTCTCTTTGATCTGCAAAACATATGTAGAAGGGAAGTAGATAATATCCATGCAAAGAAATAATGCAATCCTCATTTGTAGCTTTCACCTTTGAATTGTGTTGCATCTGATCATGTACTTGTTTTCTCACAACGTGCAATTTGTCCAGAGATGATTGGTATTGTTTTGATGACCGAGATGTCCTCATCATCCTCCCTCTCTTGAAAAGGAGTCGTCCTCGACTCTACCTGGCCATCATATAAAAGAAGGCAGGGCAATACCAAATCATAACGCAAAGGTTTTATGATATGGAGTATTTTAGTTTTCAGCTTTGCTATCTTATGGATAATGCAAACATGATGTTTTGTTCGACTTAGGTGTTCCTTCCAGCAAATATTTCCATGGAGCACAACTTTATAACCAACCATAACCATGTCCATATCATCCTCCCTCTCTTGGAGAAAATTCGTCCTCGACTTCATTTGGTCTACAAAATTATAGCACGAGGACAATACAAAATGACTAGGAAAAGAAAATGATGAATAATCATGTGCAACATTCAGTTTTATTGGATCTTTAATAGCCTCTTCAAGATTAACAAAATCATATTGCTGGATGGATGATGTATGAAACAATTTTTCTCTAATCTTATCACACCATTGCTTCAAAAACTCATAAGTGCATACCTCTGGCTTCATCAACATGGAAGATCCTTTTTGTTTTACCTCAGTGATTACTTGAATGCCTTTTTGAAAATCAATCTTCACACATGCACCTTGTGTAGTGGTACTGCATGTCCTCCATATTTGTTCTTGGATCTCGTCCTCCCATCATTGCAAGAGAGCTAATAGGTATGACTTTTGCATCTGCACATATTGTAAAGAAAGAGTATTTTGTGAAAGGTTAGTGATTGAATACTCCTCTCTCTTTTCATTTGGTGGATCACTCATTTCTTTCATATTATGGGGAAACACCTCAAGCTCATGTTTGGTGGACACACACAACTCACTAATCCTCTCTCTTGGATGATGTGGTATATTATGTTGTGGTTCACTCATCTCTCTAATGTGGTGTGGAATGGTCTCAATCTCACATTTTGTGGACTCAAACAAGTCATTCATCCTCTCTCACTGAATGTGTGGTGGTATACCTAGGTGGAGATCTTTCATTTCTCTAATCTCATGATGAATAATCTGATCCTCACATTTTTTGGAGTCACTCAACTCATTTTTCTTTTCACTCTCAAGTGGTTGGATTTTTGAAAGTGGACACTCTTCCTCACTTTTGGTGGAGTCACTCAGCTTACTTTTCTTATCACTCTCAAGTTGTGGGATTTTGGATTGTGGCTCTCTTCCTCACATCGAATTTGTGGAACATGTTTCTTGGATGTTGGGACATTAGTGGTGGTCGAGATGCCAACATTAGGAGTGAGCTTCTTAGGTGAAGATGGGCTATGAATCACCGGAGCTGCTCCGTCAACCACGGTCATGCTTTGCGGTGGGTCGTCGTCGTGCTGACGGGTGCCACAACTTCTCCCTCGAGCATGACATCCTTGTTGCACTTCAGGTGCAGCACTATCACGCCCACGAGAAGAAATACCATGCCCTCGAGCATGTTCTCTTTGTTGCACTTCATGAGTACTAGTGACACCCCCACGAGCAGCAACATCATGCTCTCGAGCATGTCTTCTTTGCTGCATTTCATGAGCAACAGGGTATTGTCGGTGTCGAACCCTATCACCACCTGTTGGAAGATGCTCGTGAAGCATCCTCTCCATGGCTCGTAGTATGTTGTTCTCAAGTTGTTGCACATCAGTGCTGGTGGCCAAACAATTTCCTCCTCCATGATTCTTTCGACGCACACTTGGTGTAGATCCTACCATGTTAGTAGGGCTAAAAAGTGGAATAGGATAATTTTGTGGAATCACACAACCTCACCTCTTACTCACCAAAGTTCTTATGAGTTCACATCAGACCGTGCTTCTCTCGGATGTGTTAAAGCGATTGAAAGACAGGGATCAAAGAACTAGCTTCGGTTTTTGGTGGAGCTCGGTGGGGTAAACAAAAAGGGGCTTGTGCTGAAATCAAGTTGATGCAAACCAAGAAAATATGGGGATAGATCTGCTGCACCTTTGCACCAAGATTGAAAAACACACAACACACAAGCTTCTGAATTTTTTTTCTACCAAGCTGAAACTTTTGGATCTTGCACAACACTTTCTTTTTCTCTCTTGACTTTTTTTGCCACTCTTTTTTTTCTCTGTTTGATTTTTTTGCCACTTTTTCTCTCTTTTTTCCAAAGCACCACAACCAAATCTGAAAACAACTATGAAGATGAACTTGGTGCAGATCTAAAAGATGAAGAACGTGCAAGGTATACAACAACAAGATCTCAGTACCAACAAGGCTTGGATTTATTTTTGGTGGGGCTTTGGACTTCTAGGACAGAAAATATAGCATGGAAAACACTCGATCTAAAGGGATGATAGCAAGATAAACGTGGATAACAGATCCTACCATGTCAACGAAGGCTCTGATGCCAGACGATAGGTGGGAAACCCGATGAACGAGTTCACGCCTGAGGGTGGCCCGATCTTCACGTCGTAGGATCGAATCGGGAGGGATAACTAGCTGCAAGCAGCCGAGATAACTAGCTTTATACCTGCCAAGGTTGGATGCAACCCGTACATTGGGGAAGGCTGGCCGAAGCTACAAGAACTCCAACCCGTTGTCCGAACAATCGCAGAACCACAAACCGGGACTAATCCACACAAAACGACCAGAACCGTAGAGCACGAACTAGGGAGAACCAGAGGCTCCTTCTCGCGAATCTGAATGAACTCACAAGAGCAAAGGTAGCAAGATCTCTCGGATCTCTCTAGCACTCTTGCTGCATAAGCTTGTAGCTGAATGGTTTGACAAAAAGGTTTTTTCTAGAGGATGGGGGAGATGGGGTTTTATATCAGGGACAACCCCCTTGGCTAGGTGTGAAAATGGTTTCAGAAGTAAACAGGTTTGCATGGCTTCCTTGGGTGAATAAGCAGTCAACTTTGGGAGTTGTTGCAGAGCTCCTCGGAAATTCGCGAAGTCTTAACAGTCTGGACACCTTCCACGAGAATGACTAGAACTTTTGAATCACAACTCCAAATGATGTGAGGTTTTTTGCATTGGAAAGATAATTTGATGTAGCTTTTGTTGATGTACCCCTATAGCCCCGTCTCTCCACCATATGGGTGTGGCACACCAAAACATTAGAGGTAAAAACTGACAACATCAACTTCACTTGAAAATTGTTTCCTCCAAACTTGTTCCTCCAAACCGGTTGCTTCAAGAGCTCGTAAGTTGTTGGACTTCTTCCATGTGATACCTAAGTTCAACCAATAACAATGGAAATGAAAGTGCAGCCATGTTTTCAAGATTGTGGTATGAACTTAAGTTAGCGTTCACCTGGCCATGTGTTTGCTTGATTCGGCTTAGTAATTCTTTCCAACTAAATTGAGCATTTTTCTGAAATGTCATGTATGATGTACCCATGTGCTCATAATCCTCCCTCCCTTGATGAAGAGTCGTCCTCGACTCTCTTTGATCTGCAAAACATATGTAGAAGGGAAGTAGATAATATCCATGCAAAGAAATAATGCAATCCTCATTTGTAGCTTTCACCTTTGAATTGTGTTTAATCTGATCATGTACTTGTTTTTCATAACGTGCAATTTGTCCAGAGATGATTGGTATTGTTTTGAAGACTGAGATGCCCTCATCATCCCCCCTCTCTTGAAAAGGAGTCGTCCTCGACTCTACCTGGTCATCACATAAAAGAAGGTAGGGCAATACCAAATCATAACGCAAAGGTTTCATGATATGGAGTATTTTAGTTTTCAGCTTTGCTATCTTATGGATAATGCAAACATGATGTTTTGTTCGACTTAGGAGTTCCTTCCAGCAAATATTTCCATGGAGCACAAATTTATAACCAACCATAACCATGTCCATATCACTTCGCTTGCGAAAAGCTCCGTGGTGACGCCGTCTTGGGCTCCACGATAACCTCCGTCTTGCCGTCCTCTTGGTCTTGGTCTCGTTGCACCAATATAGCAACCTTTTCTTGATGCCTCAGTACTCTTCTCCTGCGCTGGCCTCCTTAGCACCAAAGAGGAAACAAGGACGATGCGCGCGCTGGCGCCCGCCTGTTGTCGTGCGTCACGGCTCAAGTCACGAGGGTCTCGTGAGGTTTTGCCCCGCCTTGATATCTCCGCTCCTCATGAGCCTGCCTGGCTAGGCCACTCCAGAGGAGGCCTTGCGTCGTCCGCCTCGCGAGGCTTGGACCCTCATGAGGGTCTTGGATGCTTTGTTGGTGAAGATGGGCCGTACGTCCTGCAGGCTCAACCATGCCGCGGGCCGCAGGGAGGCAAGTCTGGGGACCCCCGTTCCCAAGACACCAACAGTGGATGACGCCAAGGTCAAATTTTCATGGTCGTCCAAGTAGGAGGTGGCAAACGGACATAGGAATAACGTCACACTCCAATGTGTCTTTGTATGCTTCGATCTTGAAGGAGACTTGGACCATGTGTTCCACTTGAATTATGCTGGAGTCGCTAAGACATTGGACCTTGTAGGGATGAGGGTGCTTCATCTTTACCAATTAGAACTTGGAGCATAGTTCTTCACTTGCCAAGTTATGGAAACTTCCTCCGTCTATGATGACCTTCACGGACCTCCCATTGATGCCCACCTTAGTGTGGAATATATGACATCTTTGTTCTTCGTCTTGTTGATGTTGAAGAGTCAAGACCTTGGAGACAACTAGAGCGGGGCTCGAATCTTCGTCACAAAAGACTTTGTCATCTTCGTTCACTTATCGGTGCATAGCCACATTCTCAAGGTCTTCAATTTATCCTTCACTCATGGAGTCGTATGTACCATCGTCGTTGAGAATCATGGTATTCTTGTTGGTACACTGAAAGGACTTGTGGCCTCAGCCGCCGCATGTGAAGCATTTGATGGAACTTGTCTTGATGGTCTCATCCGGTGGAGTTGTAGACGATGAAGCTCTTGGCTTGAAGTTGCTTGTAGTAGGAGGACGACTTGAGGTTGTCGAAGTTTTCTTGTAACTTGACTTGTCTCCATTGCTTGTGGAAGGTTTGGTTGAGGTAGAAGGTGTTGTAATCGTTGAAGTTTGATTGTCTTGGAAGAGTACTTGGCATACTTGAAGTCATCTTGCACTTGTCGCTCCGCTTTAGTAGCTTGATGCACTAGCTCGATGAGGTTTGAGTAAGGTTGGAAGTCGGCAATTTTCTTGATACAGTGATTGAGTCCATTCAAGAAGCGGGCCATAGTTTGCTCATCATCTTCCGTGACATTAGCTCGTATCATGGCAGTTTCCATTTCCTTGTAGTACTCTTCAACGGTTTTTGTTCCTTGCTTGACACTAAAAAAAATACACTTCCGTGATGATACGTGTTTGTCACAGTAGGTCACGTTTTCTGTCATGCATGTACATCCATGATGATTTTATGACAAAATGAAGATAGTCACACCTGAGCTATCGTAGAAGTGTTCCAAGACACTACCAAAATTATCATCACGGAAGTGTCCACATCCATGACAATAAATCGCGTGTCATGGAAGTGCTTTCATTAAGGGTGACTGACACGTGGCATCCACCGTAACGGGTCATCGTTAAGCTATCAGGTTCCGGTTTGGATCCGGTAACCCGTTAACAGCCCGGACCAATGGCGATTTTCCATGTGTAAAATTCTCATTCGCCGACGAACCATGTGTCAGCTCGGCGTTGGGACAGATGTCAACCGTCCATTTGACAAGAATTGCCAATGAAACGTTGACACATGGGACGGCCCAATAGAGGCCCATATAGGTCTAAAAGCCGGCCCAGGAACATGCCCACAAGATTTCTTCAGATCTAACAGGCCGGCCCGTTAACAACTAACATTTTCTGGACCAAACTATAGCCCACATCAGATACGGGCCGTTAAATGACCGCAATATTTTGTGCCCAGTTTACGACCCATGTCAGATCCGGCCCGTTAACAGCCTGCAATAGTTTGGGCCAAATTATGGTCCACACCTGATCCAGCCTGTTAACTAACTTTTATTTCTTGGGCCAAATTACGGCCCATAACAGATACAACCCTTTTAATAGCTATTGTGCCATTGGGCCCATTGGCGGCCTGATTTGCTCTTCGGCCTCTTAATGGCCCGTTTAACAGTTCGAACCGATACTAGTTTCGGCCTGTCAGCGACCCTGTCTATATATGGGCCTCTTTCAACCCGGTTTCACTTTCGGCCATTTAAAGGCCCGAGTTGCACTTGGGCCTAATTATGGTCCGTAGTTACTTTCGGCCTCTTAACGGCCCGTATTCTCTATGGATACATTCTAGCCCAAACTGCCTATAGGCCCGTTAAAGGCCCTTGAGAGTGTTGGGCCTAATTTGGGCCCGATATACATCCGGCCTGCTTCCCGCCCGTCATGTAATTGGGCCACCCAAGCCCCCAAAACATTTCAATCTGTTAAAAGCCTATTTATTTTTTGGGCCCAATTAAGGCAAGCGGTTTACTCGGCCTTTTAAAGGCCTGAAACTAATAGTGGGCCAGATTAAGACCAGACCAAACTAATGGCCCAAGATGATTGTAGGCCCACGGTTCGGCCCATACTAGCGATTGGCGACCAACCAGTTTTTGTACATAAATTATTATTTTATAAACTAACCTATTGGCTCATTGCGCACCGATTGAATATTACGACCTTTTCTCAGAGCAACGATAGCAGAAACATCAAATAAATTACAACATCATGACGAAGAATAAACCTAGACTATACAACAAAGAAATTACAGCATATTACATCCCCTCGGCATCAAAGTTCGCCGCTGGTGGTAATAAAGGGCAACCAGATAGCAAATTACATAAACTAGGCTGGTCGCCACCAGTGGAAGTTAACAGGTGGACAAAATAATAGAAAAAACCGACATCACTTCAACACAGTTCAAGAAAGGTTAGCCCGGCCCAGGAGCTGCAGCACAAGCAGCTTAGCAACCTGATGAGACTGCACTTCTTTGGCGCTCATATCCACCAACTTAAGCTGCATAGCATCAATAAACGTCCTGTACTTATGGTTAATCTTGCATAGAGATTGGAGTTCCAATCGGATTTGAGCAGAAGCATGTCTTTCTGCTTGAATTTCAGACTGAAGAAGTCGAACAAATTCAGGCGGCGACTTCATCGAGCTTGTGTCACTGAGTAAGTTTGACACTACATCAAGACGTGACTCGTGGTTGTATCCCTACCCTCAAGATGTGTTGCCTTCTCCTCTGGAATATGTGTTAGAGGGACAAACAATGGGTTCGTCTCACTATCATTGTGGCAGTTCTTCCTAGCAGCAGTGTTGTCACCCTGAAAGAGAAACAAGTAGGCAGATAACAGGTTTTGCACATATAAGCATCAACGATGTCAATTCATCTCATTTCTTTGTCATAAATAAAGAGACACGGTTTAAAATAGCATTAACTTAATAGGAATTGTTCATAGTTAAGATGGCATGAAATGGCATTGTGTAGGAGCGGCCAGCTTCACCAGACCACTGGATTACAAATCAAGAAGACAAGCATAGATGTAGTTCTAAACAACGTATAAGCATGAATGGTGAGTGTAATGTCAATTTATACCATTTCAGATTGGTAAATAAAGAGACACGATTTAAATAACATTAATATAATATGGCATTGTTCATAGTTGAGACATAGCAGGATATGACATTGTGCTGTTGTTGGTAGTCTCACCACACCACTGGATTACAGATCAAGAACACAAGCATGCACATAGTGCTAAAGAAGATAACTTGCTATGTTTAGTTTAATTTACATGGTACAAATAAGGAACTAGATTGTACAACTAAAGACTGAAATTGAGAAGGACGAACTTCTGTTTATGTATTTCTACTTTATAAACTTTGAGCAAGCAATTTGATGCAGACGACAAAAATAAACAGCATTTGAACTCATAGCTATCAAAATATACAAAACAAAGTTTGAAGGTTCGAGGAGGACAAACTTACATTAGTAGTGAAGACATGCTCTATAAAGGCCTTGTCCATATTGATGGGGGGGGGTAATTCAAGAAGTTCACCGCACACTCCATTTTGTTAAGAGTAAATATAGATGTGAAAATATAGGAACAAATGGCAATTATTTAGCTTAAGATGCAGAGTACAAATGTAAATACAACATACAGGCAGAATGATGCGGAGCATCCTATGGACATCACCATGTCAAGAGTCAGTTCGGCGAGTGACACGTGCGACATCTACTTCACATACACAAAGGTGAATCATCTCCTTTACACGTGCTCACTTGACCCCTTCGAGGATGGTATACTACTTGACACTTCTCCCGTGTGCATGCATAGGTATTGTCAGAATGCTACGGACGACGTGGAGAGTGCAAGCGCCAAGGAACATCTACACCATCCGCGAGGGAAGCCTGGAAATGAAGACGCGAGAAGCAGAGCTGTCGAAGAAGCTCCAGCCACCGGACAACCGGTCGAGTCCGGACGTTCGGCGCCTGAAGATCCACCGGACGACCGGTCCAGACCGGACGACCGGTGTCCCTGCACCCGAGCCAAACGAGCGGACGTCCGACGCCACCAGACGACCAGCAACCGGACGACCGGTCCAAACCGGAAATCCGCTACACCAGCATCCGAGCCAGAACGAGCGGATGACCGGCCCCTACGGGACGTCCGGCCACCCACGAGCCACCAGACGACTGGTCCCCAGCGGACGTCCGGTACCTGGTTGTGTCCAGTTGCGGGCTGAGGCCCATGTACCCCTTCACTTTACCCCCATTTGCACTAAGACTATAAATATACCTCTCCCTCCTCCTTTCTAGGGTTTAGCGTTGGTTTAGCTCATTTGAGAGATAGAGCTACGCTCATCCATATCGGATCTACTCCATGAGAGAGACCGTGGCCTCTACGGAGAAGATCCCTTTGGATTCAAGCCCCCTTTCTAAGGGAAGATCCCCCCGTGGATTCAAGACCTCCTCACGGAGAAGACCGGTTACCGTGTATCGTCTGTTGTTGACTTTGGATCGTGTATCTTCCCCTTTGTTCTCGAGGATCTAGCGCATGTGTGATCATACTTGTTGGTTTGAGTGTTCTCTTGTGTTCCCCTCGTGATTTTCCCCTTGTTTCCCTCCTCGTGTTCTTCGCGGGATCCGCTCCTTTCGTGAAAGATCGGACCACTAGGCCACTAGGATCCACTCCATCAAATTTTGACAATTTTGGCATCTTTGCCTAGGGCTTCCACCACATCATCCGCTGCACCACCACCGACTTCCGCAACCTGACCAATTTTGTTCCCTGTAGCATTAGTGGTTGCTTGAGGAGTGATTTGAGTCTCCTAAGGTGTCTAGGCTACTTAGGGACGGTCGCTTCTTCATCAACCACCACCACCACTTTCGCATAACCTTGCCCACCATACACTTCCGCCACCTCAACTTAACCCAATTTTGTTTGTGTTGTGAGTTGTGTCTCCTAAGGTGTTTAGGCTACTTAGGGACCGTGCTTTCAACTCCGACACCGTGTATAGTACACCACCATAACCTCCACTTCCACATTGCCTAGTGCAACACCACCGCATTCCGCTACCACCATTTGACATTTGAGATTTTAAGTTTGCGGTTTTTCCGTTTCCTAAGGTGTTTTGGCTACTTAGGGACGAGTCACCATCATCTTGGTATCTCCATCAAGATCACCGCCACTCATCATCGACACGGATGGTAACCCCCATATCATCTTGGTATCGTGGTATCCCTCCATTGTATATTCCCTTGCCATTGCATTGATAACCCCTAGCCCATTTTGCGTTACTTGCCTATCGAGACTAGCCATTTGAGTATTGGCGGCAATGTTACTTGTGCACATTAGTGATCCACCCTTCCATTGCATACATACCATATCATATTGGTATTATCATATCATCCCTTGTGCCTCAAGATTGTTCCCGCATATACACAATTGCTATCTTGGTTTGTGCATTTCGCAAAGTGGCCATACCAAAAAAAGAGAATACGCTTTTAAGCAAAAGAGAAAGAGCAAAGAAGCTTGTAAGCAATAGCCATAGCATCATACCACATTGCATATAAGATCATCTTGGATCATACCACCGGAACATCATACATATATAGCATACTTGGGATAGAAGTTGTTACATTTTGCATCTTATAGGTTATGCACAAGTGTCGTATCCACCTATTGAGCAATTGTGCTAGCGTCTCTCTTGAGTTGTGCAACACGAGCGTTTTCCGTGGACTCCACATTTTGTGCTCATTCTTTGGTTGCACGACCCCATTTATCTATCCGTGTGTGCGTTTCCCTGTGCCATTCTATTGCTGTTGGTCTACTTGTTTCACTTGCGAATTTGTGAATCTGTTTCAACATTATTGACTCTTGCTAACATTTTACATCAAAATTTTGTGCCACTATCCTCACCGAGCTCCACCATAAGCCTTACTTGTGTAGGTGTGAGAAACCGACAAGAATTGGTACCAATTGTGCTATTTCCTTGTCCACATTGGAGTGATCATTGATCCACTTTCAACTTTGGCCAAGGTACATTTGGTATTCGTTCTTCTCTTTCTCCACTCATATAGCTCGAATCTTGTGATGGAGAGGCAAGGCATTTCATCTCCGGTCTTCCACAACAACGACGACGTGTACAACTACATCAACAACAAGCTGATGAGGACATCAATACCATTGTTACACCCACAGCCCCTGCTGCTATACATACTGGACGAATTACTAGAGCTCGCGCACGCTAATTGAATTATCAGGTACTTTTGTTTCTTGGTAATGATTCTAATGTTCATGAGAATATGATGCTGCCTAAATTGGATACATTTGTTTTGCTTAAAAATGAAGGGCCTAGCTTGGACAAGAAAGATGAAACTTGGAGTAAGATCAAGGATGGAGATGATGGCATGCGCAAGGGAATCAAGAATAGAGTTACAAGTGATGATTTCAGGACTTTGAAGCCACCATAAGGAGTGCATGAAGCCTTGGACGAAATATACAAGATGCCACTTCATAAGTTTCGTCTAGAGGCTATTTTAGGTGCTGCGTCACCTTATTATTGGGCCAGGCCCATGTATTTTCGAAATACTTAAGTATAGGCTGTTTTTAGAGTCCGTATGTGTGGGGAAACAAGAGTTAGGGTTGGTTTCGGACCCCTCCTCCAAGGGCCACGAAATTCCCCCCTCTTCTTCCATATATACAGCCCTTAGGGCGTCGTTTAGACTTTGGGTTTTGTTTAGATTAAAATTTCGCTATAGCTGCAACTTCGCGTACTTCGTTTGTGTCCAACGACCAGACCAAGACGTCACAGAACCCCACCTTGATCAATAAAGCTATCATCTTATATTCGCAATATCCACATTGCAATCTCAGTTTCTTGCTTGTTCTTCGTTTGCCTGCAGGAAACAGACCTTCGTGGTCAGGTTGATCATGCTCCGGCGTGGTCAATAACCTCTCAGAGTTGGTTTAGCGATTGCTAAGGCGCGACGTCCTCGCACGTTCGTAGTCGGATCGTCAAAGTCGACTTCCTCCAAAACGATAGCCACCATCTCATCGAAATACGGGACACCTTTGTCCCTATCACAAGCTTTCCACACAAAAGGAGGAGCAAGATGCAAGGATGGAGGAGATTCGGACCTTGTTGATCAACCGTTCCCCCCCTTCATCATCCTCAAGGCGGCGACGTTCAAGTCACAAGTCTTCGGAGCGCAAAAATGATGCAAGCGCAAGTCGTCCTCGTCCACATCTCCATGGCGACCACCAACATGTTTGTGATCCACCTCGTCATGAAGGGCAAGTCACCTCCAAGCAACATGTGCACGACGACGACGAACGACATCTACATCGAGCTCAAGCACTACAATGACAACATCATCATGAAGATGTTCGAGATGCGCCTACCTACAAGTCGCAACAAGCCCTACTTCACGCCAAGTCCGAACTTCATGACCACAAGAGAAGACCGCGAGACAAGCACCACCAAGATGGAGCTACGGCTACACCAACCACTTTGGCATCTTTGCCAAGCGACTTCAAGGTATCTTCACCTTCGGATATATGGCATCTTCGCCAACAAGCACCTCAAGACTACGCTCAAGTGAAGCTCCCCAAGCTCAAGTCCGCGACTTCCACGAGCTACTACGACCTCGACATAGACCACATGATTCCTTTCTATGGGACTCAAGAACCCGAGGAGTATCTCGAGTGGGAGAGTTTGATGGACGACTACCTCAAGCTACATCAAGTCCCTCCCGAAGATCAAGTGAAGTGCACCACAAGGAACTTCCACAACTACGCGTCCACATGGTGGCTTCACACACCTTCGGAGAGCTACGACATGAGTTGTCCCAAGACAAAGAGAGCTTTGCGGAGAGAGTTTGTGCCTCCAACCTACACAGAACAACTTCAACGCCAATTGGAGAACACTGTCCAAGGATCCAAGTCCATCGACGAGTACTTCAAGGAGATGAAGATTGCCTTGCGACGAGCCGGCGTGGACGACCCCATTTTGATGAAGTTCCACTTCATGATGGGATTGAACAACAACATCTCCAAGACGATCTTCCTCGAGAACAACAAGTCCCTCGACGACAACTACATTGGTGCTCTCAAGGCGGAACAAGAACTCGTGAAGGCCAAAGCTTCTCCATCCCAAGCTCACTTCACGACGACCAAGCTCCATGAGAACGAGCATGAGGCTAGTACCACCATGATGTCCAAGCCCGACGAGCTCCAAGACGATGCTCCCAAGTTCGACTTCACTGCCATCCCTCTTTGTGGCATTGACGATGCCGAGTCTACTTCGACTCTTTTCCAAGATGGTGCGGCGAGGACTACGACTACAGACACCATCAAGGACCAAGCTTTGGAGGCGAGCGGCATGGTGACGAGCAAGGATGATGCTTCTATCTTAGGAGGCGAGAGTGATGATGTGCCATCTTCGGCCTTCATCCGCGATGACAACAATGAGATGGTTGAGCATGGGATTTTCCCTTCGACCACGGCGACGTATGATGACTTGAGTGACTTGTGCCACCATATTGAGAGTGAGAGTGACTTCACCACTAGCCACATATATGTGTTGCCAAAATTCCCATGTGAGGAGAACCACAACCCCCACCACTTGAGTGAGATGAGTGACTCCACCATATGTGAGTTTGAGTGCACCTATTTTGAGGGAGTGAGTGAACCACCACATAGAGAGAGTGAGATAGTTGATAGGTCATGTGAGGCCACTTTCAACACTAATGACTTAACCTCTACCTCTATTGTGTCTTCTCATTTGGTGCTAGGTCCCTTATATGATGATGCGCCGATTCTCGACGACTTCGTCCTACCTTTAGACAAGACGATGGCCATGGTGGAATATGATGCACCCCCGACATGGTTCCATCACAATGATAATCTTGACCACCATTCGGTCTTACCCACCTCACCTACACCACATCAGTGGAATGACAAAGGTAACATAGGTGAAGGTGATGCCCTTGTCCCACTAGTGGACTATCATGACATTGATTGCGTGCATGATGTTGATCAACCTATTTCCATGCTTCATGCTAGTGTGACTTCCCCATGCGATGATTTACCCATTTATGATGAGTATGATGATTGCCATGTGGAGTCTATTAGTTGTGATGCCATGTTACATAGGATTTCTTGTGCTAATTCTCTCGGTCACATCATGTTTGCCAATCCGCTTGACTTGTCATATGCTATGCATGAGATCAATCATATGTCATATTTGCAATCTCTTCATAGTGACTATGCATATGCCATTAAGATTAACCCAATTTGCACTTATGGCATAGATGACAAGCCCATGGTTATTGGCATTTGTTTTTCTTGTGATGATATTGATATGCTCCCTTTGCATCCTTTATCTCATATGCCATGCCATGACCACCTAGCTTCGAATATGCATTGTTTTGGATGTTGTCCATTTTCTCCATGTGATGTTTACAATATTGCTCATGAGGAGACCCCCATAGTTTCCTCATACATTTTAGGAGATTTTGATTCATCCCATCCATTGCATGATCCTTATACTTGTATGCTAAATTTGCATCCCCATCGTGTCATACACAATAACTATTCTTTCATGATGGATGACATGTTCTTATACCATGCATCTAATTTCTTTGAGCGATGCTTATCTTGTGCTAACTTCCACGTGCAAATACACATCCTGATGGATGATGTGTACATTTACCACACGCACAATCTCTTTCGTTTGTGTCTCTCTTGTGTAGGTACCCATGAATTCTTGTCAACCTCGCAATCCCACTAGTTGACAAAACGAGCTCTAGAGAGCAACGATGACTTGGGATCCCATGGATTGCCTTTCCCACTGCTCTCTTCACGCGCAGCCTTCGCACAATTCTTCTACATGACCCTCACTCGGCTATGGGTTATTGTCCACTACATATTCTATGCCCATCTTGCCATGTTCACTTTGCATGATATGCTCATTGATATGCTTTTTCCATGCATTCGTGACCCATGCTTTGCATTACACATGATGTTTGATTCTCATACTTGTATGCGTATTTGCAAGCTTGGTGGAGACATTGCTTGTTATTGCCATGTTTGCTTTGTGCCCCATGCCTATGATGATACTATGATCTTGCTTTGTGTTCATGCTTGCGATATGTCATGTACATTGCCTATGACTATTATTTGCTCACATGACATGATTGCCATGCTTTCCTCTAGTATGTTGCATATTTGCACTACTAGCTTGCATGACTTGATTCCTATGATTGCTTGCCTTGTTGCATCACCAATGATTCATACTTGCTCACTTCATGCGGTTGATGACAACCATTTACATGCTTATCCCCATGATATCTTTGCTTGTGCTCAATTTATGCGCTTATATGCCATGTCACAATCCTTTGTCACACCATATGCTTTGCATGATGACGACACTTGTTTGGTGAATCGCCTCTTGAATGCTTGGTTTTGCACTAAGCTAACCACATTCATTTTTCCAAGTGTTTGTTGTCCTTGCTCATTTTGAAGGAATCCCAAGATGGTGCGACATTGGAGAGTGCCCACTTCAAGCTTGAAGATGGCGACTACTTGGTGAACGTCCACTCCTACACGGCGAAGCCATCTCTTTCCCATGGTGATTTGGATTTCGATCCGAGGTCGGATCTTCCCCAAGGGAGGGGAGATGATGCGGAGCATCCTATGGACATCACCATGTCAAGAGTCAGTTCGGCGAGTGACACGTGCGACATCTACTTCACATACACAAAGGTGAATCAGCTCCTTTACACGTGCTCACTTGACCCCTTCGAGGATGGTATACTACTTGACACTTCTCCCGTTTGCATGCATATGTATTGTTGGAACGCTACAGACGACGTGGAGGAGTGCAAGCGCCAAGGAACACCTACACCATTCGCGAGGGAAGCCTGGAAACGAAGACGCAAGAAGAAGAGCTATCGAAGAAGCTCCAGCTATCGGACGACCGGTCGGGTCCGGACGTCCGGCACCTGAAGATCCACAGGACGACCGGTCCAGACCGGACGACCGGTGTCCCTGCACCCGAGCCAAACGAGCGGACGTCCGACGCCACCGGACGACCGGTTCAGACCGGAAATCCGCTACACCAGCATCCGAGCCAGAACAAGCAGACGACCGGCCCCTACCGGATGTCCGGCCGCCCACGAGCCACCGGACGACCGGTCCCCAGCGGACGTCCGGTACCTGGCTGTGTCCAGTTGCGGGCTGAGGCCCCTGTACCCCTTCACTTCACCCCCATTTTCACTAAGACTATAAATATACCTCTCCCTCCTCCTTTCTAGGGTTTAGCGTTGGTTTAGCTCATTTGAGAGATAGAGCTACGCTCATCCATATCGGATCTACTCCACGAGAGAGACCGCGGCCTCTACGGAGAAGATCCCTTTGGATTCAAGCCCCCTTTCTAAGGGAAGATCCCCCCGTGGATTCAAGACCTCCTCATGGAGAATACCGGTTACCGTGTATCGTCCGTTGTTGACTTTGGATCGTGTATCTTCCCCTTTGTTCTCGAGGATCTAGCGCATGTGTGATCATACTTGTTGGTTTGAGTGTTCTCTTGTGTTCCCCTCGTGATTTTCCCCTCGTTTCCCTCCTCGTGTTCTTTGCAGGATCCGCTCCTTTCGTGAAAGATCGGGCCACTAGGGTCCTACCTTACATCACAGAAGGCACTGACAAGAGTAATGCAGAGCTAAACTTCTTCAGTAAGATTGGTTTTATTCAATATTTTGGCAAGAGTAAATGTAGATCTGATGTGTAGAAAAATGGAGGACAAGGGAAAATAAGCTGAAAGTGTACATGAAGAACTAGCTGACAAATATAAGTACAATGATGAAGGACAGCAGATACTTACAAGAACAATGCAAAACTAAATTTATTCATGAGCATTGTGTTTATTCTACATTAATTTAAGCATTAATATATATCTGATAATTTGGAGCGAACAGTGGATAAGCAAGCTATAATGCACAATGATGTCACATAATCCACTAGGTATGAATGTAAGGACAACGATAGGACAATAGGTACTCACAAGAGCAAAGCAGCGACCAGCATAGTTGCGATATCCTAGGTTTTGCGATGCTAGTTCTATCGCCAATATATGTCGGGTGCTATGTGATTTCTCCGGTAGCACCACCTTTTTCAAGGACTTTGCTTGTAGTGCTTCAGGTTCTGCAATCACCCTCTTCCTTTTGGATGGCTGAAACACAAGAACAACATTTGAATGGAAAAACATGGTATGACGACAAATGGAATAGGTGTTGATAATGGATGGGCATGGCATCTTCACATATATCATGAGTAAACTAAGCAGATGGCGGTGCAACGAAGCAAAAGAAATGCAAGACACCTTATGCAAGATATGTGAAACCAATAAAACCTTGCCAAATTAGAACAGGCACCTTATTGGGTGAACAAGATTGGCCATCTGCCTTTGACTCCTTGAGTTCAGAATAGTCATTAGGATCATATTCTGAATACGAATCTATAGGCCGGGAGCATGTTGGTTTCATTGCATCCACAATGGACCTCAATCCCTTGATGCCAAGTTTGTTACCCATTGAACTATTCTGCAGTATTCTTCTGATGTGCGCATTCTTATATTCATTGTGATTATGTACAACATTTGTAAAGCATGAAAACACAAATAGTAGCAAGATTATCTTTGTAATGCAGATGATATTGTAATATAATAAAGGCTTGATACGTCACCAACGTATTTATAATTTTTTGATTGTTCCATGCTATTATATTATCTGTTTTGGATGTTTATGGGCTTATTTATACACTTATACATTATTTTTGGGACTAACCTACTGACCCAAGGCCCAGTGCAAATTGTTGTTTTTTTTGCCTATTTCAGTGTTTCGCAGAAAAGGAATATCAAACGGAATCCAAACGGAATGAAACCTTCGGGAGAGTTATTTTTGGAACAAACGTGATCCAAGGGACTTGGAGTGGACGTCAAGAAATCAACGAGGAAGCCACAAGGCAGGGGCGCGCCTACCCCCTGGGCGCGCCCTCCACCCTCGTGGGCCCCTCGTGGCTCCACCGACCTACTTCTTCCTCCTATATATATCCATATACCCCAAAAACATCTAGGAGCACCACGAAACCCTATTTCTACTGCCACAACCTTCTGTACCCAAGAGATCCCATCTTGGGGCCTTTTCCGGAGCTTCGCCGGAGGGGGCATCGATCACGGAGGGCCTCTACATCAACTCCATGGCCCCTCCGATGATGTGTGAGTAGTTTACGTCAGACCTTCGAGTCCATAGCTATTAGCTAGATGGCTTCTTCTCTCTCTTTGGATCTCAATACAAAGTTCTCCTCGATCTTCTTGGAGATCTATTTGATTTCACTAGTGCAGAACCGGGCAATAGCACCGGTTCGTAAGGGGCTTTAGTGCCGGTTCGGTAACCGGCACTAAATTGTAGGCACTAAAGCCCCCCCTTTAGTACTGGTTCAGCATGAACCAGTGCTAAAGGGAAAACATGTGGCACGAGCCAGCTCCGTGGGCGCGTAGGACATTAGTATCGGTTGGTAACAGCAACCGGTACTAAATGTTTTGGTGTGTTTTGGTTTTATTTTTTATTTTTACTTTAATTTTGTGTTTTCAATTTAATTTAGTGATTGTTTTACATTATAATGAGTTGTTAAATCATTAGGTGATTAGTTTGACTTGATGCGTGTGGATGCTAGCTAAGTCATCAAGTATATGTCATATCCATATTATATATACTTGATCACCTACTTAACTGATCGAGGTAATATGGATATGGCATATACTTGATCAGTTAGCTAAAATCCATCCAGTTGAAACTAATATGCAATTTCTTTCATAAATGATATAATAACTCATCATCATCATCATCATATTAATTAATATAAAAACTCTTGCATCATATATATCATCACCAACGGTTTTCATAGCAAAGATATCATCGAGTTCAACATGGTAATGATATTATAAGCGTTCATAACACCACAAAAGCAAATCACTCTTTGAGATTAAGTTCAGGACAAAGAACACGGACATGAGAGGACAAGTACTAAGAGCATGAACTAGCTAATTAATCACTCCTGCTGCTCTCTCTCAGGTAAAATAGCATAGAACATGTATAGCTTTGCTGATTCATCATATTGGAGCATGCAGATGAACCTGTCTCCTAATCGTGGGTTGCACTTCTGATTGCTGCCCCCTAGTACTTCTCTGTGATCGTTCACAATTTTGTTCCAGTCCTTTACTATTAAGCATTCCTCGCTATTAGAAATCCTAAATGCACTAAAGTGCATTGTAGGATATCTTGGCCGTAAGCTAACAATATTCATGGTACCTTTAGTCTCGATCCAGTCAGGCGCAACATTCATCAGGAGTCCCTGTTGAAGAACATCGTATAGTAACATACTTAGCAATGAAGTTTAGCTTAAAAAAATAATGTATGCAAAAGATGCACTGAGGAGAAATAGTAGAAATCTTATCATCTTTCCTAAATATATGTGACCGTAGTTCAGTACGAACACTATTGGTCGCACGTTTTGAGTACTAACATTTCTAAGTGCAGGAAAGAAATTTGTCTTGACAACATCAAGATCCTCAAGCCATGAAACATAATGACTTGTCTCCTCGCAGTTTAGTTCAGCCCCGGGACAGTGGACGATCCTGTCTACCAAGTGCCGAACATGTTTGCTTGATTGGAAGTAAGCTGTCAATATAAATTGAGATCTATTAATTATTCAACTGGTTCAAATAATCTCATATCGAAGACATAAATATGGTTGAGAAACTCACATAATGGTAGAACTGGAGGCGTCTACACATCGACCCAGATGTCTCTATTACCTTCAATATCATCTTCCGAACGAATATCAAAGGTGATAACCATATCAGGCTCAAATGCATAAGCCTTGCATAGTGCTTGCCAAGTTTTGCATTCAAAATAGGTTTATGTGTCTGCATTGTATAATTTGACGTTGAAGGTATAACCATGCTCGGTCTTCAAGTAAACTCTTTTTACCTCCATAGTTTCGTTAGGACTGAAACCTATCTTATCCAAGACAAAAATTCTTACATGGCAGGGGATACGCTAGTAGAATAGTGAAAAATTAAAATTAAAAGATGAAGCAAATGAAGCATAAGTCATGCTTAATTACGAAAAAAGACTTGTCGTTGTGACTTACTGTATCCACTTCAAAGTTCTCATCCAGCTTGATGCTGAAGCGTCTATCATCAACTAGAAAATTTCTGCCGCACAGGCCGCGCTGGTCTTCGTAGTATTCGCACATAATGAAATCGTGTTCGTCGTCAGACGACATTCCTATGTTCATAGGTGAAACATTAAACACTTATTAGTTCTATTAATTCAACTAATTCTGTTAATTCAACTAGTTCAACTAAGCACTTACGAAGAATATACCTAATTAATTGAACTAATTCAACTAACTAGTTGAACTAATTAATTCAACTAAACTAGTTCTGTTAATTAGATAATGAAATCTCATATAACTAAATTAAATATATGTCTAACATATAATTTATATCTAATATCTAACATATATGTTCATATATAGGTGAAACATTAAACACTTACTAGTTCTATTAATTCAACTAAATAAACTAGTTCTATTAATTCAACTAAGCATTTACTAAAAATAAACTAGTTCTATTAATTTCTTACTAAAATAAAGTAGGTAGTTCTATATATTAATATTTTGATTAGATCATCATATCTCATATACCTAAATTTTCTTACTAAAAATAAACTTGTTCTATTAATTTTCATACTAAAAATAAACTAGTTATATTAATTCAACTAGTTCAAATCTCATATATATACCTAATTAATATCTAGCTATACTAATTCAACTACTTCAACTTGTTCTAATTCATGTAAAATATATTTGACATTAATATTTAACATCTTTTCCATATAATGCATCTAACATTAACATTCTAACATTATTATCTACGTAATTTATCTAACATTAATCTAAACAACAGAAAATAGAATAAGTAAAAACAATGTGTGTGTATGTGTGTGTGTGTGGTGTGTGTGTGTGTGTGTGTCTGTGTGTGTGGTGTGTGTGTGTGTGTGTGTGTCTGTGTGTGTGTGTACGATCGGGGGGCGGCGGCGTACGGGCGACGACGGGGGGACGGGTGCGGCAGGCGAGAGGCGGCGGCGACGTACGGGCGCGGCGGGGGCGACGGGCCGGGTGGTGACGGCGACGACGGGTGGCGGGGGCGACGGCGATGACGGTGGCATGGGCGACAGCGGTGACGGCGACGACGGGCGGCGGGGGCGGCGAGGGCAGCGCGCGATGGGGCGATGGGCGCGGCGAAGAAGTTTGGATCGAGAAGAACTACTGGTGGGCGAAACTAATTTTTTCGTAGGTTCCATATATATAGGAGGGGTATTTAGTGCCGGTTGGAGCCACCAACCGGTACTAAAGGCCAATTTTCGCCAGGCCAAGGGGCGGGAAACGGCCCCTTTAGTACCGGTTCGTGCCACGAACCGGTACTAAAGACCCCCCCTTTAGTACCGGTTGGAGCCACCAACCGGTACTAAAGGTTGTGCGCTGCCACCGGCGGTGCACAATGTTTAGTCCCACCTCGTCGAGCGAAGGGCAGCCGCACTGGTTTATAAACCCAGCCGCGGCTCCTTCGAGCTTCTCTATATAGCAGGCTTCTAGGCCTAATTAACTAGGGCGCGCTGCCCTGTGAGCCTGCTGGCCCTTCTGGGCCTGCATTTGCACACCCTAGGTCTGGTAGGTCCACTGGGCAGCGCGCCAACAAATTTTTTATATAGTTTTTTCTTTTCTGCATTATTTATTTTCTTCTATTTATTTTTGAGTAGTTTTTTATATAGTTTTTTTTCTTTTCTGCATTATTTCTCTTCTTCTATTTATTGTCTTCTGGAAATTGAATGCTGCATACTGAACACAAAAGAAGTCTAGAGTTCAACTAAGTTTAAAAAACATTGAAGTGGCCGTGTAACAGATGAGTTCTCGTCTGAAACCCTGATACTCCGAAAGAGTTTGTCCAGTTTGTACACGAAGTGCGTCCAGTTTTTGCCGTGACCCTCTCTACTCTTTCGCGCATGCTACGCGGGTGACATGATGATACCATGCCAAGTTTCAACATTTTCAGGATTCATTTTGTAGTGATTTTCAATTTCACGGTCATTTAGCTCTCTAAACAATTAGGTAAATGACCGAAAAACAACAAATGATGTCAGAGCATGTTGGAAATTGATGTCGTCGCTTTGAATGCTGCATACTGAACACAAAAGAAGTCCGGAGTTCAAATAAGTTTAAAAAACATTGAAGTGGCCGTGTAACAGATGAGTTCTCGTCCGAAACCCTGATACTCCGAAAGAGTTTGTCCAGTTTGTACACGAAGTGCGTCCAGTTTTTGCCGTGACCCTCTCTACTCTTTTCGCGCATGCTATGCGGGTGATATGATGATACCATGCCAAGTTTCAACATTTGTAGGATTCATTTTGTAGTGATTTTCAATTTCACGGTCATTTACCTCTCTAAACAATTAGGTAAATGACCGAAAAATAACAAATGATGTCAGAACATGTTGGAAATTGATGATGTCACTTTGAATGCTGCATACTGAACACAAAAGAAGTCCGGAGTTCAAATAAGTTCAAAAAACATTAAAGTGGCCGTGTAACAGATGAGTTCTCGTCCGAAACCCTGATACTCCGAAAGAGTTTATCCAGTTTGTACACGAAGTGCGTCCAGTTTTTGCCGTGACCCTCTCTACTCTTTCGCGCATGCTATGCGGGTGATATGATGATACCATGCCAAGTTTCAACATTTTCAGGATTCATTTTGTAGTGATTTTCAATTTCACGGTCATTTAGCTCTCTAAACAATTAGGCAAATGACCGAAAAACAACAAATGATGTCAGAACATGTTGGAAATTGATGACGTCGCTTTGAATGCTGCATACTGAACACAAAAGAAGTTCGGAGTTCAAATAAGTTTAAAAAACATTGAAGTGGCCATGTAACAGATGAGTTCTCGTCCGAAACCCTGATACTCCGAAAGAGTTTGTCCAGTTTGTACATGAAGTGCGTCCAGTTTTTGCCGTGACCCTCTCTACTCTTTCGTGCATGCTATGCGGGTGATATGATGATACCATGCCAAGTTTCAACATTTTCAGGATTCATTTTGTGGTGATTTTCAATTTCACGGTCATTTAGCTCTCTAAACAATTAGGTAAATGACCGAAAAACAACAAATGATGTCAGAACATGTTGGAAATTGATGGCGTCACTTTGAATGCTGCATACTGAACACAAAAGAAGTCCGGAGTTCAAATAAGTTTAAAAAACATTGAAGTGGCCGTGTAACAGATGAGTTCTCGTCCGAAACCCTGATACTCCGAAAGAGTTTGTCCAGTTTGTACACGAAGTGCGTCCAGTTTTTGCCGTGACCCTCTCTACTCTTTCGTGCATGCTATGCGGGTGATATGATGATACCATGCCAAGTTTCAACATTTTCAGGATTCATTTTGTGGTGATTTTCAATTTCACGGTCATTTAGGTAAATGACCGAAAAACAACAAATGATGTCAGAACATGTTGGAAATTGATGATGTCGCTTTGAATGCTGCATACTGAACACAAAAGAAGTCCGGAGTTCAAATAAGTTATTAAAAATAAAAAAAGAGGTGCAATGCTGGTTAATTTGCTTCAAGCCATTCGGAATAGTGTAGACTGCACTGCACATAGCTCAGTGCAATCTATGCTATTCTGCAAGGCTTGAAGCTAATCAACATGCAGGTGAGCATTGCAACTCTTCGTCATTGTCTGTGCACTCACGGCTTATAAACCGCTCATATTGCCTCTCTCTTGGCGAGGTGGGACTAAAAATCAGCTTGCAAAGAAACTCTAGTACCGGTTCATGGCATGAACCGGTACTAAAGGTCTTCGTGGGGCCCCAGCCTGACCATAGCCTGACACAGCCTCATTAGTACCAGTTCGTGGCATGAACCGGTACTAAAGGTTGCCCATGAACCGGTACTAATGATGCCCGCGTGCCTAGCCATTGGAACCGGCACTAATGGTCACATTAGTGCCGACTCAAATTCAAACCGGCACTAGTGTGCTTCACATTTGACCCTTTTTCTACTAGCGTGTAACTCTTTTTGCGGTGTGTTTGCCGAGATCCGATGAATTGTGGGTTTATGATCAAGTCTATGTATGAACAATATTTGATTCTTCTCTGAAATGTTTTATGTATGATTGGTTATATTTGCAAGCGTCTTCGAATTATCGGTTTGGTTTGGCCTACTAGATTGATCTTTCTTGCAATGGGAGAAGTGCTTAGCTTTGGGTTCAATCTCGCGGTGCTCGATCCCAGTGACAGAAAGGGAAACGACACGTATTGTATTGTTGCCATCAAGGATAAAAAGATGGGGTTTATATCATATTGCTTGAGTTTATCCCTCTACACCATGTCATCTTACCTAATGCGTTACTTTGTTCTTATGAACTTAATACTCTAGATGCATGCTGGATAGCGGTCAATGTGTGGAGTAATAGTAGTAGATGCAGGCAGGAGTCGGTCTACTTGTCATGGACGTGATGCCTCTATACATGATCATGCCTAGATATTCTCATAATTATTCGCTTTTCTATCAATTTCTCGACAGTAATTTGTTTACCCATCGTAATACTTATGCTATCTTGAGAGAAGCCACTAGTGAAACCTATGGCCCCCGGGTCTACTCTCCATTATATTAATCTCCTGTCAACAAGTTATTTCTGGCACCGTTTATTTTGCAATCTTTACTTTCAATCTATATCATAAAAATACCAAAAATATTTATCTTATCATTATTATCTCTATCAGATCTCACTCTCGTAAGTGACCATGAAGGGATTGACAACCCCTTTATCACGTTGGTTGCAAGGTTCTTATTTGTTTGTGTAGGTACGAGGGACTTGCGTGTAGTCTCCTACTGGATTGATACCGTGGTTCTCAAAAACTGAGGGAAATACTTACGCTACTTTGCTGCATCATCCTTTCCTCTTCAAGGGAAAACCAATGCAGGGCTCAAGAGGTAGCAAGAAGGATTTCTGGCGCCGTTGCCGGGGAGATCTACGCACAAGTCAAGACATACCAAGTACCCATCACAAACTCTTATCCCTCGCATTACATTATTTGCCATTTGCCTCTCGTTTTCCTCTCCCCCACTTCACCCTTGCCGTTTTATTCGCTCTCTTCTTCCGATCGCTTTTTCTTTTGCTTGCCTCTTGCTGCCTTCATGTCTGAAATTGGGGAGGTTATCATTGATAAAGATAGTAATATGGAAAACTTTGATGCTATCAATGATCCTCTTGAAGATCCTACTATTTTACACACTAAAACGTTTCGGATTGGTAGCGGTAATATTATTGGGACGGGAGTTATTCAAGATTTCTTTACTTGTGCCGGTGCTTTGCCCACCATGAGCGGGTCTATTCTTCATAAAAGTAGTAGTCTCGCGGATGCTATATCTTTTCTCATAGTTGAACTTGAAAGACAATTTTTACATATGCATCCTTCCATACAAAGGATTTTCCTAGAATTTTCTAATATTGAGCATTCTTCTGTTAAGCGAGCAGCGACCATCTTTTTAGCTCATGAGTTCAGATTTATAATAAAAGAGGCTAATGAAATTTTTGTGCATTATAGGGTGGATGCCGACCGTCCTCCCGTAGAAGCGATCCTTTTTTATCAAGAAGACATTATGCGTTTATGATCTTTAGATCATGTTGCTTTTAATGAAAATCTTAGAAAAAAGGTTCCTACCGATGTTCTTGTCAACAGGATCTCTGAACTTAATGATAATTTTGCTATCCAGAACAATGGGTTAGGTTTTTCCCTTGAACAAAGGCTCATGAGTTTTTGCCAAAAGAATGCTTATAATAATGAATTGGTTCTGCAATATGAGGGTGAAAGATCGTGGATGTCGCCTAGAGGGGGGGGGTGAATAGGCGTTTTAAAATAATACGGTTTAGGCTTGAACAAATGCGGAATAAACCTAGCGGTTAATTTGTCAAGCACAAAACCTACAACAACTAGGCTCACCTATGTGCACCAACAACTTATGCTAAGAAAGATAAACTACTAGGTGATAGCAATACATATGACAAGAAACAATATGGCTATCACAAAGTAAAGTGCATAAGTAAAGACCTCGGGTAAGAGATAACCGAGGCACGCAGAGACGACGATGTATCCCGAAGTTCACACCCTTGCGAATGCTAATCTCCGTTTGGAGTGGTGTGGAGGCACAATGCTCCCTAAGAAGCCACTAGGGCCACCATAATCTCCTCACGCCCTCGCACAATGCAAGATGCCATGATTCCACTAAGGGACCCTTGAGGGCGGTCACCGAACCCGTACAAATAGCAACCCTTGGGGGCGGTCACCGAACCCGTACACTTTGGCAACCCTTGGGGGCGGTCACCGAACCCGTACACTTTGGCAACCCTTGGGGGCGGTCACCGATACCCGTCAAATTGCTCGGGGCGATCTCCACAACCTAATTGGAGACCCCGACACTTGCCCGAAGCTTTACACCACAATGATTGAGCTCCGAACAACACCAACCGTCTAGGGCGCAAAGGCACCCAAGAGGAACAAGCTCTAGGGTGCCCAAACACCCAAGAGTAATAAGCTTCTCAAGCTTCACTTCCACGTATCACCGTGGAGAACTCAAACTGATGCACCAAATGCAATGGCAAGGGCACACGGAGTGCCCAAGTCCTTCTCTCTCAAATCCCACCGAAGCAACTAATGCTAGGGAGGAAAATGAGAGGAAGAACAAGAAGGAGAACACCAAGAACTCCAAGATCTAGATCCAAGGGGTTCCCCTCACATAGAGGAGAAAGTGATTGGTGGAAATGTGGATCTAGATCTCCTCTCTCTTTTCCCTCAAAAACTAGAAAGAATCCATGGAGGGATAGAGAGTTAGCAAGCTCGAAGAAGGTCAACAATGGGGGAAGAACACGAGCTCAGGAGATAAAGTTCATTGGGGAAGAAGACCCCCTTTTATAGGTGGGGACAAATCCAACCGTTATGCTCACAACCCGCACAGAGCGGTACTACTGCTAGGGCGGTAGTACCCCTTTGAAAAACAACAGCGAGGAGGCAAAAGGCCAGTAGAACCGCCAGAGCGGTACTACCGCTCGTCCTCACGGTACTACCGCTCGACCTCACGGTACTACCGCTAATGGTAGCGGTACAAAAAACAAATACTTCCGTGCCTACCTCCGCTGAGCGAAACATGAGATTTTGGTCCGGAGCGGTACTAACGGTTAGGAGCCACGGTAGTACTGCTCTGGAGCGGTACTACCGCTTAGGAGCCGCGGTAGTACAGCTCTGGAGCGGTAGTAAAAAATTACACCCGCTCTAGCCATGGTAGTACCGCTGCAGCCTTTACCAAAACAACCACAACTTCTGCAAACGGACTCCGAATTCAACGAAACCAAGTTTGTTGGAAAGCTAAAGACATGGGCTAACACAATATTGATAGAAATATCAATAAGAAGAAAATGAGAAAAGGCCCATAAGAAAATGGTGAGAACCCTTCCTTGGAAAAGACCGGTGAAACCTCCAAAACCGAAAACATCATAGAAGACGCATGCGAACTCCGTTTTCGATGAACTCAAGCTTGTCATCAAGATGACCATAAGCTCTAAGACTCACAAAGAGAACAAAACAAGAACCAAGAAATATGATGCAAGGATGCAATGGTTTGAGCTCTCTACGAATGAAACGATCAAGCTACTCATCGAGAGCCCCCCTTGATAGTACGACAATCGATCATATAACCCGATCTCCCAACTACCACTATGAGACCGGTAAAATAGAAAACCTATTAAGGGCAAACCTTTGGCTTGCACATGGTCCACTTGAGCTAGATGATGACGATCTTGACTCCCTCAAGTTGGACCACCTTTCTTGATTGTGTTGGCTCGATGAAGACTAGTTGATTGCTCCCCATACTCCACTATGGGTGAGCCACTCTTCCGCACATCTTCATAAATCCATTGTTACCACAATGGACGGCAAGCTTCAAGCATTTGCTCTCTTCATGATGCTCCACTTGAACTTGCACACCGCAACCTAACCCCATAAAGAACTCTCATGAAGACCATGGGTTAGTACACAAAGCGTAATTGACAATGCTTACCATACCGTGGGATCACTTGATCCCCCTCGGTACATCTTCTACGCTTTGTGATTTGATCAACTTGATTCATTCTTGACTTAGTATTGATCAACCTTGAACCTTTCCAACTCTCTTCATTTGGATGATGCCTTGAAGGTAAGCATGAATGATCACACAATCTTCTTCAAGACATGCTTGCAATAAGCTTAACTCTCACATGACCAATCTTTAGGTAATTCCTTGAATAGCACCTTGGTCGACACAAACTCTCCTTGAAACCAACACATGTAATCTAAGAAAAGCCTATGGATAAAACCTTCAAATATAACTCAAGGCAACCATTAGTCCATAGAGATTGTCATCAATTACCAAAA
Source organism: Triticum urartu (assembly GCF_003073215.2). Taxonomy (NCBI): domain Eukaryota; kingdom Viridiplantae; phylum Streptophyta; class Magnoliopsida; order Poales; family Poaceae; genus Triticum; species Triticum urartu. The sequence goes on along the minus strand of NC_053027.1, from coordinate 352,644,823 downwards.
CCAAACATGGGGGCACCGCATGTTCTTTCAATCTCCCCCATTTTGATAATTGATGACAATCACTTTCAAGAGAGTTTATACAAGGAATTATGCATCACCATGCAATGCAACAACCGATGATGCATGAGTATGAGATGCAAATGCTTAGGAAAAAACCAATGCAAGAAGAAAACTCTGAAGACTTCTCCATGAAACTCTCTGAAACTTCTCCCCCATTGGCATGATTGCCAAATGGGCAAAAAGCTTAGAAGACCAATATAAAAGGTGTTCCTCCAAAAAATTGTGTATTTCTCAACAATAGAGTGGAATGCCATACACATATCCAAAGGTAATACTTGGAGGAAGACCAACTATATTGAGTCACAAAGATTGCTAAAGGAAGATATGCCACAAAGACATAACAGAGAGAGACACAAGCAATCAAGCAATCAAAAGATACCAATTGAAGCAAGCAATCAATGGATATCAATTGAACCAACTAGACCAAAGATCCTATGATCCACAAGAAAAAAAGGATATTATGATATGAGCATTGGAGTGCTCTAAAGAAACTAGAGAGGCTCCCCATGATTTGTGCACACATAAGAATATTTGTATTTGGATACAAAGTGCACAAAATAGGATCATAGCTCCCCCAAAATCAATAGAAACTTACAACAAGTGCAAGTGAGCATATAGGAAACCAAGCCTAGTACTTGCAACAAACACATGGTTGAGCAACAAGTAAAAGAGGCAACTTAAGAATGGGCTTAACCAAAATTATGTGTGTGAGTCAAGGCAATGCACTTGAGAAGACTAATGTACGGATGAGCATTAACCATCAATAAAGTCTTAAAAGAATGAGGCACACGGTGCAAGGCCTATCATTCCCACACACAACTATCAAATGGGTTCACAAGCTTATTAATAAGCATATAAAGAACCTATGCTTGTGACAATCCGTGGTGAAGATAGAGGATGAAAGGCTCATCAAGACGAGGGATACCAATTAAGATGGCAAAAGCCTCGTAAAGATAAGCATGAGGAAAATAATCTTCACCACACAAGAGTGCATCAAGATGCAACGATATAAGACACGCACTCAAGGCAAAAGCTTTCACAGAGCCACCAAAGAAATAACATAAGAAAGATAAGGTGGATGTGAAAGAAAGGATATATACTAGATATGCAACTTCTCTCAAGTGTATAAGATTCTAGGTAGACGAAATCATGATGATATATATCTACAAAGAAGGATGTACACCCGAAATAGTTACAGCATGAGGAACAAGATATCCAAAGGGAGATCATACATATACCAATAAGATATTTTCTTGGAAGCATAGCACATGTCTAGATATGGTCTTATTGTATATAAATGAAGTCCACACACGAACAACAAAGACATCACAACTCGCAACAAGAGATCATTGTTGGGATGCTTTGAGAAAGGAAACAAGTATCACAAGAATGAATGGATACCATGCCATGATACAACCTACACAAGGTTGATGCAAGAAATGTGTGCATGAAGAATATGAAGATACTTGTTACCGAGTTAACATTGGAAGGATTTAGTAGATACCAATTGAAGGTAGATAGTAGCTCATTGATCATCCTAGCTCGACTCCAATAAGCACATGATGACAACACCTTCCTTGTGAGTGAGCCAAGCATCCAATGTATCTCCAATTGTTCCTAGAACAACAACACAAACAAAATGGTACCCAAACTCATTGGGACCAAAGAGTTAGAGAACCAACAATACATAGGACAAACTCCACATAAAAATGTGCATATAGATACAAAAATGAATTTCATGCACATCTCATCCAATTTGAGACTTGGTGGAGTTTCCCCTATATATTGGGTCAAATAAAGAAAGCATGCCAAAGATACTACACGAAGTTAATATGCATGCTCAAGACTTTCAAGAACCGATACCAAATGACAAAGAAATACCAAGTGAAGAAAAGATACCAAATGAATAAATCATCACTTGGAGGATATCAATAAAAGATACATCAATGAATGAGATATCCATTAATACCCACTAAATAAAGGATATCAAACCCCCAAAAGAGAGGATGGTTCCAAACAAACAAAGCTCTCTACAAAGTTTCATGATGGCACAAAGTACCCAAAAGAAACGACTTGCCTTCCACGGACACACACTTGATAAGGATCACAAGATGAGTGTTTTATAGAAAATAGGATAGCTCCCCCAAGAATAGTGCATTATAGAGAAATTGCATTTGAATACAAAATGCACAAGGTGGGATCACCACTTCCACTATATCTAGAAAACACTAAACAAGATCCACAAGTGGTATGGAAGACAAAGGGAGTTGATACAATCCTTAGAAAGAGAAAAGGCAAATAAAAGCAAAAGCCAATGTAAAGATGATCAATAAATTCTACCACAAAAGTGAGAACCAATTGTCAAAAGACAAGAAGTAAATGGAAATAATTCTCGGTGGTAGATAGCAAGGATATCCGACATCATATTCACACCAAACAAAAAGCAAATTGCAACTTGTAGAGCTAACATGCCACCTAGGAACAAGATAATTTACAATATCAACTCTAGGTGACAATATCTTCAAATGTAAACATTTTCTAGGCTAGTAATATACACACAACATATTACTCCCCCATAATGTGATACCAATGAAGGATGAACACGAGGCAAATAAAAGGATCCAACAAGAGATAATTAATGGACTATTTAGAATTTGAATTTCTCATGAGAAGACATACCACATAGCGACTAGATAATCTTGAAATCTCAATACTAGATGGTATTACTCATGTACACACATTTATAGGATTGTGAGGTGCACAAAGCACATCACTCCCTCATAATGGGATGTTCCATTAATCTCTCACAAGAGCCAACTAAGAAATGACCAAGATGCACAAAGGCTGAACGAATGACACACATGTACATGATGTGCAAACCAACACACACATACTTGATTGCTCAAGATAATCAAGTTGGAAGCACAACATATACAAACACATGCAAGGAACGAAACCAAACATGTAAAGGGGCAAGTAACTATCAATGTAGACACTTTAAGCACAAGTTATGATATAGGTAAAGGTGTCCCGTCTTTCGATGAGATGGTGGCTATCATTTTGGAGGAAGTCGACTTTGATGATCCGACTACGAACGTGCGAGGACGTCGCGCCTTAGCAATCGCTAAACCAACTTCGAGAGGTTATTGACCATGCCGGAGCACGATCAACCTGACCACGAAGGTCTATTTCCTGCAGGCAAACGAAGAACAAGCAAGAAACTAAGATTGCAATCTGGATATTGTGAATATAAGAGAAAAGCTTTATTGATCAAAGGTGTGGTTCTGTGACATCTTGGTCTGGTCGTTGGACACAAAGGAAGTACACGAAGTTGCAGCTATGTTGAACTTTTAATCTAAACAAAACCCAAAGTCTAAACGACGCCCTAAGGGCTGTATATATGGAGGAAGAGGGGGGAATTTCGTGGCCCTTGGAGGAGGGGTCCGAAATCAACCCTAACTCTTGTTTCCCCACACATATGGATTCTAAAAATAGCCTATACTTAAGCATTCCAAAAATACATGGGCCTGGCCCAATAATAAGGTGACGCATCACCTAGAATAGCCTTTGGATGAAATTTATGAAGTGGCATCTTGTATATTTCGTCCAAGGCTTCATGAACTCCTTATGGTGGCTTCAAAGTCCTGAAATCATCACTTGTAACTCCGTTCTTGATACCCTTGCGCATGCCATCATCTCCATGCTTGGTCTTGCTCCAGTGTTCATCCCTCTTATCCATGCCAGGCCCTTCATTTGTAACCAAAACAAATGTATCCAATTTAGGCAGCATCATATTCTCATGAACATTAGAATCATTACCAAGAAACGAAAGTACCTGATAATTTAATTGGCATGCGTGAGCTCTAGTAATTGGTCCAGTATGTATAGCAGTAGGGGCTGTGGGTGTAACAATGGTATTGGTGTCCTCATCATCCTCCCCTTCTTGAAATGAAGTCGTCCTCGACGAAAGCTCATCTTCCTCACCCAAATAACGCTTCAAATCTGCAATGTTAAAAGTGGGACTAACCGCAAAATCCGCAGGCAGCTCAAGTTTATATGCATTATAATTTATTTTCTCTAACACCTTAAAAGGACCATCAGCACGTGGCATTAGCTTTGATTTGCGCAAATTAGGAAACCATACACAATTTCAAAAGGGCACATCTTAGTAGTAGAATGCAATGAACGATTATAAGCAAATTCAATATGAGGCAAGCATTCTTCCCACATTTTCTTATTATTCTTCAAAACAACCCTAAGCATAGTAGACAATGTTCTATTGACTACTTCAGTTTGTCCATCAGTTTGGGGGTGACAAGTAGTACTAAAAAGCAGTTTAGTCCCCAATTTAGCCCATAAACATCTCCAAAAGTGGCTAAGAAATTTAGTATCACGATCTGAAACAATAGTATTTGGCACACCATGCAAGCGAATAATTTCACGAAAGAACAAATCTGCAACATTAACAGCATCATCGCTTTTATGACATGATGTAAAGTTTGCCATTTTCGAGAACCTATCAACGACAACAAATATGCTATCCCTCCCCTTCTTTGTTCGAGGTAAACCTAAAACAAAGTCCATAGATATATCCTCCCAAGGAACACTAGGTACAGGCAAAGGCATATATAAACCATGAGGATTGAGACGTGACTTAGCTTTTTGACATGTAGTGTAGAGAGCAACAAAACTCTCAACATCCCGTCTCATCTTTGGCCAAAAGAAATATGTAGCAAGTACGTCCTGCGTCTTCTTCACGCCAAAGTGTCCCATTAGTCCTCCTCCATGCGCCTCCTGCAACAACAAAAGACGAACGGAGCTAGCTGGAATGCATAGCTTGTTAGCACGGAACACAAATCCATCATTAACGACGAACTTGTTCTATGTTCTTCCTTCTTTACAGTTCTGCATTACATCTTTAAAATCAGCATCAAGCACATATTGACCTTTGATGGTCTCCAAACCAAATATTTTGAAGTCAAGTTGTGAAAGCATAGTATAGCGACGAGACAATGCATCGGCAATAACATTTTCTTTACCCTTCTTATGTTTAATAACATAAGGGAAAGTCTCAATGAATTCGCCCTATAGTGAGTCGTATTACAATTCACTGGCCGTCGTTTTACAACGTCGTGACTGGGAAAACCCTGGCGTTTCCAAGTTCATGCTCAGAATGTTTCACAACTTCTTTGGGCCATAAATAATGTTGCCATGTCTCTAAAGTTCGAACAAGAGCATATAATTCTTTATCATAAGTAGAGTAGTTTAGACTAGGCCCACTCAATTTTTTAGAAAAGTATGCAATAGGTTTGCCATCTTGTAATAACACACCTCCTAATCCAATTCCACTAGCATCACATTCAAGCTCAAAAGTCTTATTAAAATCAGGAAGTTGGAGTAAAGGAGCATGTCTCAACTTATCATTCAATACCGTGAAGGCTTATTCCCGTGCGGTACTCCAAACAAAAGGCACATCCTTCTTTGTAAGCACGTTGAGAGGTGCAACAATGGTGCTGAAATCTCTCAAAAACGCCTATAGAAACCAGCGAGGCCAAGGAAGCTCCTCACTTGTGTGACTGCTTTGGGCTGTGGCCAACTCTCAATAGCTTCAATCTTGGCTTTATCAACTTCAATTCCCTGTGGAGTAACAACATAGCCAAGAAAAGATACTCGGTCGGTGCAAAAGGTATACTTTCCAAGGTTACCAAACAAACGTGCATCACGTAGATCAATAAAAACAACACGTAAATGTTCCAAATGTTCCTCCAAAGATTTACTATAAATCAGTATATCATCAAAATAGACAACCACAAATCGTCCAATGAAAGCACGTAAAACTTCGTTCATTAACCTCATGAAAGTACTAGGTGCATTAGTTAACCCAAAAGGCATGACTAACCACTCATATAATCTAAACTTAGTTTTAAATGTTGTTTTCCATTCATCTCCCAATTTCATACGAATTTGATGATATCCACTACGCAAATCAACTTTGGAGAATATTGTAGAGCCACGCAATTCATCAAGCATGTCGTCTAGCCTAGGAATAGGATGACGATAACGAATAGTAATATTATTAATGCCTCTACAATCAACACACATACGTGATGTATCATCCTTTTTCGACACTAAAATGATAGGAACAACACAAGGACTAAGGGATTCGCGTATGTAACCTTTGCCGAGCAGCTCCTGTACTTGACGCATAATCTCCTTTGTCTCCTCTGGATTGGTACAGTATGGTGCACGGTTGGGTAATGATGCACCGGGAATTAAGTCAATTTGATGCTCAATCCCTTGAATAGGTGATAATCCCGGTGGCACGTCTTGTGGAAAGACGTCAGCGAACTCCTGCAAAATGTTAGTGACAGCGGGAGGCAAAGAGGAAGGCACGTCCTCGAATGAAAATAATGCCTCTTTGCACACAAAAGCATAGGAAACAGATTTGCTAAAATCTAGATCTTTAATATCAGATTTGGTGGAAAGTAAACATGCACTTTTCAATTTAATTTCAGAAGCAACACTAGATGGTTTATTATTAGGCTTCATTTGTTGCTCAAATTCTTTTGCCACAATCTGATTTTCACTCTTATTTTTCTCCTGTTTTGCTTTATTAGCTCTATTAATATAATCTTTTAAAATGGAATCAGGAATCATAGGAAGCAAAGTAATATTTTTATCCTTATGAACAAGAGTATACTGATTGTTTCTACTATGGTGTATAGAATTTTTATCAAATTGCCATGGTCTACCAAGTAATAAGGAACATGCTTGCATAGGTACCACATCACAATCCACATAATCAGCATATGTAGAGATACTAAAATGCACACGAACAATACGTGTTACCTTAACCTTGCCACTGTTGTTGAACCATTGGATGTAGTAAGGATGTGGATGTGGTCTTGTGGGGAGAGATAGCTTCTCCACCATCTCCATGCTAGCCAAGTTATTGCAGCTCCCTCCATCTATGATGACGCGAACAGAACATTCCTTCACAACTCCCTTTGTATGGAACAAATTATGCCTCTGGTTTTGCTCAGCTTGTGTAACCTGCACACTCAAAACACGTTGAGCAACTAAACATTCATACCTGTCAGCATCTTCAGGAGCCATGTATTGCGTCTCATGATCAGAATCATCTCCACCGTGTTCTTCATGTGTAATAAGAAACAAAGTCTCATCATCATAGTCACTAGCGGACTCATACCCACCATCCTCAGTAACAATCATCACACACTGAGATTTGCATTCTCTTGCAAAATGTCCTCTTCCCTTACAACGACGACAAATAATATCGCTTGTGTGCCCTGTTGATGCCATGGAAGAAGAAGAACTTTGTGCAGGCCCAGCAGGTGTGCTCTTGGCAGATAGTGGTGGTTGTGCTTGCTTTCTTGTATCACGGCTGGAGGTGGCACCTGATGGAGGTGCTGCTGCAGTGGAAATAGAGGATGCACGTGGTGTCCATGATGAAGATCGACCTACAGAAAAGTTAGTTCGCGCCAATGCCTGTCGATCCTGCACTTCACGTTCAACTTTACAAGCAAGATGGAATAAACGAGTGATATTAGTATACTCCTTATACTCTAGAATGGTCTGAATCTCTCTATTTAATCCACTCATAAAACGTGCAAGCATGGCTTCATTCTCCTCAACAATACCACATCTAATGATGCTAGTTTGCAATTCCTGATAATATTCTTCTACAAAAAAATTTCCTTGTCTTAAACGCTGCAATTTTTGAAGTAATTCACGTTGATAATATGGTGGAACCCAACGAGTACGCATAGCAGTTTTCAAAGCAGCCCAAGTAGCTGGAATAGGATATAATCTACAATGTTCAGACCACCAAACACATGCAAGCTAGTGAAAGCACAAACAGCAGCAGGAACACGTCTCTCCTCAGGATATTGTAAACATGTAAACCGTTGTTCAGTTTCTAACTCCCAAGTAAAATATATATCAGGAACATATCTACCCTAAAATGGTGGAATGTTCAATTTCATTTTAGGGAGATGGTCATGATCACGTACCTGAGGTGGTTGTGCAGCCCTACCATTGCGATGATATGCATGAGGACAACCTAGTGGCGGTGGTGCTGGTGGTTGCACGTAGTTCTGATTTTGATCAACCTCATCCTCGTAATGGTCCTCCACCTCTGCAGTAGCAGCAGAAGCTACAGAAGCATCAACAGCGACACCAGAATTTTGACCAGGCTCAAGGGGAATGCGCAGTGCCCGTCCCACTTGATTTGGAAGGCGATGTTGTTGTTGTTGTTGTTGTTGTAGAGGTGCGTTAGGTGCTGCCGGCGGTGGTGGTGGAAGACGCGCGAGCAATTCATTAAAATTGTTATCGAGCTTTGTTTCAAACGTTTTCTCCACGCCATCTATCTTCTCCATGGACTCTTCAAATCTGTTTAGCACATCTTGCACATGTCCACTCATCATTTGCTGAAATTTATCATGTAGCTCTTTGTTCGTCATGTTCTCCCAATCTGTCTCATCGGCTTGTGATCCTGCCATGGTTAGCAGCAATAGAAACACACAAGAATATGATCCTACAGACTACTAGGAAGTGGTGGTGGTGGTGGTGTATCACAAATCCGGCAAGCGAATCTCAAATTCTTACCAGTTCTTACCCAACAGTAGGTGGCGATCAGCAACCGTCGTAGTCAAAACTCTCAAAGATTGGATAGAGCGATTGCCAGGTGGTGTCAAATGCACGATGTAGATGTATGTGGAGCTGGGAAGGCTTATGATATGGTAGCAAAAATGTCAGCAATAATCAATTCAGAGATGCAAAGTTGAATAAACGCTCAATGACGGTACTGTGCTAGTCCTAGGCTAGACCGTGCTAGAGACGCGAGCCTAGAACACTAACAAAATCATGGCGCTGCACGTAAACAAGGGAAAAGCACACTCTGGAACTTTTTTTCGCTATGTTTTTTTTGCGCTCCTCTTTTTTTGCGAAAAAACACTATAATGGTGAGTGTCTCAAAACTCTTCCCTCGTCAAACTAACAGGATGGGCACGGAATTTTTTTTGAATTTTTTTCAGAAATCAGGGCAGCGACGATGAAAAAGTGCGACAAAAAATCACTATGATGGCACGTGGCTCAAAAGACTCAGTAAAACCTAAAAATAGGATAGGGAAAAATATTTTTGGTCGCCGAAATTTTGGCCTAAAAACTACCCGGGGGTCTCCAGACTCTTTTTTTCGAGACCTACTCAGGCAAGGAAACACAAAACGAAAACTAGATGGATCTCGAAAACAAACCTAATATGAAAAGAACTCGGATTGGTGGTGGACAGGCAGATATATATGTGTACTCGGATTGGTGGTGGATAGGCGGAAGTATATGTGGACTCGGATTGGTGGTGGACAGGCGGATGTATATGGCAGCGGTAAGGAATATGTTGGTGGTGGTGGTATGTGGTAGGAACGATGACGATGGTGCGGCGGCGGCGTGACTACTTGTGAACAGAACTTGAAACTCTAAAGGAAACTAGACGCTAAGACCAGCAACTAGACATGACGATGCACCGCAAATTCAACAATGCAAAACCCTAAAAAGATTATGCAAAGGATCAGATTGGTTCGAATATGATGACCTAACCCTAATTTTTTTTGTTTGGCTTTTTCGTGGACTGTAGGTATGAAGAACAGACTCGATCTAAACTATGAAAAACTGTAAAATCTCACCAAGCAACCTGGAAATCTGATACCACTTGATAGAGGCAAATGTGTCCCGTCTTTCGATGAGGTGGTGGCTATCGTTTTGGAGGAAGTCGACGTTGACGATCCGACTACGAACGTGCGAGGACGTCGTGCCTTAGCAATCGCTAAACCAACTCCGAGAGGTTATTGACCACGCCGGAGCACGATCAACCTAACCACGAAGGTCTATTTCCTGCAGGCAAACGAAGAACAAGCAAGAAACTAAGATTGGAATCCGGATATTGCAAATATAAGAGGAAAGCTTTATTGATCAAAGGTGGGGTTCTGTGACGTCTTGGTCTGGTCGTTGGACACAAACGAAGTACATGAAGTTGCAACTATGGCGAACTTTTAATCTAAACGAAACCCAAAGTCTAAACAACGCCCTAAGGGCTGTATATATGGAGGAAGAGGGGGGAATTTCGTGGCCCTTGGAGGAGGGGTCCGAAATCAACCCTAACTCTTGTTTCCCCACACATACGCACTCTAAAAACAGCCTATACTTAAGTATTTCGAAAATACATGGGCCTGGCCCTATAATAAGGTGACGTAGCACCTAGAATAGCCTCTGGGCGAAATTTATGAAGTGGCATCTTGTATATTTCGTCCAAGGCTTCATGGACTCCTTATCGTGGCTTCAAAGTCCTAAAATCATCACTTGTAACTCCGTTCTTGATCCCCTTGCGCATGCCATCATCTCCATGCTTGGTCTTGCTCCAGTGTTCATCCCTCTTATCCGTGCCAGGCCCTTCATTTGTAAGCAAAACAAATGTATCCAATTTAGGCGGCATCATATTCTCATGAACATTAGAATCATTACCAAGAAACGAAAGTACCTGATAATTTAATTGGCGTGCGCGAGCTCTAGTAATTGGTCCAGTATGTATAGCAGCAGGGGTTGTGGGTGTAACAATGGTATTGATGTCCTCATCAAGTTACCGGAAGAAGGAACATTGGATATAAGATAGAAACTTGATAATCCGAATGACTTGGCTTGAGACAATAAGAATGATGAAGTCCCCTTAGTTCTTCATAATGTAGCCAAGTCTCCAATGACCTCCAGTATCACCTATTGATCAAGTTTGAGCTTGTTGGTCCCCAACCAAGTTGGGTCCTAAGAGGTTAGTCACAATAGGCTTGGCTACCCAAATGGTTCTTTTCTTGACACCACTTTGAGCACCAACAAATTTGGCAAACACATTGCCAACATTATCCTTCCCAAGAGAATAGATATCATCAATAATAATTGGGTTGGATAAGTTACCACTAGTGCATGAAGAGGCGAGGTGACCTTTCTCGCGACATAGGTAGCAACGTCTACTCTTCACTTTCTTCTCACTTGATTTCTCAACTTGAGAAGCATAAGCTTGAGCCTTCTTGGGAAGAGGCTTTTCTTCAACTTGAGGTTGAGCATGAGAATGAACTTGTGGCCGCTTCCCTTGTTGCTTGTCACTAATGGGTTTCTTCTTCAATGGGCAAGATCTAACATGATGCCCTTCAATTTTGCACTTGAAGCAAATAATCTTGGCCGAATTCTTGACTTGTTATTGTCCCTTCTTCTTGATCATCTTGGACTTCTTCTTCTTATTGGAGTTGAATCCAAGTCCACCTTTGTCATTGGGGGATTTTTGCACATTCAAGATATAGTTGAGTGTGGATTTCCCTTCATGACTCTTTTCCAAGTCTTTCTTCAAAGAAGTGACTTGGGCCTTGAGCTCTTTTATTTCCTCTACATGGTTAGTCTCAACACTAGTACTAGAGGAAGTATAATCTTCATTGTTAGAGCAACAAGGCAAGGAAACCAATTCATCACAAGATGTACCAACATTGTGAGTAGATGAATTACAAGGACTAGCACATGGCAATATAGCATTTTGACTAGAAGTAGTGCTAGTATCCACATGAGGCTCACTAGATGTTACCTTAGAAATCATGGCCTCATGAGCTATCTTTAGCTCATTATGGGATACTAGAAGATCATCATGAGAGCTTGAGAGCTTTTCATGGTTTTCTTCCAATTTCCCATAATTGCTAGATAGCAACTCAAGTTGAGCCCGAAGCTCAACATTTCTCCTTCAAAATGGATGCTTCACAAGTAATAGAGTTAGTATCCCAAGCATCATCATTAAAAACAATAGGAGAGGACACCTTGGCAAGCTCTTTTAAGTAAGAAGCTTCAAGTTGAGCATGAGACTCGGTGAGTTTGATGAGCTCACCCTTGATGACCCTTGAGCCATTTTCGAGGTGCTCAAAATCCTTAAGGAGTCCAGCATGAGCAACTTCAAGCTTAGCATTTTTAGTTTTGAAATCATTGGCCACCTCGAGTGCTCTATCATGAGATTCCTTTATTCTAGATAATTCTAGAGCAAAGGTCTCCTCAAGAGATTCAGATGTGGTTTTTTCATGTTGAAGAGCTTGAGATAGCTCCGCGATCTCATTTGTGTAATCATGCTCATGAGCTTCCATTTTCTCAATGGTGACCTCATGCTCCTCTAGATGATATTCCAACTCCTCAATGTATTTCTTGCCTTCAATGGCAATAGACATGATTTCCATGAACTTGGAACGAGCAAGTTTATTTTTGTGAAGAGCTTTAAAAATCATTTCCCCCTTAGTTTTTAAGGAGGCAACGTTATCATTCTCTTCATCATAATGAACATCATCATCACTCTTTCCATCATCACAAGATATATTGGGATTCAAAGTGGGCGATACCTTTGAAGCCTTGGCCATAAGGAAAAATGCAATATATGATGATGTAGGATCCGTTGAAGCACCATTCAAGACCACATCTTGTTCCATGGGGTGTTGAGTTTCCTCTACATTGTTAGCACAACAAGTCGAGGACATATATGCATTTTTATCATGGCAACAAGACATAGTAAACATATCATCATGATATTTAGTCAAGCAATTTCTACATGATATGCAAGGACTATCAACACAACCATGTGAAACATTTGGAGTGCTCGAAGTGTTAAAGCCCAAAGAAGGAGCATTGTAATAAGATAGTGATGAAGGATCATCCACAATAAACATACTATCATCATTGCAATGACCAACACTACTCACCATATCATTACCCTGTGGCAAACCACATGTAGGTGAAGTAGAAGAAGTTGAGAAGACTATACGGCCGGATGTGGAGGGAGAACAATCATCCCCACAAAACTTGGACACGCCATATTTATCTTGAAGCTTTGTCCACAACTCATGAGCATCCCGGAACGACATGAGTTGAAATATAACTACATTGCTCAAAGCATCAAAAAGCACATTAGAAGCTTGAGCATTGAGATAAGAGTTTTTCTCATCATATAAAGATAATCTTTGGGGATCCTTTGGAGGAGAAAAACCCATATCTACAATTCGCTCTAAATTTGGGTCCATGACCCTAAAGAGATTAAGCATGTGAATTAACCAAACATCAAAATTTGTGCCATCGAAACTAAGAGTGTCAGAGAATCCTAAACCCCTAGTCGACATCCTTACTCTCTAGGCGGTTAAGCCCTATAAAGAGAGACGAGGCTCTGATACCAATTGAAAGATCATGGATGTCGCCTGGAGGGGGGGGGTGAATAGGCGTTTTGAAATAATTACGGTTTAGGCTTGAACAAATGCGGAATAAACCTAGCGGTTAATTTGTCAAGCACAAAACATAAAACAACTAGGCTCACCTATGTGCACCAACAACTTATGCTAAGAAAGATAAAATACTAGGTGACAGCAAGATATATGACAAGAAACAATATGGCTATCACAAAGTAAAGTGCATAAGTAAAGAGCTCGGGTAAGTGATAACCGAGGCACGTGGAGACGATGATGTATCCCGAAGTTCACACCCTTGCAGATGCTAATCTCCGTTTGGAGCAGTGTGGAGGCACAATGCTCCCCAAGAAGCCACTAGGGCCACCGTAATCTCCTCACGCCCTCGCATAATGTAAGATGCCGTGATTCCACTAAGGAACCCTTGAGGGCGGTCACCGAACCTGTACAAATGGCAACCCTTGGGGGCGGTCACCGAACCCGTACACTTTGGCAACCCTTGGAGGCGGTCACCGGTACCCATCAAATTGCTCGGGGCGATCTCCACAACCTAATTGGAGACCCCGACGCTTGCCCGGAGCTTTACACCACAATGATTGAGCTCCGGACAACATCAACCGTCTAGGGCGCCAAGGCACCCAAGAGGAACAAGCTCTAGGGTGCCCAAACACCCAAGAGTAATAAGCTTCTCAAACTTCACTTCCACGTATCACCATCGAGAACTCAAACCGATGCACCAAATGCAATGGAAAGGGCACACAGACTGCCCAAGTCCTTGTCTCTCAAATCCCACCGAAGCAACTAATGCTAGGGAGGAAAATGAGAGGAAGAACAAGAAGGAGAACACCAAAAACTCCAATATCTAGATCCAAGGGGTTCCCCTCACATAGAGAAGAAAGTGATTGGTGGAAATGTGGATCTAGATCTCCTCTCTCTTTTCCCTCAAAAACTAGCAAAAATCCATGGAGGGATTGACAGTTAGCAATCTCGAAGAAGCTGAACAATGGTGGAAGAACACGAGCTCAAGAGATAAAGTTCATTGGGGAAGAAGACCCCCTTTTATAGGTGGGAAAAAATCCAACCGTTATGCTCACAGCCCGCACAGAGCGGTACTACTGCTAGGGCGGTAGTACCCCTTTGAAAAACAGCAGCGAGGAGGCAAAAGGCCAGTAGAACCGCCGGAGCGGTTCTACCGCTTGTCCTCACGGTACTACCGCTCGACCTCACGGTACTACCGAAAGTGGTAGCGGTACTACTGCTTGCGAGCAGTACAAAAAAATACTTCCGTGCCTACCTCCGCCAAGCAAAACACGAGATTTTGGTCCGGAGCGGTACTACAGCTTAGGAGCCGCGATAGTACTGCCCTGGAGCGGTAGTACCGCTCAGGAGCCGCGGTAGTACCGCTCTGGAGCGGTAGTAAAAAATTACATCCGCTCTAGCCACGGTAGTACCGCTGCAACCTTTACCAAAATAGCCACAACTTCTACAAACGGACTCCGAATTCAACGAAACCAAGTTTGTTGGTAATCTAATGACATGGGCTAACACAATCTTGATAGAAATATCAATAAGAAGAAAATGAGAAAAGTCCCATAAGAAAATGGTGAGAACCCTTCCTTGGAAAAGACCGGTAAAACCTCCAACACCGAAAACATCATAGAAGACGCATGCGAACTCCATTTTCGATGAACTGAATCTTGTCATCAAGTTGACCATAAGCTCTAAGACTCACAAAGAGAACAAAACAAGAACCAAGAAAGATGATGCATGGATGCAATGGCTTGAGCTCTATACGAATGATACGATCAAGCTACTCATTCAGAGCCCCTCTTGATAGTACGTCAATCGATCCTATAACCCGGTCTCCCAACTACCACTATGAGACCGGTAAAATAGAAAACCTATCAAGGGCAAACCTTTAGCTTGCACATGGTACACGTGAGCTAGATGATGACGATCTTGACTCCCTCAAGTTGGACCACCTTTCTTGATTGCGTTGGCTCGATGAAGACTAGTTGATTGTTCCCCATACTCCACTATGGGTGAGCCACTCTTCTGCACATCTTCATAAATCCATTGTTACCACAATGGACGGCAATCTTCAAGCATTTGATCTCTTCATGATGCTCCACTTGAACTTGCACACCGCAACCTAACCCCACAAAGAACTCTCAAAAAGACCATGGATTAGTACACAAAGCGTAATTGACAATGCTTACCATACCATGGGATCACTTGATCCCTCTCGGTACATCTTCTACGCTTTGTGATTTGATCAACTTGATTCACTCTTGACTTAGTCTTGATCAACCTTGAACCTTTCCAACTCTCTTCATTTGGATGATGCCTTGAAGTTAAGCATGAATGATCACACAATCTTCTTCTTCAAGACATGCTTGCAATAAGCTCAACTCTCACATGGCCAATCTTTAGGTAATTCCTTGAATAGCACCTTGGTCGACACAAACTCTCCTTGAAACCAACACATGTACTCCAAGAAAAGCCTATGGACAAAACCTACAAATATAACTCAAGTCAACCATTAGTCCATAGAGATTGTCATCAATTACAAAAACCAAACATGGTGGCACTGCATGTTCTTTCAGAGGGGCCAAAGGAGGAACCAATACCTCCTGAGCTTGATCTTGGGGACTTTTGTCCCATTAAATTTAGCCCTTTTGACTACTTTTTCTTGCCACAAAGAAAGCTTGCTGCTGAACGTAGGGAGTATAAGATGAGTTTTCGCGATTTACCTTATCATTATCATGGCAATACCTAGATCTATTCTTGCTTTTATGCCTAGCTAGGGGCGTTAAACGATAGCGCTTGTTGGGAGGAAACCCAATTTTATTTTTGTTCCTTGCTTTTTGATTCTGTTTAGTAATAAATAATTCATCTAGCCTCTGTTTAGATGTGGTTTTATGCTTTAATTAGTGCTTGTGCCAAGTAGAACCTTTGGGAAGACTTGGGGAAGGTCTTTGCGATCTTGCTGTAAAAAACAGAAACTTTAGCGCTCACGAGATTAGCTGCCATTTTTTACTGGAGAGTGCTATTTAGTTAACTATTTTTGAAGATGGTTAATAGATAAATTCGTCATGTCCATCAGTTTATTTTAGAATTTTTGAGGTTCCATTAGTATTCGAAACCTACAGATTACTACACACTGTTCTGTTTTTGACAGATTCTGTTTTTTCGTGTGTTGTTTGCTTATTTTGATGAATGTATGGCTAGTATTTGAGTGTATGAACCATAGAGAAGTTGGAATACAGTGGGTTTAAAACCAATATAAATAAATAATGAGTTCATTACAGTACCTTAAGTGGTGGTTTGTTTTCTTTTACTAACGGAGCTCATGAGATTTCCTATTTAAGTTTTGTGTTGTGAAGTTTTCAAGTTTTGGGTAAAGATTTGATGGATTATGGAACAAGGAGTGGAAAGAGCCTAAGCTTGGGTATGCCCAAGGAACCCCAAGGTAAAAATGCAAGGACAACCAAAAGCCTAAGCTTGGGGATGCCTCGGAAGGCATCCCCTCTTTCGTCTTCTTCTATCGGTAACTTCACTTGAGGCTATATTTTTATTCACCACATGATATGTGTTTTGCTTGGAGCGTCTTGTATGATTGGAGTCTTTGCTTTTTAGTTTACCACAATCATCTTTGCTGTACACACCTTTTTGGAGAGACACACATGAATCGGATTTTATTAGAATACTCTATGTGCTTCACTTATATCTTTTGAGCTAGATAATGTTGCTCTAGTGCTTCTCTTATATCTTTTAGAGCACGGCAGTGGTTCTATTTTATAGAAATTATTGATCTCTCATACTTGACTTATATTATTTTGAGAGTCCTTTAGAACAGCATGTTAATTTGCTTTGGTTATGAATTTAGTCCTAATATCATAGGCATCCAAGATCGGTATAATAAGAACTTTCATAAAAAGTGCATTGAGTACTAGGAGAAGTTTGATACTTGATAATTGTTTTGAGATATAAAGGTGGTAATATTAGAGTGTGCTAGTTGAGTAGTTGTGAATCTGAGAAATACTTGTGTTGAAGTTTGCAAGTCCCATAGCATGCACGTACGGTGACCGTTGTGTAACAAATTTGAGACATGAGGTGTTATTTGATTGTCTTCCTTATGAGTGGCGGTTGGGGACGAGCGATGGTCTTTTCCTACCAATCTACCCCCCTAGGAGCATGCACGTAATGCTTGGTTTTTGATGAATTGTAGATTTTTCCAATAAGTATGTGAGTTCTTTATGACTAATGTTGAGTCCATGGATTATATGAACTCTCACCCTTCCATCATTGCTAGCCTCTTCGGTACCGTGCATTGCCCTTTCTCACCTTGAGAGTTGGTGCAAACTTCACCGGTGCATCCAAACCCCGTGATATGATACGCTCTGTCACACATAAACCTCCTTATATCTTCCTGAAAACAGCCACCATACCTACCTATTATGGCATTTCCATAGCCATTCCGAGATATATTGCCATGCAACTTTCCACCGTTCCATTTATCATGACACACATCATCATTGTCATATTGCCTTGCATGATCATGTAGTTGATATCGTATTTGTGGCAAAGCCACCATTCATAATTTTTCATACATGTCACTCATGATTCATTGCCCTTCCTGGAACACCGCCGGAGGCATTCATATAGAGTCATACTTTGTTCTAGTACCGAGTTGTAATCATTGAGTTGTAAATAAATAGAAGTGTGATGATCATCATTATTAGAGCATTGTCCCAAATAAAAAAATGAAAAAGAAATAAAAAGGGACAATGCTACTATCCTTTTTCCACCCTTGAGCTTCAAAGTAGCACCATGATCTTTATGATAGAGAGTCTCTTGTTTTGTCACTTTCATATACTAGTGGGAATTTTTCATTATAGAAATTGGCTTGTATATTCCAACAATGGGCTTCCTCAAATGCCCTAGGTCTTCGTGAGCAAGCAAGTTGGATGCACACCCACTTAGTTTCTTATGTTGAGCTTTCATACATTTATAGCTCTAGTGCATCCGTTGCATGGCAATCCCTACTCCTTGCATTGACATAAATTGATGAGCATCTCCCTAGCCCATTGATTAGCCGCGTCGATGTGAGACTTTCTCCTTTTTTGTCTTCTCCACATAACCCCCATCATCATATTCTATTCCACCCATAGTGTTATATCCATGGCTCACGCTCATGTATTGCGTGAAAGTTGAAAAAAGTTTGAGATTACTAAAGTGTGAAACAATTGCTTGGCTTGTCATCGGGGTTGTGCATGATGAGAGCATTCTTGTGTGACGAAAATGGAGCATGACCAAACTATATGATTTTGTAGGGATGAACATTCTTTTGCCATGTTATTTTGAGAAGACATAATTGCTTAGTTAGTATGCTTGAAGTATTATTATTTTTATGTCAATATTAGACTTTTGTCTTGAGTCTTTCGGATCTAAATATTCATGCCACAATAAAGAGAATTACATTGAGAATTATGCTAGGTAGCATTCCACATCAAAAAATCTGTTTTTTATCATTTACCTACTCGAGGACGAGCAGGAATTAAGCTTGGGGATGCTTGATACGTCTCCAACGTATCTATATTTTTTGATTGTTCCATGCTATTATATTATCTATTTTGGATGCTTATGGGCTTATTTATACACTTTTATATTATTTTTGGGACTAACCTACCAACCCAAGGCCCAGTGCAAATTGCTATTTTTTGCCTATTTCAGTGTTTCGCAGAAAAGGAATATCAAACGGAATCCAAACGGAATGAAACCTTCGGGAGAGTTATATTTGGAACAAACGTGATCCAGGGGACTTGGAGTGGACGTCAAGAAATCAACGAGGAGGCCACAAGGCAGGGGGGTGCGCCTACCCCCTGGGCGCGCCCTCCACCCTCGTGGGCCCTTCGTGGCTCCACCGACCTACTACTTCCTCCTATATATATCCACATACCCCGAAAACATCCAGGAGCACCACGAAACCCTATTTCCACTGCCGCAACCTTCTGTACCCAAGAGATCCCATCTTGGGGCCTTTTCCGGAGCTCCGCCGGAGGGGGCATCGATCACGGAGGGCCTCTACATCAACTCCATGGCCCCCCCGATGATGTGTGAGTAGTTTACTTCAGACCTTCGGGTCCATAGTTATTAGCTAGATGGCTTCTTCTCTCTCTTTGGATCTCAATACAAAGTTCTCCTCGATATTCTTGGAGATCTATTCGGTGTAAATCTTTTTGCGGTGTGTTTGTCGGGATCCGATGAATTGTGGGTTTATGATCAAGTCTATCTATGAACAATATTTGGTTCTTCTCTGAAATGTTTTATGTATGATTGGTTATCTTTGCAAGTCTCTTCGAATTATCAGTTTGGTTTGGCCTACTACATTGATCTTTCTTGCAATGGGAGAAGTGCTTAGCTTTGGGTTCAATCTTGTGGTGCTCGATCCCAGTGATAGAAAGCGAAATGACACATATTGTATTCTTGCCATCGAGGATAAAAAGATGGGGTTTATATCATATTGCTTGAGTTTATCCCTCTACATCATGTCATCTTACCTAATGCGTTACTCTGTTCTTATGAACTTAATACTCTAGATGCATGCTGGATAGCGGTCGATGTGTGGAGTAATAGTAGTAGATGCAGGCAGGAGTCGGTCTACTTGTCACGGACGTGATGCCTGTATACATGATCATGCCTAGATATTCTCATAATTATTCGCTTTACTATCAATTGCTCGACAGTAATTTGTTCACCCACCTTAATACTTATGCTATGTTGAGAGAAGCCACTAGTGAAACCTATGGCCCCCAGGTCTATTATCCATTATATTTATCTCCCATCAACAAGTTATTTCTGGCACCATTTATTTTGCAATCTTTAATTTCAATCTATATCATAAAAATACCAAAAAATGTATCTTATCATTGTTATCTCTATCAGATCTCACTCTCGTAAGTGACCATGAAGGGATTGACAACCCCTTTTATCGCATTGGTTGCGAGGTTCTTATTTGTTTGTGTAGGTACGGGGGACTTACGTGTAGTCTCCTACTGGATTGATACCTTGGTTCTCAAAAATTGAGGGAAATACTTATGCTACTTTGCTGCATCACCCTTTCCTCTTCAAGGGAAAACCAACGCAGTGCTCAAGAGGTAGCAAGGCTCCCTGTAAACCCTTGTGTGCTATCACTGGATTCTGATGAGAGAGCCCATGTGTGCTCTAATATGGCACAACTACACAAAAAATAGGCTCCCTGTTGAGGGCCCTAGATGTAAGGATAGATGGCAGATGATAAGTTCATAATATACTGTATAGAAAGTTTATTGCCAAACCATGATAACGAGAGCGCAGAGCCAGAGCCAGTAGGCAGATCATAATAGGGGTACACCATAACCACCATAAATAAATCGGGAAAGCGGAACTGGCTGGAAAACACAGGGTTTTGCCACTACTAATATGCAACCTGTCGATCACCTACAAGCCAGCTCTATTCATCTGAAGGTGCACAGCTGTTACTATTAGTTTAGTCTATCAAAGACTGCGCGGCTCCAACCATTTCTGGGGTATTATGGCAGACCAACTCGAAGTGCAAAACCATTTAGCAGAACCGGTCCAATAGAGCCGTCGACTGCAGATGTCCCTGCTCCCCTTCCTGACAAGGAACATACCGTGCTTACTAAAGAAGAACAGAAGAGGAACATGTTAAAGAACAGAAGAGGAAGCATATTATTGAGATTCCCCTTCTTTCTATACAATGTTGGTTGCCCACCCAGGATGAATCAGAGTGCCCAAAGAAATGCAATTCCATGATGTCTCTCTATATGTGGCCACATGCATTTGGAAACTCAATTGGGAGCATTAGCTAATCAATTAAATGTGTGTTTGTTAGCTAATGTTAGTATCATATCACATTCGTATTTGAAGAACCTTAGGACGTATGATTGGTGTGTTATTTAGCTTTAAAGGGTGAACAGCTACTAGTAGGACACAAAGCACCTACACGGATCATAGTGTAGATATAATGGGAAAACCCTAAGCATCAGGAGTAAAGTCAGCAAAGTGGAACTTGCTGGAATATATGTGCTAGTATTGCCGGTACGGCTAGAAAGGCTTCGGATACCAGCTCTCTTAAACTGAAGGTGTAGTACTGTTAATATCAGTGGTAACTCTCAAAGGTGACACAGCTCCCTGCATTTTCTTGCTAATCTTATAGGATTCAAGTGGGCAAGCCACTACAATTCCTATTCCTATGTTTACAAAATCCTACGAATCAAAGAGGCCCTAAGAGTTCAAAGTGTCCATCACAACCGACCGTATAAACCTCTACACTGCAAATGTCCCTGCTCATCTTCACTACAAGGAACATACTGTACTACTATCATACTCCCTCCATTCCAAAATATAAGTCTTTGTAGAGATTTCCACTATGGATCACATACAGATGTATACAGATACATTTTAGAGTGTAGATTCACTCATTTTGCTCCATATGTAGTCCATGGTGGAATCTATACAAAGACTTTTATTTAGGAACTGAGAGAGTACTTATTAAAGAAGAATGGAAGAGGAACATGCTAAAGAAGAGCAAGCAGATTTTGGATAATAAAATGTTCGTTGTGCAGTGCCCACACATGATGACCAGAGCGCATCAAGAATGTGACTCCCTGCTCTCTCTCTATGTGGTGCACGTGCTTTTCAAAAGTAAAGTAGGAACATTAGCTAACCAATTAAACATTATCTGTTTTAGTAATATCAGCATCATATCAGATTCGTATTTGAGCAACAAGTTTGGAATTATGAGTGCACATTGTTTAGCTTGATGGATTCAGGAGCAGTGCTAAGCAGCTACGATGATCGTACTGAATATAAACGCATGTCTGCATGCAAGTCCCGTGACTTTTGTCATTTGGGTCAGTCGACCATTTCAGGCGGTTGGATGAAGATCCTACGTCTCCTAACCCTTCTTCTTCCTCATCTTTGATTCTTCCCATACAGAACACCGCACGGGCCGCCGACCGAACCACCGGCCCCGACCCCCTATAGCCCGACGACAGCCCCCTATAACCATTGTGCCCCACCACCGCCCCCACAACTACCGTCCCCACCCCGAGCCCCTTCCTTCGCACTGGCGAACTCCGGCGAGCTCTCAAAAATCGACTGACCCAATTTTGAAATTTAGTCTACTGTCATTTAACTAGTGTGGAATATAAAAGGGGGAAACCATACATATTGCGAGTATAGTGTTGAGCGCGCCCTGGCGGATCTGAAGGTGCAAACCAGACAAAGGAAACTTCGCAGCCAATGTTTGCTTTCAACTAACAAGTAAGTGATGGACAAGAAATCAGACAAAAGCAGTGGCGATCTATTTTCTTGCTGTGATAAATAAGTTGAGCAGATACGAAAGAGTACCACCTCTGGTGCGGCACCGTGTATGCATCCGCCGAGAATTTGACAGTGTTGCAGCAGCGATGGCTGTCGGCGGCATGGAAGCAAATCTAGGAGGGTAGACGGTGGCGGCGGGGCGCGGTGGACGAGACGGTCGTAGGATCGGCACCGGCAAGGTGGACGATGACGGGGATGAAGCAAGAGGACGGGATGCAAGGATCCCGGTCCAAAGTTGTTGATGAGAGAGGTCGATCTCTTGTAATCGATGATGGCGTCGGGGTATCAGCTCCGACATGGTGGAGGAGGACAGCGGTGGATCGAGTGGCGGATGGAGGAGGCTGGGGTGGAGATGCTGTTTTGGTGCCCATGGAGTATGAATGGGGAAATGGAGGGAGAGAGGAAGGGGGCCTTCAGGGTGCGCTTGTCTCAAATGTGAGGAAATTTACAAACATAGCCCCCGTTTAAAATTTCCTACATCACAACAATATTAGTCGGTTGGGGATAGGACGGTAATCTCACATACACCGAATATTTGTGAACGAGAGTTTGTTTTGGTGCCCACCGTGTATGAATCGGGGAGGGAGTTGATTTTGGCCGAGGAGACACTATGTTTTGGCGCCCACCGTGTATGAATCCGGGTGAGAGGCGGTTATGTCACGTTTGAGTGAAATTACAAACCTACCCCTATTGAAACCTATAGAAATCGAGCCGATAGGCTTTGCATGTCATGGATAGGCAGTAATTTCCATCTCGCAGATTTTGGTTTCGGGCGGTTACTGCGAATTTCCCCACTTCGTTCAAATTTTTACAGAGCAAGAGTGCACGTTTACCATGCCAACTCACCCCGAATCTAGTTTTTATTCTATTTTTGTCCAGGCAAGATCCATTTTCGATTGGAATAAAATTTTATATACATCATTTTTTATATATACTTTCAAAAGCACAAGACCCTTTATAAATAAATATGGTTTACAGATGGCATGATCTCACATTCATAGGCTGTATCCATCTTAATTTGGATTTTCAAATATTTGAAACTACTTTATGTGGAAACCCAATGTATGCATTCCTCGCTAACTGTCTCCAATTAATGTGTGTTTCATGCAGGTTTTTTACTTCTCAAACATGTGTGTTTCACACATGCAACATAGTGTAATCCTGTTTATACATTAATTGCATATAAACCATGCATTGTCTCTAATTAAAGAATCTATGGATCACTAATATTGATAAACTATATAACATTACACGTGTCCCCAAATTCAAATGAATATGCATGTTTGATACACCAATTTGCGTTATGATATTATCGATGCCGTGATCTCTAGTTTAAATATTTGAATCCCCTTTAATCCAAATATTCGTCTCATATAGCTATTACTCATGCGTATATAGGAGTATCTCTCTAGACCTATACACGTTCATCGTCTCTCGGGTATCTCTCGTGCTACCTGTATGTCGACAATGATCTTTTATCTTCGTAACGCACTGACGCTACTCTCTCCCTCGACCTTCATCACTCTATCTCTCTCTAAGTATATCTCGCTCCCTGCTATGTGTCTCTAACTACGATTCTCCATGTGAAATATCTATTTCTCACACAAACACAAACTTCATTTCCCGGGGTCTCATTTCTCTCTACTATTCCCGTGTGTGCCACTCGCACACCCCCTCTCACACATAGATGTCTTTCACTCCTTAGGTATGAGAAGCTACGACTCTTCCTCTTAAATATCTCTTTCTCACACACAAACACAAACTCTGTCTCCGAGGGTCTCATATCTCTCCACCATTCTCTTGTATGTCGCTCACACACACTCTCTCTCCCTAGAGATATCTTGTGTTCCCTCATATGTCTCTCTAGCTATCACTCTCGTTGTGAAATATCTTTCTCTCTCGCAGACACAAAACTCCATCTCTTGGGATCTCATTTCTCTCTGATATTTGTTTGTATGTCTCACATGCACCCTCTCTCTATCTCTCTCACACCCACACATAGAACTCAGCCTTCTGATCCACTCGACTCCTATCTCTAACACAGACTAGCTAGCATCTTTATCTTTTTATTTATCTGTTTCTCCATAAACCTTCTTTCTCGCCCTCACTCTTGCTTCCTATCATGCACACTATATGTGTTTCTCTCTACATGCAGTCACGTGCCCTCTTTTTATCTTTCTCTCTCACACACATAACTTCACCCTCTGAACCACCCGGCAGTCATCTCCAACACTCAAACTAGCGGATGTCCCTCTAGCTAGCATCTCTATCTCTGTATCTATCTGTAGTTTCTCCGTCAACATTTCTTTCTCGCACACACTCTTGCTTCCTATCACGCACACTATATATGTATCTCCATACATGCATCTATAGGTTGATCTCTTTTGCACAAGTATTGTGTTTCGCTCCCTTTGCTCGCCATGGATGCATGCTCCAGCCCACGCCACTATATCTTAAAGACAAAAACACATGCTCAATTATCGGGCCTTCTTCCCTGCACTCTCACATGCATGCATGTCATATCGATCTGTCTCTCCCATGTTATTGGTCATATGACTTATGTCTTCTTACTTTTATCTCGATCATGCGCGTGCGCACACACACATCCCACGTATACATGTATACCTCTCGCAAATGCATGTTCAAGGTCTATTATGTCGCCATACGTAGTTAATTACTCTCAACCCTAACGCCACATCGAATCGTTCCCTTCTTGTGTGCACATAACTTCCGCCTAGATGGGTAAAGCACACACTCACACTTAACAATCTCCTTCTAGCTACCCCCCTCTCTCACTCTTCCCCTATATTCTCGAAACCAATAAGACCATCCCTTCGTTTAATTTTCGCCTACATGCACCATCGATATATAGTAGTCTTCCTCGGTGTCTCTCGAACAAACACATTCTCTCGATGTCGACTCCTCTCACACGCACACGCCTTCTCTTCCCTCTATACGGGCCTTTTCTCTCTCGCACCCCCTCGTTGGTGGCCTCTGCCATCCACATCCCCTCTCTACGATGAAGCCACACCACTTAAATTACATTCACCACCGAGGACTTCGCGTCACACACACAGACACACACATGCACCCACCCACCCACCCACACGCACACACACACACACACTAAGACTCCATCTCACACACACACATGCTCTAGGCGGAGCATTTGTTCCTACCACCTTTCGTCCAACCTTACCCGTATGATAAACAATCACCTTAATTTACTTGTATAACATGGAGAAATTCCAATTTACTTTAGTAGTTAGCAAACTTATCATTTCTACTCTTGTAAAAAACCGAGTTGGTGATGATGGTGTGCCTGCCATCTTGTAATATAGACCGTCCGATCTATATCTGATGGATATAAAGCAAACTATGACAATTTTACAAAAGATACCCGCACCTCTCTCCACATTTACAGAGAAGGCCTTGCCTCATTCATCCTTATATCCCACAACCTCATTGCTGAGAAATTAAAAAAGGAAGTCTTTGGAACAATCTAGCATGGTGACCGCTGCCTGCTGCCAGCGCCGACCATCCCCATGCCTCCGCCCAGTCCGACCACCAGTCACCACCACGCTCCACTCCTCCTCATCGTATCTTTCATCTTTCATTTTTTCAAAGAAATTCTCGAGATACCATTTTTTCCGATAAAACTCTCAAGATATCATTAGTTTCTACACATGGGATTACTCCTGCATGGGTCAATCACAACAGGTGTTTTGTAAAAAAATGCATCTTGTTGTTCCGTGCAATGCACGGGCATCTTGCTAGTAATTATATAACGCAAATCATGAGCAGGAAGTGACATTTTTTTACACAACCATGTTAACATGGCCATGTAAATCACTAGCTAAAGTGTAATACCATTATACTTATATCCCGATGCAAAAGGTTGAGTACATGTCCGAAGAGTAGAGTCGCACACACACACACACACTTTGTCTCTCAGAATCTCTCTCACACACCAGTTACGTGACGCCCCCCTAAGCAGACACGTATGTTACAATTTGTGCACCCGCGGGTACACGTGATGGTGCGCATTTAGTTAAGCCGGATGGCGAACCCAAACAGTAGCTGCATTCATTCCCCACCCGCCGCCTCTTCTCTAGTCGCCGTCGCCCGGTAGCCATGGCCCGGTGGAAGGTAACGACATATGCCATACTCCCGCCGGAGCGGCGCTTTAATCTGGAAATTTTAGGGGGTCATGCATGCATCTTTTTGTGCTAGCACTCCTATATAAGGGTTGACCAGTCGCTTCCCGCGGACATGCGCGGGCGGTGGAAGAGGAAGGAGAAGGGAAGAGGGCTGTGGAGTAACTTTTTTACCACAATTTGTTTGGAAACCAATTGCAATAACTGAGTAGTTTTGCAAACTACCAGTACTACACGTGAAATGGTTCAAAACCAATACCACCACCACGCCCGCGTCTGACCGCCCTGGCCGACCCAACCCCCCTCCCTTGCCGACGCGCGCTTCCCACGTGAAACAGTCGGTGTCACCCTGGAGCGTCAGTGCCGCATTAATGCCTGGCCATAGTGGAGGCGACCTCTCACTGGCGCCGGCTTTGAAGCAGCGCGACGGTCGCGAGAGCGCCGCTTCCCGGTGCACGTGACAGCTCCGCGTCGAGGCTGGCCATAGTTTGGATGAGTCTCCATCATGGGGAGCCACACTAACTGCGATGATATGGACTCCCATTGCCCACAATTATGGATCGTTCCATCTATGAAGAACACATGGGATTGGAACTACGAGACGGACATGTACCCAGGAGTGGACGTACGAACCTGAGTAATGTAGCACAGTAAGTGAGGTAGAAAGGCACAAATAGGATGAACATGCATGGCATACACTATAGGAATGAGACACTTTGCCATCTGCCATGGCTGACGGCAAAGGCATGCCTGGCGGATGGCAAAGGCCTTTGCTGTCAGCTAGCATACGACAACAGGTTCGGCTAAATAAGCTACGGCAAAGGCCTCTTTGCCGTCTATTGGCGGACGAAAAAGATGAAATGGTCTTTGCCGTCAGCCAGTAGTCGACAAAGAGCCTAGACGGCACACGTGGCAGGTTAGGTCCGTTAGGGGGTTAACGACGTGCTTTGCCGTCTGCTGGCAGACGGCAATGTACTTTGCAACTTTGCTGCCTGCCAGCTGATGGCAAAGTGCCCATTAGGCCAGCCTAGGTTGCTACCACGTGGCATGCTATGCCGTCTGCTGGCTGACGGCAAAGATGCAAAGGTCTTTACCGTCGGCCAGCAGACAACAAAGCAACCATATAGGCCAGCCCAGTGCCCCCAGGTTGCACAGGTAGCTGCCACATGGAAGCTTTGCCGTCTGCTGGCAGACGACAGCCTGTATAGCCCCTGTTTTTTCTTAAATTCATTCAATTTCACAGAATTTCACAGATATATATATATACACACATTTGAAGATATATACACACATTTGAAGATATATATACACAAGTACACCAACACATGTCCAACAACATATCCAACACATCCAACAACAAGTTTGCAACAACACATATCCAACAACATATCCAACACATATCCAACAACAAGTTTGCAACAAGTTTCGAAGAACATAAAAGAAGCACAAGGAGAAGAGTAGACTCCATGAATGCAAGCTCCTCATCTAAAGCAAATCTGCAAATTAGGAAAGATGAAAGTTAGAAGAAGAAGACTAGCTAGAAGAAAAAGACGAAGAAAAAGAAGAAGAATTTATCTTCTCTTTCTTAGTCTCCTCACCTCTTCTTTATCTTCTTCTTCTTCTAACTAAGGTAGGAAAAATTCGAATTTTTAGCTAAGCTAGGTAAAAATGCTAAGTCTGTAGGTCATTTTAGAGCTAAGCTAGGTAAATACGTCATTTTGGAGCTAACCTAGGTAAAATGGATCATATTGGAGCTAACCTAGGTAAACTTGGTAATTTTTGAGTTAACTAAGCATATTATGCCATTTTTGACATAAGTAAGCTAATTATATGTCTTTATTGAGCTAACCCAGGTAACTAAGCATATTAGAGCTAATTTAGCATTTTAGAGCAAACTTAGGTCATTTTGGAGCTAACTTAGGTAAAATTGATCATTTTGGAGCTAATCAGGCCCATACTGTCATTTTTGAGGAAAATAAGCTAACTATATGACATATATGATGTTACCAAGATTGTTATGACATTTAAACCTAAGTAAACTAATTATGCCATTTTTTACATATGTAAGCTAAGTATATGCCATTATTGAGCAAACCTAGCTAACTAAGCATATTAGAGATAACTTGGCATACTAGAGCTAACTTAGGTCATTTTGGAGGAAACAAAGCTAAGTATAGATCATTTTGGAGCTAAGTAAGCTAATTATGTCATTTTGGAGGAAGATTAGCTAAGTCTAGGTCATTATGGTAAGCATTTTGGAGGAAATAAAGCTAAGTCTAGGTCTTTATGCATTTGGTAAGCAAAACACTAGAGAAAACTTACCGTCGTCACGGAGGTGAAGGACCGGTCGAGTTTGCGCCAGTGCTAGACGGAGAAGGACCGATCGGGGTCTGGGTTGCGCCAGTGCGAGACGGAGAAGGATTAGTCGATGCTTGTCGGGAGGCATGCTGCACCAAAGATCATTTACAATGTATCGTTAGCATGATGCAATTGAAATGTTAAAACTAGTAACTAATGACCATTCAAATGAAACTCACCGTGTCCGCTATAGCAATCTGGGGCATTAGCGAAGGGGTCTAACCATTTTTCTTGCACACGGACTGCACATTTTGTTTTCACGAGTCAGTCATATTAGTTAGTAATGAAGCGAACATTACGTGCATGATTTGGCTAATATGCAGGAGAAACTTACCACGAGGAGCTCGTATAGGGCCCGGTGAGACGTGTCGTTTTGGTTCCCCTCCGCCTCCAACATACTAGCCGTCCTCTCCTCCAGCTTGATCTCCCTCTGCTTAGCCTGCCTATTTGCCTCCGCCAGAATCTCCTGGGCCCTAGCCTCGATGGCGAGCTCCACTGGCCATGGTTGAGGCGGTATCTTAGGAAGAGATATCGCATGGCACTTCTTGATCTCCAGGAGATTTCTAGAACAACATATCAGTCCATCCCCAATGGCTACCGAGCCATGTTTCCTCCCATCACCAGATAGCATCACGAGCTCTGGATCAAAAGGACTCTGGCTCAGGTTGAAGTCATCCCCTTTCGTCGCCTTCCCAAAGTCTCTGTACCTCACGAGCTTGTTGTGGGAGGAGATGTTGGTGAAGCTCTCTAGATGATCGAGGTCATCCTTAGAGAATGCCTTGGCCTTCTTGAACGGGGCAGTATGGGCCATCGCATAGAGGTCGTACAACGGTGGCACGTCCTTCTTGTTGTGTTTCGCTTAAAAGAGAGGAACACCATATTAGTTAAGGGCTGAAGCTAGATAGCATGAAGAATGAAATTGCATGAATCGTTAAGGGCTCAAACCACATACCCAGTGATCCCCATACTCAAACAGGTTGGAGCTTCCTTGATGGTGTGGCACAGCTCGCATTTGGGCACGCTTATCCCTGGCCTTGTTGTGTTTGGCTAGCCATTGGAGAGAGTACAACTCATCCACCAACGCCTCCCAATATTCCATCATATCCGCACAGCATCTCGGGGGCACCTAAGTTTGGCAAAGAGAAATTTCAGGGCTACGCCTATGAATGAAATCAAGGAAACTAAGTACAAGGCCTTAAGAATAGGTAATTACCTTCATGTACTTCTCCTTACTCAGATACTTGCCGCGTCACTTCTTCTTGGCCCTCCTAATGTTAGTCGAGGCGTAGTAGTCTCGAACAGCCTGCACCCTAGCCTCGTGCCATAAGTTCTGAAGTAGGTGCTTGCACTCGGCTTCGAGAACCCTAGTCGCCTCCGCCTCGTGTTCCTCAGAACACGTGTAGAACTGCAATCAAACAATACAACACTGATTAGTACAATCACTAGGTAATGTTGATTTTTAATTTTGTAAGGAGAAATTACCCAAAACCGCCATCTCACAATGTCGGCCACCATCTCGCATAAGACACCGTCGACCCTCTCCTCTAGCGGGACCGGGGCAGCCACGTACAGCTCCTAGCTCAGTGGTAGCTGTGGAACCTGACCCTCACCGGGCAAGGTGACCCACCCCGGGAAGTGGTGCCGGCAAAGCACACCAAGGATGTGACGCCCCGAGATCGTTGCGCCAGGTGTCTTCCAGTGATTCGCTGTCGTTGCCATGTCTTTTGCTTGCGTGTCACTTCTTGTCATGTCATCATGTGCATTGCATCATCATGTTTTCGAAACTTGCATCCGTCCCGGCCTCCTCGTTCTCTCGTTGTCCGTTCCGAGC
The DNA here is from genome assembly GCF_003073215.2 of Triticum urartu. NCBI lineage: Eukaryota > Viridiplantae > Streptophyta > Magnoliopsida > Poales > Poaceae > Triticum > Triticum urartu. The sequence goes on along the minus strand of NC_053027.1, from coordinate 352,613,765 downwards.
CCAGACACACTTGCACGCGCCCGCGGCACGTCCGAAATATTATTTTATAAGTGGCCGGAAAATGTTCTCGGATTGGGTTGAAAGTTGGCGTGTGGTCTTTTTTATAGTGTAGATAGACCACCTGTCAAGTTTCATCGCATTCGGAGTTCGTTTGATAGCCCAACCGTTAAACTATAGCGGCATTATAGCCGGTCTAACGTCGGACGTTTTCGGTCTCCGGAAACAGTCGCCGGGTCTCCCTCTCTTCTCTTCTCTCAGCCCAAAGCTTTCTGCACAGTCCGCTACCAACCCCCTCCTTGCACAGTACATCCGCTCCTCGCGCGCGCCCGAAAGCTGTCCCGGACCCGACCCGGGTTGTCGCTACCATTGTGTCCGGATCATCCCCAAACATCTATGAAACGTCTCTGTTTTGTTAATTAGACTTCCTAACATATTTATTCTCGTCCGTCCGATTACGATCGGAGGCTCCAAAGCTTGCCTGTTCTAATCCCTACCTATATAATCAGACCAAACCCTAGCTTTTAGGCCACTTATCCCTTCCATCCTCCTGCCCGCCGCCACTTCAAATCCTCTCGGGATCATCGCTAGATCCACCTCGTTTTTCCCCATCCACCCAAATGGCAGTCTCCTGTGCCTTCCCGATCCACCCATCGATCCATCCCCACCGAGCTCCTCTGCTCAACCCCCCAGACCCAGCGTCGCCTCAGGACCCAGCAGGCCGCGCCCTCCGGTGACCCCGCTGCCGGCGACCACGACTAGGACCGGCCTTGTCCTGCACCTCTCTGTCTTCTTCTCCTTCCTCTACTGTTTTCTCTCTCTCTCACGTACCTCCCTCTCTCTCTCAGGTACGCAAGATCAGCGCCATGGATGACCTCCTCCAGCCGACGCCAAGGCCCGCCTTCTGTAGTTCAGTGTCGCCGGAGTTCCCCCACCACCAGCAGGTCGCCGCACCTCTTCTCCGTCCTCTCCTTCCTATCTCTCTCTGACCTCCCCGCTCTCCCTCTCTTGGCCTAGACAGGAACAACGACGCCATGGCGCCCGGAGCTCATCTAGCCCCTGCCACCGCGGATCCGGGGAGACCCTCCTCGAATACTGCGCATGTGCCCTGGATCCGCCGACCCTGCCGCCTCCGGCGACGCCCTTTCGTTCCCCGCTATTCCTCATGTCGTCTCCATCCCGCGCGAGCCAGCGTCGCGTGCTCTAGCACCGCTGCTCCTCTGTCTTTCCTGTCGAACAGAGGAGACGCACCCGTAGCCTCCCCACCTCGTGCGTCTGGGTCAGCCAGCGCCAAGCCAGGCCCAATGCGCCAGATCTGGCCCGCCTGGCCTCCCCCTCTTCAGCTGGGCCTTGGCCCTTGGAGAGTGCCCAGCCGCCCCCTGTTACAGCCCATTGCCTTTTTTTCTACCCTACGATTTTAGCAATTATCCAGTAGTTTGGCAGTTTTGCAGATAACCTCCTAAGCTCCATGCATATCGTAACTCTCAAACCGTGCATCGCATGTAAATGTTTTATATATGAAACTTGACTAGAATTTCATCTAGTTTCATAATTTGCAACTTTTATCTATGTTTAAAATGTTTAAAATGCTATTTGATTAAATTTGCTCCTATGCCTTGCTAAAATGCTTTATTTCATAACTTAATAACCGTAGCTCCAAACCTAACAAACTTTATATATAAATGGTGTAGAATTTTGCATAGTTTAACTTGGTGGCATCACTTTGCATGTTTAACAACTATAAAATATGGTTTAGGGCAGAAAAGTACCAAACCTAATATATGCATATGAGGGTTTTCTGGACTTGTTGTTTGTTGTTCCGGCCTCATTTAAACTTGCCTAGATAGGTAGTTTTCATTTGCTTCACCCTCTTGCCATGTATAACAACATTTAATATTGTTGGGTACATAAACGAGATCGAACTAAATAACTTGAATGTGGTGTTTCGTCAATATGCAACGGAGTTGCATGTTGAGCTCCACTTAATTTGTAAGATTGTTTGTGCATTTTTCCATGCCATGCCTCTTTAAACCGGACATGCATCATACTTGTTTGCGCATCGTGCCATGCTTATGTGATGATTGTTTACTATGTTGTTTGCTTTCTTTCCGGTGTACTTCTTCTCGGTATTCCGGTAATGTTGCGTTTGTGAGGATCTGTTGGCTACGTCCGTTTATCTTCTTCATGGACTCATTCTTCTTCCTTGTGGGATTTCAGGCAAGATGACCATACCCTCGAAATCACTTCTATCTTTGCTTGCTAGTTGCTCGCTCTTTTGCTATGCCTATGCTGCGATACCTACCACTTGCTTATCATGCCTCCCATATTGTTAAGCCAAGCCTCTAACCCACCTTGTCCTAGCAAACTGTTGTTTGGCTATGTTACCACTTTGCTCAGCCCCTCTTACAGCGTTGTTAGTTGCAGGTGAATATTGGAGTTGTTCCATGTTTGGAACATGGATATTTTGTTGGGATATCACAATATCTCTTATTTAATTAATGCACCTATATACTTGGTAAAGGGTGGAAGGCTCGTCCTTATGCCTAGTGTTTTGTTCCACTCTTGCCGCCCTAGTTTCCGTCATATCGGTGTTATGTTCTCGGATTTTGCGTTCCTTACACGGTCGGGTTATAATGGGAACCCCTTGACAGTTTGCTTTGAATAAAACTCCTCCAACAAGGCCCAACCTTGGTTTTACCATTCGCCACCTAGCCTTTTTCCCTTGGGAGTCGCGCATCCCGAGGGTCATCTTTACTTTAACCCCCCGGGGCCAGTGCTTGTCTAAGTGTTGGTCCAAACTAGAGCCACTTGCGGCGCCACCTCGGGGAAACTTGAGGGCTGGTTTTAGCTGTACGTAGTGTTCATCCGGTGTTGCCCTGAGAACGAGATATGTGCAGCTCCCAACAGGATGTCGGCGCATCGGGCGGTCTTGCTGGACTTGTTTTACCATTGTCGAGGATGTCTTGTAACCGGGATGCCGAGTCTGATCGGATTGTCTTGGTAGAAGGAATATCCTTTGTTGACCGTGAGAGCTTGTGATGGGCTAAGTTGGGACACCCCTGCAGGGATTTGAACTTTCGAAAGCCGTGCCCGCGGTTATGGGCAGATGGGTATTTGTTAATGTCCGGTTGTAGAAAACCTGAAGTTGATCTTAATTAAAATACATCAACCGCGTGTGTAACTGTGATGGTCTCTTTCCGGCGGAGTCCGGGAAGTGAACACGGTGTTGGAGTTATGTTTGACGTAGGTTGTTCTAGGATCACTTCTTGATCATAGTTGTTCGACCGTGCATTTGCCTTCTCTTCTCGCTCTCATTTGCGTATGTTAGCCACCATATGTGCTAGTCGCTTGCTGCAGCTCCACATCATACCTTTACCTTACCCATAAGCTTAAATAGTCTTGATCGCGAGGGTGTGAGATTGCTGAGTCCCCGTGACATATATTTCCAAAACTAGCTTGCAGGTGCCGAGGATACCGTGCGGATGACGCAACCGAGCTCAAAGAGGAGCTCTATGAAGATCTTCTCCTTTATGTTGTTTCGTTTCTAGTTGATCAGTAGTGGAGCCCAGTTGGGGATGATCGGGGATCTGTGTAGCTTTTGGGGTAGTCTTCTTTTATTTTGGTTCCGTAGTCGGACCTTGTGTGTATCTGGATGATGTAATGCTTTATTCATGTATTGTGTGAAGTGGCGATTGTAAGCCAACTATGTATCTTTTACCCTTATGTATTACATGGGTTGTGTGAAGATTACCTCACCTGCGACATTGCTTTCAATGCGGTTATGCCTCTAAGTCGTGCTTCGACACGTGGGAGATATAGCCGCATCGAGGGCTTTACAAAGGACCTGGTTGGGCCTGTGGACACCATCGGCGTGTATCCAACCCCTGCAGTATGACAAGGCCAACACATTAGATATTAATTTGAAGAAACATGAAGGACAAAGGTTAAAAAAGAGTAAATGCACTTACTTCTCCTCGTTAGGCTGAATCAACCACCTCTGATCGCGGGGCGCCGACACGGCCGGGAGGTTCGTACCACAACGCTGGTAGACCTTCTTACCATGGTCAACCAGCTCGCCCTCGCTAAAACTATCGTCAGACCAGGCCTCCTCGCCATCAGCATGGCCACTAGTCTCCGGAGTCACATGGGACAAAGACTCTGGGACTGGAGTCTCGTGGGACGAAAACTCTAGGGCCCGAGTCTCGTGGGACGAAGGCTTGGCGACCCGAGGCTCGTCGGCCTGAGGCTCGTGGACTGGAGTCTGAGACGGGTCCAAGTCTGACGGGTCCACCTGAGACGGAGCACTCCGGTGGTCTGGAGAATTAGCTGCGGGTGGAGACGAGGAAGGCGCAACAGCCTTCCTACCTCTCCCGCCGCCACGTCCACCTCTAGCTGCACCCCTCTTCGTCTTCCCCCGACCTCTCCCGGCAGAAGAAGAAGGGCCTGCCGCTATGTGCATGCTGTCTACCAGCGCTCTCCAAAGGTGCTGGGGTGGAATAACAACACCCCTCCCAGCACGCGCTGAGGAAGGAGGCTCGGACAAAGAGTAAACGAAATTAGTACAACATAAACATAATAAAAAATTTCCTGGGTGAAAACAACACCTAAAAAAAATAACTAACTAATTAACTAACTAAGTAAGTAATTAACCTAAAAAATAACTAACTAACTAATTAAAGGCTTTTTCTTAAGGCCAGAAATGGTCTTTAATAGGTTAAAATTATTTTAGTGTTTCAAAAATATTTGAGAAAATTTAGGGAAGCTCATTGGACATATATTGTTCGTATATAGGAGTTTCAACACACGACCATGTTCAAAATATTGGTCAAAACCATCAAAAACCCTTTTCTGATATTTCAAGCTTTTGGAATATTTACAAAGGAAATATTCTCTATAAATTGCAAGAAAATTCTAGCATGTCAAAAATGCCATATTTGGTTATCTTGCCAAGTATCATCTCTTGGAGAACAAGATGGCATCACCAAAACCCCTCAAAACCATTTATCTCTATTGCCAAACATGTCCAAATGCTCTCAAACTAGGTGGTAAACCTTAGATCTAGCTCAGTTCATCAGATGAAATGCGTTTTGTATGGGAAACTTCATGTTGTGCGCGCGGAACATCCAAACAATATTCTTAACCCTACATGGAAGCATCACATGAAGTAGCAATTTGCTGAATAAACTGACAGAAAACTAGTATGACACACCTAGGTAATCACATGAGCTAGAATTCCAGCAACCACTTCCTCCTTAACAAATAGCAACCACTGAAACTGAACTGTAATAGAATTTCACTGTAATACTCTAAACAGAAATGTGCCACTCTGTTATACATCACATAGCCTAGTTGATGAAATGAAACCCTTTTTGATTGAGAAACTTCATACTGTGCAGAACATACAAAACAGTATACATTTAACCTTACATGGAAGCAACACATGAACTAGCAATTTCCTGAATAAACTGAACAAACAACAATCGCCACGAAGACACATATGGGCATCACATGAACTAGAATTCTATCAATTAATTCCTTAGCATCAATCTAATACTCTGAGAATTCGGCCATTGACCATCCAAAATGAGTGACATTGAAGCATCAATCTAAGCTAAAGCGCTGGTCCAAGTTCAAGAGCAGGGCAGATTTACAACATAGAGGCATTGATTTCTCAGATTACTGGAAATCTAAAAGGGAGGCACTAGAAGTGGTGAAGGGAGCAAGCTACCTAGAGGGGCGATTCCGGTGGCAGGAGGTGCCGGGCGAGGTGTTGGGGGACGGAGGAGCAAGGGTGGCTGGACCCGCCAGAGGCGGAGGATGATGGGGCGTCCGCGAGACCAGCTGCGCGGCGACGACGCATATTGGGATGGCGGAGGCGGTTGAGTTCGCCGGTCAGTTGGATCCGGGCGGCGGCGAGGTGGAGGTCGCAGAGGAGCCGGGTGGCGGCGGCGGCTGGCTTGAGCGGCAGGGCGTTGGGCGATCTGAGCGGTGAGGCATCGGGGCGGTGGTGGTCAAAGGAGGCGGGGGCGGAGCGGCGACGGGTGGCTGGGCGTCGGGGGCGGTGGTGGTCGGGGGCGGCGGGGGCGGCTGGGGTCAACTGCGGGGGCGGCGGGCACGGTGGCGGCACGGGTGAGATGAGGGAGAGAGAGAGGGGAGAGAGAGGGGTGGGGTGCGGGGCTGACCATTTTTGGTTAGGTTTAATTTCTTTGTCGTCTGCTAGCAGACGACAAAGAGCGTACCTAGTGGGGTGGGGTCGGGGGGAAACGGCCGTTAGGTTGGCTACTCTCTTTGCCGCCAGCTAGCACACGACAAAGAAGCTTTGCCGTCTGCTAGCTGACGGCAAAGAAAGTGGCCGTTAGGTGGTTCTCACCAGTGGGCCACCTCTCTCTTTGCCGTTCGCTAGCAGACGACAAAGCTTCTATGGCGTCTGCTAGTAGACGAAAAAGAGCTGGCTGACGGCAAACACCCTCTGTGTCATCCGCTCTTTCTTTGCCGTTAGCTTTCTGTATGCTGATGGCAAAGACCTCCTTTTCCGTCAGCTAGCGGACCACAAAGGACTGGTTGACGGCAAAGATCCTGATTCCAGTAGTGATATAGGCATTTGTCTCTTACTACCACTAAATGTTGTACATGCAATGCATAGTGATGTTATGGAGTACGTGCCTAAGTACTCTACTACTACTATATTAATTGGGGGCACATATTAGGTTTTATATTTGTTTACGTGTATGCCCCGAGACCTTCCAACTAGACGCGTCTTTCTCTCCGGGTCGCACTTTGTATCATTCATACCACTAGTACTACTACGTGTGGTCTCCGACCCAGAACTGGAAGAAGTGGAGACGCTCTACCACACTGTTCGTGTCCCACTCATTTCGCTGACGTGTGGGACATCCAGCACGTGTCGTGTTTGGCACTCCTTCGTCGTAAGAGTTGAAACGCTAGCATTCATCAGAAATAAAAAATAAATATAAATCGGAAGTGATAATATACCATGAGTTTCCTTGCTCCTCGATATCGGAAAGAATACTTCTGTTCGCCGACATGTGGGACGTCGACCATCCTGGTCCACTTGCCATCCATGCAGAACTCCAAGGGAGAGTCACCCCAGTCATCGTGCCACAGTAATAATGATTAATGAGCCATCAAATCACTGGCCCAACCTTTCCCACTATGAAGTTGCTTGGACGAAGGGACCATCATGACTTTGTTGAATTCCGCTTCTTGAAGAAAACTACTGTACCAGCAGTACTGCTAGCTACATTAGTTACTCCAGGAGAGGCCTCCTTTGGTTCATAGCAGAGGAATTTTATAGGAATATGAAAATCATAGGAAGTGAGATGACATGCATCTCAATTCCTATAGAGAAAGAGATGCCATTTGATGCATAGGATAGGAAGTTTTCCATTGAGTCTAGGCTAATGTACTACTAATTTGCTCTAAAAACTACAGTAGTAACTAGTACTGGTACATGCTCATAATTAATTAAACAAATGTACGGGCGACACAGACACACACACACACACACACACTAACTATTAGTACTACTACTTCTCACATGCTGGCCAAACGCCGTCTTTCTCCTTCCCGGCTTTGTCGGCGACACCCCACCGTGCTTGGATCTCCGCTGACCTCTCCACAACAGCATGTGCGTCCTCTTCTTTCTTGCGGCGGCGGGCCTCTCTTTTCTTGAGTGCTTTCTGAATTTTCCGCTCCCTCTATGCGGTTTTGGCTGCCTCTTGCTCTACCGCCCATTCGCCTTGGCAGCTTCAAATTCCACCCACGTAGGTGTGAGGTCACGAGCGGCGATGAACTCGGCACGGCGGGATGCCATCGCTTCCCTACCATTTTGTGTGTGGTCGTGGGCTGCGAGGAACTCGGGCGGCGGGATGCCATCGCTTCCTTACCGGTTAGTGTGCGGCGCGGTGGCATGAACGACGCTTGGTGAGAGCTCTAGGGTGGAGTGGCCGGACAACCGTATAGTGCATTGGTTTGTCAAGAGCTCAAGGACAGAAGACGAAGGAAATTTGGATTCCCCTTCAATCCTGGTCATTTATAGCCCACTTTGATCATTGTATATGACATATGGTGATTATACGTTCACTGGCTCAGCGTATAGCTCCGTATTTGTCTGGTTAACTAGTCAAACAGTCTGCATGCGCCTCATCAACTCGTGTTCTTTATCTATGTATCTATGCGGGCCTACCTGTCAGTGGAGAAAGAAATAAAAACCAGAATTATGCGTATGTGAAGAATCAAACCACGGACTCATCGCTGCAACGCACACTCGTCAGCCAAATGAAAATGAAATACTTTGCGTTAAATGCACAAACCGATTTTTTATATTATACGTGATGCACACATTAGCGTACACTGTCCATAGAGGCAAGTAGCATGTACGCGTGCACACTCATGCTCATGTTGTCAAACAATTCTAATGCATGCACGTCGCCCTCTCAATCAAAGTCCTGCTCCTGGCACAATGCAAACGGCGAGCCCGTCACTTGCGCGCCCCGACGGTGCCTAACATTACTGTTTAGACGTTTGCTGGAGGCCTCTTCGAACACCGAGCATGTATTCACCTGGATCAACACCAACGGTAATACTCGTGACTCAGCACCTTGCTCATGTATATCATCCATCACAACGACAATCTATAAAACAACCTAGCTAGAGAGGGTACTATGGTACCTATATGTATCGTGAGTGACCGATCATAGTTCCATTGCACACGAGTGTGTGTCTGATCGATTCGTCCATTATTCCTAAGTTATGCATGGTTGTGTGGTGTCTAATGGTGGTCGTCGAAGGCTAGCTGGCGATAAGAGCGGTTGCATGGACGCTTGGTTGTCAATATGTGCCGCATACGCTTCAAAGGCTCGTCATCCATGAGTTCACATTTTACCACCACACCAGCGTTTGACCGCCCTGGCCTACCGAAACCCCTTGCATCGCTAGCGCGCGCTTCCCTCCTGAAACGGTCACCATCTCTCTAGAACGTTAATGCCGCATTCACGGGACTTAACTGCAGGTGCAGTTGGTGTGTCACTGACATGCGGGCCAGATGCCTGTTGGGCCCACATGTCAGTGACCCAACTGCACCTACAGTTAAGTCACTGAAGCAGTGTCCGCATTCACGCCCGACGCGACCTCTCACTAGCGCCGGCATTGCAGCAGCACGACGACCGAGAGAGCGCCACCCGTGCGGCATCCCGGTGCAAGCGACTGCTCCCAGTTAACGACACCACGGCCATCCTTCCATCCGCCGCCCACATTAATGACACACGACTGCCAACAAACCTACACCGGCGCCAGCCGTCCATCCATCTTCCGCGGCTCATTGCCATTCCCCCACTATCTTAACTTGAGCCCCAACTCCCAGCCATGGCCAAAGACCCACACTCATTCTCCTCCGCTCCGTTCCTTCTGTCTGCAGCGCTCCAACCATGGCCTCCTGGCGAAGCTCTCTTGGACGTATGATAACCCACAAGTATAGGGGATCAATTGTAGCCTCTTTCGATAAGTAAGAGTGTCGAATCCAACAAGGAGCTAAAGGTAGAACAAATATTCCCTCAAGTTCTATCGACCACCGATACAACTCTACGCACGCTTAACGTTTGCCTTACCTAGAACAAGTATGAAACTAGAAGTACTTTGTAGGTGTTGTACGCTAGGTTTGCAAGATAATAAAGAGCATGTAAATAAAAGCTAGGGGCTGTTTAGATAAAGACACAACTAAATTAGTTTCAGTAGAGAGCTTTTTGTGACGAGAAAGCTATTTGTCCCTAGACAATCGATAACTAGACTGGTAATCATTATTGCAATTTTATTTGAGGGAGAGGCATAAGCTAGCATACTTTCTCTTCTTGGATTATATGCACTTATGACTGGAACTCTAGCAAGCATCCGCAACTACTAAAGATCACTAAGTTAAAACCCAACCATAGCATTATAAGGCATCAAGTCCTCTTTACTCCCATACGCAAACAACCTACTTACTCGGGTCTGTGCTTCTATCACTCACGCCACCCACCATAAGCAAATCATGAACATATTGCAAACCCTACAGCGGGGATCCCTCACGCTTGCGCGACACAGAGAGCACCATAGGACATCACCAATAATAAAACATGCAACTCAAACCAATCACGATCATCAATTAACCCATAGGACAAAACAGATCTACTCAAACATCAGGATAGCCATATATCATTGGGAAATAATATATAGCATTGAGCACCATGTTTAAGTAGAGATTATAGCCAGTAAAAGAGTGGTTACACCGCTGCATAGAGGGGGGAAGAGTTGGTGATGACGGCGGTGAAGTTGTTGGTGTAGACCGTTGTCGCAATGATGGCCCCGACGGCGTTCCGGCGCCACCGGGAGAGAGGGGGAGAGAGCCCCCCTTCTTATTCTTCTTCCTTGTCCTTCCCCCTAGATGGGAGAAGGGTTTCCCCTCTAGTCCATGGCCTCCATGGCGGTGGAGGGGCGAGAGCCCCTCCGAGATTGGATATCTCTCTCTCTCCCTCTCTCTCTCTCCCCCCCTCTCTCTCTCTGTGTTTCCTTCTGTTTCTGCGCTCCTTGATTCTGCCCTTTCATCATTTCTTAAATTCCTGGAGATCCGTAACTACGATTGGGCTGAAATTTTAACACGATTTTTATGTAGATATTGGTTTCTTGCAGTGAAAGAAGGGCACCAACTGCCTTATGAAGTGGCCATGAGGTCCCGGGGCGTGCCCTTCCCCCTGGGGCACGCCCCTCACCCTCGTGGGCCCCTCGGGCATCGTCTCGCATTGATTCCACTCCCCAAAATTCACATATATTCCAAAAAAATCTCCGTAATTTTTTATCCCGTTTGGTCTCTGTTTGATATGGATTTTCTACGAAACAAAAAACATGCAACAAACAGGAACTGGCATTGGGCACTGGATCAATATGTTAGTCCCAAAAATAGTATAAAAAGTTGCCAAAAGTATGTAAAAGTCGTAGAATATTGGCATGGAACAATCAAAATTATAGATACGACAGAGACGTATCAGCATCCCCAAGCTTAATTCCTGGTCGTCCTCGAGTAGGTTAATGATAAAAAAGATAATTTTTGATGTGGAATGCTACCTAGCATAATCTTGATCATGTAATCTAATCATGGCATGAATATTAAGACACGAGTGATTCAAAGCAATAGTCTATCATTTGACATTAAGACAATAATACTTCAAGCATACTAATAAAGCAATCATGTCTTTTGAAAATAACATGGCCAGAGAAAGTTATCCCTTCAAAATCATATGGTCTCGCTATGCTCCATCTTCACCACACAAAATATTCAAATCATGCACAACCCCGATGACAAGATAAGCAATTGTTTCATACTTTTGATGTTCTCAAACCTTTTCAATTTTCATGCAATACATGAGTGTGAGCCATGGATAGCACTATAGGTGGAATAAAATATGATGGTGGAGGTTGTGTGGAGAAGACAAAAAAGGGAGGAAGTCTCTCATCGACGTGGCTAATCAACGGGCTATGGAGATGCCCATCAATTGATGTCAATGCGAGGAGTAGGGATTGCCATGCAACAGATGCACTAGACCTATAAGTGTATGTAAGCTCAAACTGAAACTAAGTGGGTGTGCATCCAACTTTCTTGCTCATGAAGACCTAGGGCACTTGAGGAAGCCCATCGTTGGAATATACAAGCCAAGTTCTATAATGAAAATTCCCACTAGTATATGAAAGTGATAACTCAAGAGACTCTCTATATGAAGAACATGGTGCTAATCTGAAGCACAAGTGTGGTAAAAGGATAATAACATTGTCCCTTCTCTCTTTTCTCTCATTTTTTTCTTTTTTCTTTTCTTTTCTTTTCTTTTTTTTTGCAGGCTTCTTTGGCCTCTCTCTACTTTGGGGGGGGGGCTTCTTTGGCCACTTTTATTTTGATAACCTCACATGGGAAAATGTTCTAATAATGATGATCATCACACTTTTATCTACTCACAACTCAATATGACAACTCGATACTACAAGAAAGATATGACTCTATATGAATGCCTCCGACGGTGTACCGAGATGTGCAATGATCTAGCGTAGCAATGAAATCAAAAAACGAATAAGCCATGAAAACATCATGCTAGCTATCTTAAAATCATGCAAAGCAATATGACAATAAATGCTCAAGTCATGTATATGATGATGATGGAAGTTGCATGGCAATATATCTCGTAATGACTATGGAAATGCCATGATAGGTAGGTATGGTGGTTGTTTTGAGGAATATATAAGGAGGCTTATGTGTGACAGAGCGTATCATATCATGGGGTTTGGATGCACCGGCGAAGTTTGCACCGACTCTCAAGGTGAGAATGGGCAATGCACGGTACTGAAGAGGCTAGCAATGATGGAAGTGTGAGAGTGCGTATAACCCATGGACTCAACATTAGTCATAAAGAACTCACATACTTATTGCAAAAATCTATTAGTCATCAAAACAAAGTACTACGCGCATGCTCCTAGGGGGTAGATTGGTAGGAAAATACCATCGCTCGTCCCCGACCGCCACTCATAGGGAGGACAATCAATAAATACCTCATGCTCCAACTTCATTACATAACGGTTCACCATACGTGCATGCTACGGGAATCACAAACTTTAACACAAGTATTTCTACAATCCAGAACTACCCACTAGCATGAATCTAATATCACCATCTTTATATGGCAAAACTATTGCAAGGAATCAAACATATCATATTTAGTGATCTACAAGTTTTATGTAGGATTTAATGACTAACCATGTGAATGACCAATTCCTGTCAACTCTCTAAATAGATATTAGTGAAGCAAGAGAGTTTAATTCTTTCTACAAAAGATATGTCCACGCTCTAACAAATATAAGTGAAGCAAAAGAGCATTCTACAAATGGCAGTTTGCAAGATAATAAAGAGCATGTAAATAAAAGCTAGGGGATGTTTAGATAAACACACAACTAAATTAGTTTCAGTAGAGAGCTTTTTGTCACGAGAAAGTTATTTGTTCCTAGACAATCGATAACTAGACCGGTAATCGTTATTGCAATTTTATTTGAGGGAGAGGCATAAGCTAACATACTTTCTCTTCTTGGATCATATGCACTTATGATTGGAACTCTAGCAAGCATCCGCAACTACTAAAGATCATTAAGGTAAAACCCAACCATAGCATTATAAGGCATCAAGTCCTCTTTACTCCCATATGCAAACAACCTACTTACTCGGCTCTGTGCTTCTGTCACTCACGCCACCCACCATAAGCAAATCATGAACATATTGCAAACCCTACAGCAGGGATCCCTCATGCTTGCGCGACACGGAGAGCACCATAGGACATCACCAATAATAAAACATGCAACTCAAACCAATCACGATCATCAATTAACCCATAGGACAAAACAGATCTGCTCAAACATCAGGATAGCCATACATCATTGGGAAATAATATATAGCGTTGAGCACCATGTTTAAGTAGAGATTATAGCAGGTAAAAGAGGGGTTACACCGCTGCATAGAGGGGGGAAGAGTTGGTGATGACGGCGGTGAAGTTGTTGGTGTAGATCGTTGTCGCGATGATGGCCCCGGCGGCGTTCCGGAGCCACCGGGAGAGAGGGGGAGAGAGCCCCCCTTCTTATTCTTCTTCCTTGACCTTCCCCCTAGATGGGAGAAGGGTTTCCCCTCTGGTCCATGGCCTCCATGGAGGCAGAGGGGTGAGAGCCCCTTCGAGATTGGATCTCTCTCTTTGTTTCCTTCTGTTTCTATGCTCCCTGATTCTGCCCTTTCATCATTTCTTACATTCCCAGATATCCGTAATTCCGATTGGGCTGAAATTTTGACACGATTTTTATCCGGATATTGGATTTCTTGCGGCGAAAGAAGGGCAGCAACCAACTTACGGAGTGGCCATGAGGGCCCAGGGTGTGCCCTACCCCCTGGGGCATGCCCCTCACCCTCTTGGGCCCTTCGGGCATCGTCTCGCGTTGATTCCACTTCCCAAAATTCCCATATATTCCAAAAAAAATCTGCGTAAGTTTTTATCCCGTTTGGACTCCGTTTGATATGGATTTTCTGCGAACCAAAAAACATGCAACAAACATGAACTGGTACTGGGGACTGGATCAATATGTTAGTCCCAAAAATAGTATAAAGATTTGCCAAAAGTATGTAAAAGTTGTAGAATATTGGCATGGAACAATCAAAGAATATAGATACGACGGTGACGTATCAATGTACTGTCGCAGGAGTAGACGAAGGACATCGGCGGCTCCGCTCCGGGCGTGCTCCAAAGCTCTCTTGGACGTACTGTCGCATGAGCAGATGAAGGAGATCACCGGCTCCCCTCGGCCAGCCTCCGCCACCACGACCACAAAGCCGACGCGTGTGCGCGGGCGCAGCCGGCAGCGAGGAAGAGTAGTATACGGTAGGTCGCCGCCGCTCTGGTCCCAGGAAGGCCACCGCTCCTCTACTCAGCTGACGCCAAGCTTGGTGGGATAAACATCGGCGGTCGATTAGCCGCTTGATAGCGATGTGGAGGCGGAAACCTTCAGAACCTTGTGCTCTAGAGAAGGAGGTTATCGAGGCGGATGAGGAGGAGGCAAAGGCAATGGCCGGCTTTCTCGGGGTTCATGGCCGGACTTGGTGGTCGGGCTCCGGCGATCGTTTAGGTTAGGTTTGCAGTAGGTTTTAGTATGGTTTATGCGAAATATGTAATGAATTTTGTCAAGTTTATAGGAAAAGTTTTCAAAATGTAATGAATTTCATCCGGTTATTTTGAAATTTGCTTTGTTTGCATGAATTTTGTTCGAAAGGTATGCAGGCAGCATTGGATAGCATCCTTTGGCATCAGTGTCCTCGGACATATGCCAGTGTAAATTTGTGGGCCAGTGCTAGAGATGCCCTAACTATCATGCTATAATCGCTAACAATGCTCCATTATTTCGCAGGGAATAGTTATCCCTAGATCAAAATCAGATTCGCCATGTTTCACACTCCTCCCACGTAAGAGTGTAGACTCTTGCTTACATAAAAATGGAACAAGTGGACGACACTGTAGCACGTCATATCACTCAAACTAGCTCGCCTAACGCACGGGAAAGCCCCGCCCTCATCATTTTGTTCTGGATTTCTATCGATCGATCGCACAAAAATGTTACGCTTTGCAAGTTCAAAAGGAAAAGGTGCCACACTTACGACTCGTACGCATAGCACCCCCGACAGTCTGGCTCGCACGCCGCTCACCAGAGGGGACACGTGTTGTCTTGCATTTTCACTAACATGTGGGACTGCAATTGACTAAGCCGCCGATAGCCGAAATCTAATTGCTTGGCGAGCGTCGGCTGAGAAGAGAGAGACGGGGGAGGGAGAAGAGATCGCTCGCCCGCCACGCACGGACTCCAAGAAATATCTGGTGATAATGTGAGGTGGGCCATGCGGGAGTCCGGACAGCTTCCAAGCCCGCTTCTGGCCGCCCTGGCCCACCAGAAAACCCCTCCCCCCTGTCGCGCGCGCTCCCCCTCAGACGCCAGCTGCCCGCATTCATAGCAAGTAGTACTAGTAAAATACTAGGATTTAAGCCCGCTTATGTGGAGGAGAGAGAGGCATTGACAAAGTCAAGGAGTAGGCTCTGCAAGAGCCCGTCTCTACACGTGCTCCTAGGTATAAAAAACTAATTCTGAAAAAGAGGCATAAAAAACAATTATCTCTAAAAAAAGAAAGGTAAAAAACATTTGAGATGAAATAGATAGAGAGAAGTGAGAAAAAGTTGTAACCTTATAGCCAACCTTATAGTCAACACTATGGTAGTATTACATGAGGAAGGAGGGAGTGGTGCACATGCCAAGTTCACTGGGCCGCCGTGTTTCACACTCCTCCATCGTAACAGTGCAGACAATAGCTTTCATCAAAATAAACAATGAATACTCGTTGCTCGTCCTCTATATAGGAAAGAGTACTTTCATGCGCCGACATGTGGGACGTCGACCATCCTGGTCCACCTGCCATGCACAAAATTATCCTTGTCCACCCCGGCCATACCGCAGGCCCAACCTTTCAAACTATAATTTGGTCGGATGAAGGAACCATCATGACTTCGTTGAATTCTGCTTCTTCAAGAAAACTTACTGTGCCCGCAATACTGCTAACACACGCGAAGACTGGACAACACTGTACCACGTCATATCATTGAAACCCACTAGGCCAAACTAGCCTGCATAGGATTTGTACTCTCTTCGTTTCAAAGTTAGTAGTACAAAGTTGAGTCATCTATTTTGGAACGAAGGGAGTACGTCTCTGTACTGCTATGATTTTGTGTTCTCAAAAAAGTACGTATCTCTGCTTTTGCTACGATTTTCCTACCCTATGAAGCGAGGCCTGAATGTATCCGTGTCGACTATTGTCTGATCGATCGCTAAGCCTACAATTTTAGTAGCTTGGGCTATTGGCTGATCGACGACGGATCAGACCTATAAGCGTACCACGAGCTCATCAGCCCTAACGTTTCTCTTCGGTGAGTGTTTTGCAAGTACTATAGCTCGCACAGTAGCTAGCCTACTAACACCAAGAATCATCAAACAAGCCCTGCTGATATGATAAACAATTCAAACTTACATCTAAGCATGCCATATATTACATCAAAAGCTGGTGAGGATACATCTGTTTCCATAACTCGGAGAGGGTTCGCATGATTCACTATCAAACAAAAGTAGCAAGTACCGCCCACACAAGACAATGCACTAGCCTTAAGATGGTTTGATAACACACATCGTTCTGGTAATTAAACACAATGCAAACTACCCTGAAGGATTAGCGCGACCAACTATTTCTTGTCATCGATCTCTCGAGCAATGACCACAGCACGGACAGCGGCATGGAAATCGATCTCTAGGGCGATGTCCACAGGACGGACCATGACATCAGAATCGATCTCTAGGGTGATGTCCATAGGATGGACAACGGCATCGGAATCAATCTCTGGGGCGATGTCCACAGGACGGACCGTGGCATCAAAAACGATCTCTGGGGCGTTGTCCACAAGACGGGCCGCGACATCAGAATCATCAAGGACGTCCATCGGCACCTGCACAACCCTAACATATTAGCAAGCACATTGCAAATAATCAAAAACCACAACTATGGCAAGCCATTATTTTTACCTTGTGTAGCTCATCGGGGGATCCCATCCCTCCGGGGGCCATTTCCTCATCCTCGATGGGGGCCATCACCTTGCCAGGGGAATACTGCTTCTCAACGGTGACTATCTCCTCAAACTCGTCCTTGAGCCTCGCATAGGTGGCCATTAGAGTTTCTGGGGTAGGCACAGTGGGTCCCTTGTTGTTCTTCTAGCTTTATTTGAGGAGTTCATCCGCCAACGACATCAACTCTTTGGCCAGTGCTTGTTTCTTGGAGTTCTTCGTCTCCATGGGTTGGCCCACCAACATGGTCAACTCATTGGTCGGTACTCACTTCCTGGAGATCGCTGTCTCCAGTGGGTTGTCCGCCGGCAACTCTTTGCCTAGTGCTCCAGGATCCATCAATGAACTGACAAACAAAAAGCAATCGAAAGGAAATCACAATCGCAATGAAAACGGGAAAAGAATAGGCTGTGAGAACCGGTCGATGCTTCGCAAAAAGAGGATTCTTGGAATGAAAATATAGTAGCATCACTGATTCGCCCACCTTTCCTTTGTCGGTACAGAAGAAAAATGGCAGAAGTGAGTAGCCTAGAGTGAGGTTTTCTTCAAGAAAGGGGAGAAAGGGCTTCAACGAGCGTTCCAGTGAAATGATGATGGTTGCTTCATCCAGTCTAACTTCGAGGCCACTTTACCACTCCTGGTAAAGGTGTGGGTTTTGTGATATGATGGGTCATGACGGCCACACCGGGGTGACCAGTGAGTCTCGACTGTAGCACCTCACTATGATTTGGTGGATGGCACGCGGGCCCGGATGCTTTGATGCCCCGCAAGTAGATAGAGCGGGTAGTCAT
The DNA here is from genome assembly GCF_003073215.2 of Triticum urartu. Lineage (NCBI taxonomy): Eukaryota > Viridiplantae > Streptophyta > Magnoliopsida > Poales > Poaceae > Triticum > Triticum urartu. The sequence continues at coordinate 352,595,760 of NC_053027.1, read as the reverse complement.
ATACTCAGGGGCTGTTTGTATTGTGACTATATTTTCCATATATTGCCACATGATTTTTGCCACACTTGCCTTACTTGAGTTGCTCAAATTGTTAGCCACACATTGGCTTGCCTAAGGGAATCTTGCCACACTTTTTGTGTCTATAACATGTGGGGTTCACTGCTCATAAAAATATTCTTGCCTTAGGTGTGGCTAGAACCAAACACCTACCTAACTTGGACAAACTTGCCTAAGATGAGGTGTGGCAAAGTGTGGCAAGGTGTGGCTGGGAACCAAACAGCCCCTCAATATTGTGCACCGCGACCAAGGCGTTGAAGAAAACGAGAGAACTACGTATTTATTTACTGTGTAGATTCACTCATTTTGCTCCATATGTACTCATTTAGGGTGTAGTCTAGTCACTTGTTGAAATCTCTAGAAAGGAAAATATTATACTCCTTTCCGGTTTATAGGGCTATACTAGCAAGTACTCCCTCCATTCCTAAATATAGGTCTTCCTAGAGATTTCAACAAGTGACTACATACGGAGCAAAATGAGTGAATCTACACTCTAAAATATGTCTATATACACCCGTATGTGGTAGTCATTTGAAATATCTAAAAAGACTTATATTTAGGAACAGAGGGAGTACTACAATAGTGGGCTCACATAGCAATTTGGTATCATGCAAGAGCCTGGCTATATGCGTGCTCCAAGGCTCCGCACCACGCTCCACCCCTACACAAAGACTGCCACGTGAGCGTTCGCAACTACCATGTTCGGGTTGCGCTTGGCTCTTCGCCTCTTCGAGAAGACAAACAATGATGTTACTACTACTTCTACAGTATCGAATCCACTGCTGCATGTCCATCCACCGCGTGCGGGAGGGATAGCTTGTTGTAGTATAAGAAAAAGCCTATCCTCGTCTACGAGCCACCACGCGCATGGGAGAGGGAGAAGGCGTGTAGTAGTAAAATCAAGCTTCTCCTCGTTGTACGATTTGACGCGACACATCATAGCACTGGCCCCACATGCTTGCCTCTAAACTTGCCTAAAAGACCCGTAGTGTACAATATATTTGCTGCAACCTCTAACGTTTACCCCACGACAAATTTAAATATATATTCCTGTCTTGACCAGATGAGCATGCAAACTACAATCACCAGGATGACAGGTAGGGCCAGAAGATTATTTTAATAAAAAAATGCTTTCAGACGGCCTCATAGCATGGAGCCGACCCCAATGATTTTAAGCTTAGAGGCATGGTACACGCTATCCTTGACTACTCTACACATGAAACTGCCACACGAGCATCCATGCTGCGCTTGTCTCTTCGCCTCTTCGGGAAGTCAAACAATGATGGAGTACTAATGCAGTGGAGTACTACAGTATGCTTCTGGCCATCTGACACCAAATGAACTGCTACATGTCCACCACGTGCGGGAGGGAGAGCTTCATTGACTTACTACTCCTGCCTTTGCGTGTATGACAGGCGGGCCCAATAGGTGGGTGGCCCACCTATCATACAGCCAAAGGCAGGTACAGTTAAGGCATAGGAGCTCAGTCCACGAGGGAGAGGGCATTGTAATCAAACTTCTCGTTGTTGTACGAGTTGACGCGACACATCAAAGCACTGCACTCGATATATTTCAATAATTTGCGTTTACCGATGCATTAATTTCAATGCATGCATTCATGTCGTGACTTCCCTTTTGATACTTGCATGTGTTGATTTAATGCACCTTGCCAAATTTTGACTATAAATATAACTAACCAAATGTTCATGCATGTGACAAAAAATTACATCATTGAAAACTATGTTCAAATATGAATCAAACGATATAATTTTTGTTAACATGCACTAACATTTTGTCAGTTAAATCTTTGGTCAAAATTTAGCACCAATTACAAAGGGGCCCAATAAATATTGTACTCTCACATTTTGCTTTGAGGATACTCCTACATAGAAAATATAAATAATAATGCATGTTGGGGCAGTCCACGTTTCTGATAATTTGAGCCGTGGGCTTGTTCACAAATTTTATGAGGTGGTGGTTGTTCGTTTAATGGAGGGTCTTGTACCAGACTTGAACGATACAAAGTGCGACCTAGCACACCATAACACCACTTGGATTAAGCAGGTAGCTATCTCAAAAAACAATCAACAACTCAAAAAAATGGTGACCTGGCACGTACACGATTTTAAACGATTGTTTTGATGGAGTGAAAAAGGAAAACTACCCCACTACATGTATATATAGACTAGAGCCTCCGTGCTTTCTTGCTAGGGTTGCTCTATTCACACACTCTCATCCTCTCCAGATCTAAACAAGATAGCGGTGGTAACACAGTATTTCTACCCTCACCGCTGGTTACAGATCCGGATGTATCCCCCTCCACAGGTGAAGGATAGGAGGGGCAGCGTTTAGGCCGTCGTCAACAGCGAGGGAGGAGACCCACTGCCGGCCGCACCATTATCTCTGGCCGAGCACCGGCGCGGGAGGTCCTCCGATCCCTTCGTCGCTGCCGTAGTGTGGGCAGATCCGGCCTCCCGCCGCCCACCTATCCACATCCCGACGACCTTCAGGTATATCTTTCTTCGAAACTGCCCTAGCTCTACTTCCCCAGCTCTCTACATCGCTGTATGTGCATCATTTTCTAGCTCTCAGCCCCTCTCGATCAGATGGTCCAATGTCACCTATTTTTTCTTCTATTGTTATAGGTAAAGCTACTTCATGGAGTCGAATCCTATACTTGGTTCAAACAAGAAATAAAGGGGGGATTTAGTATGTACATCGGACTTGGTACAAACAGGAAGGAAAGGGGTGAAAGTAGTACAGACCGGTCATCCAACCGGTCTCTTGGTCGAAAAGGGAAATATAGGGGAAACGCTGTACACAGTGGTATGACTAGGACTAGATTTGCTATCCACACATAGGAGTAGGTGGCTAGAGGGAACAAAAATGGGACCAAGCCAGATATGTTTCTTGGATGTTTGTTTCTCGGGGCAACAAACTCTGAATCACCACTTTATGCCCCGGTTTAGGTACATGGTGTTGGACTGCTGGTGCACCTACTGTCCCATGCCCTTATACCAAATATTTAGCTGTTCTTAATCTAATGCCCCAGGTAAAATGAAGCCATGCCACTGTTATAAGCCATGACAAGTTTAGCCAAATGTTTTTGCCTGTAATTGTTTGAGACTCTAACGGTTTCCGCTATAGCTTTTTGTGCAAATAGGGATATCCATTTCACCTGGTTGCTGTTGTGACCTTTTGGTGCACTGCAGAAAACACTTCTTAAAAGAAGTGACTTTTGTGCTGTTTAACTGGAATGTCAAAATGTAACAGTTGGTTCATTTCGGCGGAACTGCACAAAGGGAGATCTGCGTTCCAATCCTCATCATCCATATTGGCACCATAACCTTCCTTTAGGTAAGAATGATATTTAATGCATGTGTTCATCTCTATATTGCGACTGGCATGAGAAAATAATGCTATTGTTTACTAGTACACTTGTACTCCCTCACTGAAAAAACCAATTCTGAAATAGAAGGCCAATCATGTACTTGGTTTCACCAACTGGTGAGGAGAAAGAGAAACAGAGCATGAAGAGGAGGAAGAAGAAGAATAAAGTGGAAATGGAGATCACACGATGGTACCGTCCTATGTTATCCTGACATCTTGCTAGTGGTATTGTATTGTTGTGTTGCCACTAGTCTTAATTTAGTTGGAAGACTAGCAAGATGCCCATGTGTTGCACGTAACGTCAAGATGCATTTGTATGAGTTGTTTATCTTGTGAGAGAAAAGGATGAAATAGGGAAGGCCTTATTTGCAAATGTGGAGAGGGTTGTGGGTACCTTTTTGCAAAATTGCCATAGTTTCCTTCCTAACCGTCAGATATAAATTGAACGACCTATAGTGCAGGATGGCAGGCACATCATCATGGCCAACTCTGTTTTTTTATAAGAGTAGAGTAGAGTAGAGATAGATAGAGAAATGCAGCAGAGTAGTACTTGGGTTGATGACACATCATACTAATTAACTGGATTCTGGATGCATCTGTGACCCAGATCTACACGATCAACAGTGCCAAGGTGATCTTGCCAAAGCCCGAGGCCATTCAAGGGCTCTGGCAACGTCCACCTTACATGTGAGACGATCATCCAGGGAACCCTTCCACTTTTGCTGTCTCTCCTGGAAGGTCACTTAATTAATTAGGAGTACTTAAGTACCACTAATTTATTGCTGCCAAATTTTCCTATCGGAGTTAAACAAATCTTTAGTAGCACCCTATGCTGAATCATGTACATGTGTATGTGTGTCTGTGGAGGTGAATCATGTGGTGGAGTAGGGAGGGAATCATAGTAGTGTCATGACATAATAGTGCTATTGTTTTGCATGTCAATTTATTGCCATTGGTTCAATGAGGCAATGTTTTGCCTATTGTCCATCATGAATTTGATGCTACTATTAGAGTAATATGCTAATGTCTTTCTATCCTTTCTCACTAAGCTAATGAAGGTTTTACCTTATTCCTACTTGTGCAAACAGGGATCATGTTGTGCCAATCATACATTTTAGTGAAACTACACAAGACAATACAATGAACTGTATCCCAGCCAGTTCTTTAACTCTGCTGGAAGTTCTTGATAATCTTTTGATATAATCTCAGCACTGGTAAACAAGAGTGATTTCAACCATACATTTGAAGTGCACAAAAATATATACTATTGAGTGATTCCAGTGAATGCTTTATTATCTCTTCTGGGACTACATGAATAAGCTTTTTTCTCAAGTTGGTACCGGCCTAAGGCCTTCATCCATATTAGTTTGATGTCATCTCTATTTGTATCGTGCTACTGTCATGAGAAAATCCTTTATCTTTGCACGTTAAAGTTTTGCAACCTATGATACATGGCAATGCTTTGAGTGTTGAGCTAATTGGCACTGATTAAATAAACTAATACCTCTCTTTAAGCAAGACCACTATGTTGCTAACTTTACCCATTAAGATACTGAGGGTGCTTCTATTTGTTAGTGTATGTTTCATCAACTAGTCCCACTATTATAGTAATCTCACTCTCTCAATATATGTGCCAACAGGGATCCTCGATTTTGGTGGAACTGCACAAAACCTTTGGGTGCTTCATTTCCTCGACTGCTTCCTTCCTTTACAGTCAGTCGCTTATCTAGGCTTGCTTCCTTCCTTTGCTGTCAGTCGCTTTGCTTATCTCGGCTTCCGGTCAAAGGAAACAATAATTGATATGCTACCTCACACAGGTTGGTACTCGTCTTTATCCTGATTATTGTGCTTGTCATATGTATTGGTAATTTGGTATTGTGCTACTATTTGCCGATTTCGTAAAGGAGTAACTTGGAGCCTGAACTAGCAGGAAAATCATTACATTGGGCGATTTCAATAGAACTGCAAAAAAAGACCAGATAGACAAATACTTATGCTGCTGCTATTGATACGTCTCCAACGTATCTACTTTTTCTCACGCTTTTCCCCTTGTTTTGGACTCTAATTTGCATGATTTGAATGAAACTAACCCCGAACTGACGCTTTTTAGTAGAACTACCATGGTGTTGTTTTTGTGCAGAAATAAAAGTTCTCAGAATGGAACGAAACTTCATGAGGATTTTTTATATAATAAATGAGAATTTCTGGAGCCAACACCTAACGGAGAGGGGCCCCTGGGTGGGCACAACCCACCGGGCGCGCCCCCCTCTCCTGGCGCACCCAGGTGGGTTGTAACCACCTGGTGGCCCCGCAGACCTCAACCCTGACACTATAAATTCCTATTTTTGGAGAAAAAAAATCAAGGAGATAGAATTATCATGACCCACGAGACGGAGCTGCCGCCAAGCCATGTTCTTCCTCGGGAGGGCAGATCTGGAGTCCGTTTGGGGCTCCGGAGAGGGGGATCTTCGTTCTTCGTCATCACCAACCCTTCTCCATCCCCAATTCCATGATGCTCCCCATCGGGAGTGAGTAATTCCTTCGTAGGCTGGCTGGTCGGTGAGGAGTTGGCTGAGATTCATCATGTAATCGAGTTAGTTTTGTTAGGGCTCGATCCCTAGTATCCACTATGTTCTTAGATTGATGTTGCTATGACTTTGCCATGCTTAATGCTTGTCACTTTGGGCCCGGGTGCCATGAACTCAGATCTGAACCGTTTATGAATTCATCACTATATCCATGTTTTAGATCCAATCTTGCAAGTTATAGTCACCTACTACGTGTTATGATCCGGCAACCCCCGAGTGACAACAACCGGGTCCACTCCCGGTGATGACCATAGTTTGAGGAGTTCATGTATTCACTATGTGTTAATGCTTTGTTCTGGTTCTCTATTAAAAAGGAGGCCTTAATATCCCTTAGTTTCCAATATGGACCCCACTGCCACGGGAGGGTAGGACAAAAGATGTCATGCAAGTTCTTTTAATAAAGCATGTATGACTATTTACGGAATACATGCCTACATTATATCGATGAACTGGAGCTAGTGCCGTATCGCCCTAGGTTATAACTGTCTCATGATGAATATCATCCAACAAGTCACTGATCCAATGCCTACAAACTTTTCCATATTGTTTCTGCTAAGTTACTACTGCTATCATCACTGTTACACTTGCTACAAAATTACTGCTATCACTGTTACTGTTACTACTGCTGCTGTCACTACTATCAAACTACTTTGCTACCAATCACTTTGCTGTAGATAATTAATCTCCAGGTGTGGTTGAATTGACAACTCAGCTGCTAATACATTCAAATATTCTTTGGCTCCCCTTGTGTCGAATCTATAAATTTGGGTTGAATACTCTACCCTTGAAAACTGTTGCGATCCCCTATACTTGTGGGTTATCAAGACCTTTTTCTGGCACCGTTGCTGGGGAGCATAGCTATATTTGTTGAGTCACTTGGGATTATTGATGACCCACAAGTATAGGGGATCTATCGTAGTACTTTCGATAAGTAAGAGTGTCGAACCCAACGAGGAGCAGAAGGAAATGACAAGCGGTTTTCAGTAAGGTATTCTCTGCAAGCACTGAAATTATCGGTAACAGATAGTTTAGTGATAAGGTAATTCGTAACGGGTAACAAGTAACAAAAATAAACAAGGTGCAGCAAGGTGGCCTAGTACTTTTTGTAGCAAAGGACAAGCCTGGGCAAACTCTTATATAAAGGAAAATGCTCCGGAGGACACATGGGAATAATCGTCAAGCTAGTTTTCATCATGCTCATATGATTCGCGTTTGTTACTTTGATAATTTGATATGTGGGTGGACCGGTGCTTGGGTACTGCCCCCAGGTGGCCCACGAGGCAGGGGGCGCGCCAGGGGGTTAGGGCGTGCCCCCACCCTCGAGGACGGTGACTGGCTCCCCTCTGGTGCTTTCTTCGCCCAATATTTTTAATATATTCCAAAACTGACTTTCATGGAGTTTGAGGACTTTTGGAGTTGTGCAGAATAGGTCTATAATATTTGCTCCTTTTCCAGCCCAGAATTGCAGCTGCCGGTATTCTCCCTTTTCATGTAAACCTTATAAAATAAGAGAGAAAAGGCATAAGTATTGTAACATAATGTGTAATAACAGCCCATAATGCAATAAATATCAATATAAAAGCATGATGCAAAATGGACGTATCAACTCCCCCAAGCTTAGACCTCGCTTGTCCTCAAGCGGAAGCCGATATCGAAAATTATGTCCACATTTTTAGAGATAGAGGTGTCGATGAAATAAAATACGGACCTGAGGGCATCATGATCATTCTTAGAATAGCAACATATATACATATGGTAATATGGTTTCTTATGCTAAAGTAACAATCCATTCACAATGTAAATTTTGAATTAGAAACTTCATTGAAAGCTAGCAAACTATAATCTTAGTCATTGAAGCAATTGCAATTTATCATAACATCGGAAAGAGTCAATATAAGAGCTTTTCAGCAAGTCCACACACTCAACTATCATTTAGTCTTTCACAATTGCCAACACTCACGCAATACTTATGGGTATGAAGTTTTAATCGGACACAAAGAAAGATAGGGCTTATAGTTTTGCCTCCCAACCTTTTACCTCAAGGGTAATGTCAACATTAATGCTTTATGAAAACCCACATCCAATTAGCTATATATATCAGGATCTTTCCAACATATAGTGCTTGCCAAAGGATAAAATGTAAAAAGGGAAGGTGAAGATCACCATGACTCTTGTATAAAGTATAAGACAAAAAAAATAAAAGATAGGCCCTTCGCAGAGGGAAGCAAAGGTTGTCATGTGTTTTTATGGTTGGATGCACAAAATCTTAATGCAAAAGAACGTCACTTTATATTGCCACTTGTGATAGGGACCTTTATTATGTAGTCCGTCGCTTTTATTTCTTCCATATCACAAGATCGTATAAATCTTATTTTCTCTGCACTAATAGATCATACATATTTAGAGAGCAATTTTTATTGCTTGCAATAATGACAACTTACTTGAAGGATCTTACTCAATCCATAGGTAGATATGGTGGACTCTCATGGCCAAACTGGGTTTAAGGATATTTGGAAGCACAAGTAGTATCTCTACTTGGTGCAAAGAATTTGGCTAGCATGAGGGGGAAAGGCAAGCTCAACATGTTGGATGATCCATGGCAATATAATTTATTTCGGATATAAGAAAGCATAACCCGTTACGTTGTCTTCCTTGTCCAACATCAACTTTTTAGCATGGTCATATTTTAATGAGTGCTCACAATCATAAAAGATGTCCAAGATAGTATATTTATATGTGAAAACCTCTCTTTCTTTATTACTTCCTATTAATTGCAACGATGACCAAAACTATTTTTGTCAACTCTCAACAACTTTTATTCATCATACTCTTTATATGTGAAGTCATTACTCTCCATAAGATCAATATGATCTCTTTATTTCTTTTTGTTCTTTCTTTTATTTTTTTATTCCCTCAAGATCATAGCAAGATAACCAAGCCCTTGACTCAAAACTAATCTTTATTATATATAGCTCACGGACTCGATTACATAGATAAGGATCAACTCAAAACTCAAATCTAGATCTTACTAAACTTTATTCTACTAGATCAAGATATAACCAAAAGGATCGAACTAAGAAAAATGGTAAAGATAGAGGTGTGATGGTGATATGATACCAGGGCACTCCCCCAAGCTTGGCAGTTGCCAAGGGGAGTGCCCATACCCGATACTCAGTTCTCCAGAGGTGATAGTGATGATGGAGTTGTTGATGATGTAGTGTCGCACATCGAGTGTAGGAGATCCTCCAACTTGCGGATAATGCCCTTGAGTGTGGTGATATGCTCTTGCAACAAAAGATTTTCACGTGTGAGATACTTATTTTGTATGCGAGCTAGCTCAATCATCTTGAAATCTTTAATCTTAGTTGGGGTGAGATGGTTGTAGTAAGGTTGAGAGGAGCCTTCTTCTTCTACTGTCGGGACTTGCTGCTTTGCGACCTCCTTGATCTTGTCACCTTCCTTGATTTCCCCAATTTCCTCTCGCTTCATCTCTATCTTCATTAGCCAAGCATCGCCGCCCGCGTTGTTGGAGGAGGGGGATGACATGATGCCTGGCCTTGAAAACTCTGGCAGAAAACAGCTCGGAACAAGAACATGAGATATTTGTGTAGTATGGTGGTCAAAACCTTCAGGAGATTATATAATGAATTTTTACCGACTAAAAGAAGTATCGTGCAAGAAAACGGAGTTCGGAGGGCACACGAGGTGCCCACGAGGCAGGGGGCACACCCTCCACCCTCGTGGATGCCTTGTGTACTTTCTAGACTACTTCTTATTTTCCTATTTTCTTAAATATTCCAAAATGGAGAAAAATTGCTATTAGATCTTTTTTGGAGTCAGTGTACTTACCGTACCACATACCTATTCCTTTTCGGAGTCTGAAACGTTCTGGAAAGTGTCCCTTATGTACTCCTCCGGAGTTACAGTGTCAACAACATTGGTTTCAACATTTATGGGATTACCTGAGATATAATGTTTGATTCTTTGACCGTTCACCACCCTCGGATTTGTGCCTTCGAAGTTGTTGATTTTTATGGCACCAGAATGATAGACCTCCTCGATAACGTAAGGACCTTCCCATTTACAGAGGAGTTTTCCTGCAAAAAATCTTAAACGAAAGTTGTATAACAAAACATAATCACCTACATTAAATTCACGCTTTTGTATCCTTTTGTCATGCCATATTTTAACTTTTTCTTTAAACAACTTGGCGTTCTCATAGGCCTAGGTTCGCCACTCATCAAGTGAGCTAATGTCAAATAGTCTCTTTCATCGGCAAGTTTGAAGTCATAATTGAGCTATTTAATGGCCCAATATGCCTTATGTTCTAGTTCGAGAGGTAAGTGACATGCTTTTCCATAAACCATTTTATATGGAGACATACCCATAGGATTTTTATATGTAGTTCTATAGGCCCATAATGCATCATCAAGTTTCTTGGACCAATTCTTTCTAGATCTATTAATAGTCTTTTGCAAAATTAATTTAAGCTCTGTATTACTTAGTTCGACTTGACCACAAGACTGTGGGTGATATGGAGATGCAATTCTATGATTAACATCATACTTAGCAAGCATTTTACGAAAAGCACCATGAATAAAATGTGAACCACGATCAGTCATTAAGTATCTAGGGACTCCAAACCTCGGAAAAGTAACTTCTTTAAGCATCTTAATAGAAGTGTTATGATCAACACTACTAGTTGGAATAGCTTCTACCCACTTAGTAATGTAATCAACAACAACTAAAATATGTGTATACCCATTAGAGGAAGGAAATGGTCCCATATAATCAAAGCCCCAAACATCAAATGGTTCAATAACAAGTGACTAGTTCATAGGCATTTCTTGACATCTACTAATATTACCAATTCTTTGACATTCATCACAAGACAAGACAAACTTACGGGCATCTTTGAAAATAGTAGGTCAATTAAAACTAGATTGCAATACCTTATGTGCAGTTCTATCTCCAGCGTGGTGTCCTCCATAAGCCTTGGAGTGACACTTGCGTAGGATTTGTTCCTGTTCATGCTCAGGTAGACAACATCTAATGACATCATCCACTACTTCTTTGTAAAGGTGTGGATCATCCCAGAAGTAATGTCTTAAATCATAGAAAAACTTTTTCTTTTGCTGGTATGTGAAATTAGGTGGTATAAATTTAGCAACAATGTAATTAGTATAATCAACATACCATGGAGCAATACGAGAAGCATTTATGACAGCTAATTGTTCATTAGGAAAACTATCATCAATAGGTAGTGGGTCATCAAGAACATTTTCTAACCTAGACAAGTTGTCTGCAATAGGGTTCTTAGCTACCTTTCTATCAATAATATGCAAATAAAATTCTTGTAGCAAGAGAACCCATCTAATGAGTCTATGTTTAGCATCTTTCTTTTCCATAAGATATTTCATAGCAGCATGATCAGTGTGAATAGTTACTTCAGAATCAACAATATAAGGTCTGAACTTATCACAGGCAAATACAACTACTAAAAATTCTTTTTCAGTAGTAGCACAATTTCTCTGGGCACTGTCTAGAGTTTTACTAGCATATTGGATAACATTTAATTTCTTATCAACTCTTTGTCCTAGAACAGCACCTACAACATAATCATTAGCATCACACATAATTTCAAAGGGTAAATTCCAATCAGGTGGCTGAACAATAGGTGCAGAAATCAAGGCTTTCTTAATATTTCAAATGCTTCTACACAATCATCATCAAAGACAAAAGGAACATCTTTTTGTAAGAGATTAGTCAGAGACCTAGAAATTTTTGAGAAGTCCTTAAAGAACCTCCTATAAAAACCGGCATGACCAAGGAAACTTCTTATACCATTAATGTCCTTAGCACACGGCATCTTTTCAATAGCATCAACTTTAGCTTTATCAACTTCAATATCTCTTTCAGAAACTTTATGCCCCAAGAAAATACCTTCATTAACAATAAAGTGGCACTTCTCCCAATTCAAGACAAGATTAGTTTCTTCACATCTCTGCAAAAATCGATACAGGTTGCTTAAGCAATCATCATAAGAAGTTCCATACACGGAGAAATCATCCATGAAAACCTCAACAATCTTTTCACAGAAGTCAGAGAATATAACAGTCATACATCTTTGAAAGGTAGCAGGTGCATTACATAAACCGAAAGGCATACGTCTATAAGCAAAGGTACCGAAAGGGCAAGTAAAAGTGGTCTTTTCCTAATCCTATTTCGACACATGTATTTGAGAGAAACCAGAATAACCATCTAGAAAGCAAAAATGTATATGTTTGGATAATCTTTCTAGCATTTGATCAATAAAAGGTAAAGGATAATGATCCTTTCTAGTAGCTTTATTTAATTTGCAGAAATTAATTACCATTCTATAACCTGTAACAATTCTTTGTGGGATCAATACATCTTTATCATTAGGAATAATAGTAATACCTCCCTTCTTAGGGACATAATGGACATGACTTACCCACTGACTATCAGCAACAGAATAAATTATACCTGCCTCCAGAAGCTTTAGTATTTCATTTCTTACCACTTCTTTCATCTTAGGATTCAACCGTCGTTGGTGATCAACAACCGGTTTAGCTTCTTTCTCCAATTTTTATTTTGTGCTAGCATAGAGTGGGACTAATACCCTTAAGATCATCAAGAGTATATCCAATAGCAGCACAGTGCTTCTTCAGAGTTTCCAATAATTTCTCTTCTTCCTGCTCTGAAAGGTTAGCACTAATAATAACATGATATATCTTCTTTTCATAAAGATAAGCATATTTAAGAGTATCAGGTAATGGTTTAAGTTCAAAAACGGGATCACCATTGGGTGGAGGAGGATCCCCTAGAATTTCAACAGGCAAGTTGTGTTTCAAAATAGGTCCCTGTTTAAAGAATACTTCATCTATTTCCCTTGAAAGTGCGTTATATCGACTAGAGGGGGGGGGGTGAATAGGCGATTTTATGAAATTCTTCACTGAGGAATTTGCCGGTGAGGAAATTCCTTAGCGAAGAACTACTAGCAGCGGATTAAGTACTCAAAAGTAAACATAACAGAACACAAGCATAGTCATCATGATGAAATGAAGACAGGCACAGAGTACAGGAAGCGTAAGCACAGGATAACACAGGATGAAGACAAACAGACTGAAGAAATTGAACTGAGGAAATTGAGAAAGTCTTCAGTCAAAGTCTTCAAACACAGAAATGAACAAACACACAACACAGTTATGAGGAAATGAAAGAGTTGAGGGAATAGAACCAGTAAGCTTGGTGAAGACAATGATTTGGTAGACCAGTTCCAACTGTTGTCTCAGTTGTACGTCTAGTTGGAGCGGTTGAGTATTTAAACTTGAGGACACACAGTCCCAGACACCCAGTCCTGAGCACGCAGCTCAGGACACCAAGTCCTCACCATAGTCTCCTTGAACTAAGGTCACACAGACCTCGTCCAATCACCCGTGGTAAGTCTTCAGGTGACTTCCGAACCTTCACAAACTTGGTCACCCGGCGATCCAAAATTCCTCTTGGATGCTCTAGACCATGACGCCTAACCGTCTAGAAGAAGCACAGTCTTCAAAGGTAACAAGCGTCGGATCCACGCATGATCAATCTCTTCAGTGATGCTCAATCACTTGGGCTTTGTAGGTGCTTGGGTTTGGATTTTTCCTCACTTGATGATTTTCTCTCAAAGTTCTCGGAGGATGGGTTGCTCTCAAATGATACGTGTCAGTTTCTCTTGGAGCAGCCAACCAGCTAGTGGTTGTAGGGGGGCGGCTATTTATAGCCTAGGGAGCAGCCCGACATGATAAGACATAAATGCCCTTCAATGATATGACTGTTAGGGGATAGATATTTTGGGACAGCTGGCGCATAGCACATCAACGGTCGGAATTTTGAGTAGCTAAATCCTCAGGGCTATCATGTTCCTCACTGTGTAGGCAATCCGCACTGGCGAATTCCTAACTCCTCAGTCAGAACAAATTCCTCAGAGACCAGAAGAACTTCGTCTCTGTCACTGAAGAATATGAATGGACTGTATGAAATTTCCAATGGCTTCACTCGAAGGGATTGGTAGGTGTAGTATTTTGAGTTTATCATCACATGGAAATTTTTCCTTAGTATTTCCTCGACCCCCTTTAACAGTACGGTGTTTCCTATGACTCAAGAAAGAGAAAATGAAATTACGAAAACAAAAGTCTTCACGCTTCATGTTCCTCGAATGAATACCAAGTCTTCAAGGTCACACCAATTTCTTCACTTTCAAAGTCTTCAGAAAGCCAAAGTCTTCAGTTGAAGAACTTCATTTTTAGGGGTTGACTTTCTCTGTAAATACCAAACTCCTCATGGACTTATAGACCTGTGTACACTCACAAACTCATTAGTCCCTTAACCTATAAGTCTTCAATACACCAAAATCACTAAGGGGCACTAGATGCACTTAGAATCTCCCCCTTTTTGGTGATTGATGACAATATAGGTTAAGTTTTCAACGGGGAAAACATATGAAGTGTAAATACTGATATTAAGGAATTTGATTGCAAGATATAGAAGAACTCCCCCTGAATATGTGCATAGTGAGGAATTTGCTTTTGAAGCAATGCACACTTGAAGAGTTGAATCATGGAGATCTCCCCTATATCTTGTAATTCATACACGCATTTGACATATAACAGTAAAGAATTTCAAATGCATGATGAAATATGGTGACTGATGTAATTCAGCATGCGTGCAATGATATTAACGAGGAATAAGCATGCAGAAAAACGTCTCAAGAGTATCAGAGCACCATCGGGTTTAAGTTTACAACTCGATCCAATAAAGTCTCAGAAGAACGAGAGTTGTAACTTGGAAAAAAAACGCCCATATAGAAAGACCCGCTTGAAGACTAACTCAAAATTCTCCCCCTTTGTCATCAAATGACCAAAAGGATCGAATATGAGGACTAACGCCCCTGAAGAATATCAAGTTGATGAAGGAGCGCCAGCGTTGTTGGGGTCGTTTGTCATAGTAGGGCCTGCCGCAGTGTCGTTCAAGTCTTCATTCTCATCAGTGCCGCGCGATGAAGAAAATGAGCTAGCCACCAGAGAAGGAACCTTGACCTTCTTGAATTTCTTCGGTGGAGGTGCAGACCAGTCAAAATCTTCCTTGAGACCCATTTTCTTCAGATCTTCTTCACCATACAGATGTGACAGTATTGCCCAGGTGCGACCGAAGACTTCATGGAGGTAGTAATGGTTTTTCTTCACTGCATTGTGTGTAGCAGTCATGTTGTGAAGAAATGAACCAAACTGACGCTTAAGCCATTTATGATTTCGATCCACCTTCTGGTGAAGACTAAGCAGAAGCTCACGATCAGTCATCACACGAGGAGCAGTGGCTTGAGGAGTAGACTTGGGTGCATTGGCAGAGTCATGTGTGGCAGAGTCATCATTGGTGGAATAAGAGGCAGCTTTGCGAAACTGACCATCCAATGGACGAATTCCTTCATCTATAACAGCTAGTGCCTTGCCCTTTTCATCAACTGAGGAATAGGTCTGCTTGAGGACTTCAATCGGGGGCAAGTAGTTGAGGTGATTCTGAAAATCAGCTTTGTAGTTGAGTGAAGACCTTGTGCTGAGGAATATCATAATCCAAGGTGCATAAGGCTTCAGCTCAAACGGAGACAGTGCAACATTTTCCAGAGTCCTCATGAAGAAATCGTGATAATTGACAGGAATGCCATGAACAATGTTGAATACCAGATTCTTCATGATGCCAACAATTTCCTCATCAGATGAGTCGTGGCCTTTGATAGGACTCATTGTCCTCGTAAGAATACGATACACATTTCTGGGCACATAAAGTAATTCCTTCACGAGGAATTTGGTTCGTGGGGTCTGACCTGGCTTCAAAGGTTTCATCAGAACCTGCATTTAGTGATTTGTAAGCTCAGGTTCACTGTAGATGCAATGAGCTTCTTCAAGGGGAGGACTGAGTGGTAAGGCACGAAGCAATTCATACGCTGGTGCGATGTAGTGAGTGTTTTCAGACATCCAGTCCAGCACCCATGAATTCACATTTGTAGAATCTCATGTGATGTGCAGCGTTGCATAGAATTGAAGAATCAGTTCTTCATTCCAGTCACAGATGTCAGAGCAAAAATTCAACAGTCCAGCGTCGTGAAGAACACTGAGGACT
Source organism: Triticum urartu (assembly GCF_003073215.2). NCBI lineage: Eukaryota > Viridiplantae > Streptophyta > Magnoliopsida > Poales > Poaceae > Triticum > Triticum urartu. Next base: position 352,579,546 of record NC_053027.1, on the reverse strand, counting down.
GGCACGAAACACGACAGAGATTCCATATCCATGTGAGGAATGTGCTCATGGTAGAAGATTTTCTCTTTGTTGAACAACACTGAGGAATAGAAATTGGCTTGACTAGCAGTCCAGAAACGCCTGTTCCTAATGCGATCAGAGTTATAATGGTTGTATTCTTCGAAGAATACATGCTCGCCGAAGAAATCATCAGCCTTGAACTTTTGCTTGCGTGAGAATGGATCCTTTGGCTTGGGCAGAGGAGTGTCAGTGAGTTGCATCATGACCTCAGGAATCGCAATCTCAGGTTCTTCAGGCTGAGGATTTTCTGGTTCCTCTTCAGTGGCAGTCCGTGTCTTCAGATGTTCAGCAGCAGCAGTTTCTTCAACGCTAGTGGCTGGAATTTCTTCACGCACAGATGAAGTGGGGTGAGTTTCTTCAGAGCCCATTTGAACAATTTGTGCAGGTGACTGAGGTATTTGCTGCAACGGTTTGAACGTTGGAGAGTTTGGATGCTGACTTTCTCAGAATTCATCACTTATTACTGGTGTGGAGCAGCCAACGTCCACATCTTCATCTTCCATTTCTTCAAAGCCAGCCTCTTCAGCTGCTGAACTGAGGCATGGGCGAGGAGATGACAGGTGTTGAAGGGATCGTATCTACTTCAATTTCTTCATCCAACTGCTCAGATGAAGCAGCAGAAGGAGTTTCTTCATCAGATCCGCTGGGGATCACATATTCTTCATCAAAAGGAACAAGGTCCTTCGATGGCATGGTTGAGATTGGAACAACATCAATGGGATTAGCAAATGAACTGGTCAAAGGTTTCATCTTCTTCAGAGCTGAAGCATCTGAAGTAGCTGATCCTCTCCTTTTCTTCACTGTTGTACGCTCTGTGGCCTAGGTCTTCTTCACATCTGATGCAGATGGAAGGATCAGAGTTGGTGTTGGCGTAGGAGGAGAAGAAGAATCTGGTTGATTTTCTTCAGGCACAACTGATGCAGTTGCCTTGATTTCCTCAGTTTCTTCAGGCGCACCACTAGTGGATGTCCTGGCAATTTCTTCAGCGGCTAGAACACAGTCATCAGCCCTGGAACTCACATTTTCTTCAGCAGCCTGATTGTCATCAGCGGTGCTGGCATTTTCTTTAGTAGGCTGAGCAGATGCTTCAGCCTGAGGAATTTCTTGTTGCGTTGGGGCTGCAACATTGGAAGTGAACAGTTCAGTTATCTTTACAAATCTGACTTTGGCTCCCAGCCAGTCAGCATAATAGCAATCAAATTCATCACTCAGTTTCTTAATTTCAGATTGGAGAGCAACAAGTTCTTCAGGTGAAAGCTTCAGATCATTTTGCTTCAGAAAGCGCTCTTTCTTGTACTGCGCTTTCTTCACCCTCCTCCCCTGTTCAAATTTCCATTTCTCTTCATCAATGAAGTGAGTCAGTACATGACTTTGACCAGGAGTGAGGTTCAGCTCAGGCAGAGGTGTGTTGGGGTCCTTGTGCCACAAGTCAATGAAGTCAAGGATCAACTTTGGATCCAGCATTAATGGCACATTACTTCCTTTGGCACTAGCGGCCCTGACCTACTTGTCTCTGATGATTTCAGCAAGTTCTTCATCATCAGCTTCGTCTTATTCAGACGGCATTTGGAAGGCGACTTTCTTCTTCTGAGGACTAGGGCGAGGACCTCGTCCAACGGTGGCCTTTGTCTTCAGTAGAGAGGGTCCCGTTGAAGAATTTGGTGCAGCTGAGGGACTAGCTGAAGCTCCTGAGGCAATTGAGACGCCTGTGGTCCTTTGACATGTGGCAAGATGCATAGGTGCTGAGGACTTTGTCGGAGCGGCCAAAGACTTTGGCGGAGGAGCTGAGGACTTCTGAGGAACATTAGCAGCATGAGGAATTGGTCGTGAGGGCTTTGAGGATTCTGGCCATGAGGGCATTGCTGAGGAACTTGGCCTTGAGGGCACTGTTGGTGAAGCACTTGGCTTGCGCTCAGGCTTCTTTGACATCGCCTTCTTCTGCTTGACAGCAGAGGCCTCAGCAGAGGCAGCAGCAACAGAGTCTTCATTTAATTTCCTCACTGCTTCTCTAGCTTGCTTAGGCAACTTGGCTTGGCGCTTGGCCCATTCATCAGGATAGTCCTCACCGCGCTTGAGGCTGGTGGGATCAGCTATTTGGCCAGGTGCCAATGGAGGTCTTGGGCATGGAGGATTGAGTGCGAATTTCTTCATGTACTTGGGAGTAACATATATGTACTCCCTCCACTCTCTTGCCCATCTCCTTTCTATCCTCTGTATGCGCACCTTGCGCTGATTTTTGTCCTCTTTTCCAAACTTGACTTCATCAGGAGTGCGGTAATCCTTGTATATGTCATCAGGAATTTCAAACACTGTGTTGACCTCAGCCCTCTTTCCTCCTTTCTATGGCTTCTTACCGTCAGCCATTTTCTTCAGTTGAGGAATTTGAACAATTGAATTCTTTGAAGAAGTATGCAACTTTTCTTCGAGGAACGCTGCAAATGAGTTAAGTTGATGAGAACCTAGTGATTCAACAGCTGACATGAGTACCTGTGAATAGAGTATAGTTGCGAGGAATTTGGAGAGGTCATATGCGTTCTTAGAAGGTTTTGTAAAAAGAACAAGTTTGAGGAATTTGACCAGATGAGTCTTGAAGAATTTCACTAAGCGTTCTTTGTCTTAGGTTCCAGAGATGTGTAGATCAAAAATCCACACATTTGAGGAATCTTGATGAAAAACATAGCTTAGAGAAATGAATCAAGAACAGATGATATGTGAGGTATTTTAGTGTGTGAAGATATGAAGAAAAACACCTTTGAAGATTTTGTTGATAATCATTCGAATCAACGAGGGCAGTAAAAGTAACTTTTAATTACCCTGGATGAAGAACATGATGAACAGTGAGGTGGAGAGGTGAAGTTTGTCTGTGTAGATCTTCCATGCCCTAACTTGGCGGAGGAAGACGGCTATGGCGGTGGTGGAGTGAAGATTTCCGCGGCCAGCGCGAGTACGGCGGCGACGAGGTCGAGGCAGTGAAGCTCTTCCTCACCGGTGACGATGAAGTAGCGGCGGCGCTAGGGTTTGAGAAGCTCGAGCTGGAGAGAGGTCGAGCGGAGGAAAAGAAGTGAGGAAGGGGAAGAGGGGTATTTATAGCCACGGTGAAAAACTATTCGCCCGAAGAAATTGGATGAACGTGCCCCTGACCCTTCTCATTCGCTTGACATGTGTCACCCATGTACTGAGAGGTGGAGATCGTGTGCGATCGTGGGTGAAAGGATAAGTATATCGTGGGATGCGGAACGGTTTGAGCGGCAAAGCCGAAAATTTAGATAAGATAGGTTTTAAAGTTCCGTTCCCAATTTCTTCAGCTGACAAGGACACAGTGAAGATTTTGAATGAGTTTCAAATAGAACGCACATGAAGAATTTGTGAACAAATTGAGTTGAGTATAGCATAGAGGGGGAAAGGGTCCGATAACATTCACTTAGCAGAAAAACCAACTTGAAGAATTAGCAATAAGTGAATGCTGTAGATGACATAAACTCATATATATATATATAGCCAATGAAGAAAAACGACGGAAACAGTGAAGACAATGCAAAGTTGAAGATTATGAACAACTGAGGAATTTCAACTTTTGGTGGTGATGTGACCCACCATATAAGAATGATGATTTCAGACACCGCGTACAATTATCGTAGGGTTCTGAGAATCAAATTCTTCGTTAATTTCTTCACACTAAGAGTGTTATTCTTCATTGATTGAAGAAAAACGTTTCTTCATGTGTTGCACATCTAAGTCATCAATTTTGCATAAGTGTTAGGATGAGTGTCCTTTTCAAAGAACATTCGAAGATTCTAGGATATTTAGCTCACACCGCAACTTGCTAAATCTCTTCTCATCCAAGGGCTTTGTGAAGATATCAGCTAGATGTTCTTCAGTCTTTACATGCTCAATAGAAATGTCGCCCTTCAACACATGATCACGAAGAAAATGATGACGAATCTGAATGTGCTTAGTCTTCGAGTGCTGAACTGGGTTGTGAGCAATCTTGATGGCACTCTCATTGTCATAGAAGAGAGGCACATTCTTCATGTTGACGCCGTAGTCCTTGAGAGTTTGCTTCATCCATAGCAATTGAGCACAGCAAGAACCAGCAGCAATGTACTCGGCTTTAGCAGTAGATAGTGATACGCAGTTCTGTTTCTTCGAGGACCAACAGACCAAAGATCGTCCGAGGAAATGACATGTACCAGATGTTGACTTGCGGTCCACACGATCACCAACATAGTCAGAGTCAGAATATCCAATGAGATCAAAAGCCGAGCCCTTGGGGTACCATAATCCAAGTGTTGGTGTGTGAGATAGATATCGAAGAATATGCTTCACAGCCTTATGGTGTGATTCCTTCGGTGTAGCTTGAAATCGGGCAAACATGCAAACACTAAGCCTTATATCTGGCCTAGATGCACATAAGTACAATAAAGAACAAATCATGGAGCGGTATACCTTATGATCGAAGTCAATACCATTTTCATCAGTGCATAGACGGCCATTTGTGGGCATAGGAATTTTGACGCCTTTGCAATCTTGCATGCCGAATTTCCTCAGTACATCCTTGAGGTATTTCTCCTGAGATATGAATATGTCATTGCGTTGTTGACGAATTTGAAGACCTAAGAAGAATTTCAACTCTCCCATCATAGACATTTGATATTATCCACTCATCATATAGGAAAATTCATCACTATAACGTTGGTCAGTACAACCAAAGATAATATCATCAACATATATTTGGCACACAAACAATTCACCATCATAAGATTTAGTGAAAAGAGTAGGGTCGAGTGAACCGGGTTTGAGGCCTCTCTTCATGAAGAATTCCTTCAAGGTATCATACCATGCCCGAGGGGCCTGCTTGAGGCCGTAGAGGGCCTTGTTGAGTCTGAAGACTTTGTCAGGATTCTTTAGATCTTCAAAACCCGAGGGTTGAGCAACATATACTTCTTCCTCAAGCTTACCATTGAGGAATGCACTTTTCACATCCATTTGATATAAAGTGATATCATGATGGTTAGCATAAGCAAGTAATATGCGAATAGCCTCAAGTCTAGCAACAGGTGCAAAAGTTTTATTGAAATCAATTCCTTCAACCTGTGTGTAGCCTTGAGCTACAAGCCGTGCCTTATTCCTCACCACAAGGCCATTTTCATCTTGCTTGTTGTGGTAGATCCACTTTGTGCCAATGATATTGTCTTGCGAGGATCTGGACGTTTGACTAGTTCCCAGACATTGTTGAGCTCGAACTGATGTAATTCTTCTTGCATGGCCTGAATCCACTTAGGCTCCAGAAATGCTTCATCTACCTTAGTGGGCTCTATGATAGAGACAAAGGCATAGTGCCCACAAAAGCTAGATAAATGTGAAGCTTTTGAGCGTGTGAGAGGACCTAGCGCTTTGATGTCATTGATGATCTTTTCAACTTGCACTTCTTTTGCAATGCGAGGATGAGCCGGTTGTCGTTGAGGAATTTGATCAGCATTCTCTTCAACACCATTTTCTTTAGTATTTTCTTTAGGTGCATTAGCTCGACGTTCTTCTTTTTCTAGAATGAATTCTTCAGCAGTTTCTTCAGTAGGAATGACATCCTCAGTAGCCTTGAACTTGATAGTTTCCTCAGGTGCTGGTTCATCTATCACAGTAGGTAGGTTCTCTCTTTGCGAGCCATTAGTTTCATCGAACCGCACATCTACAGTTTCAACAACCTTGTGACGAACGTTGTTGAAGACTCTGTAGGTGTGCAAGTCCTTTCCGTAACCAAGCATAAAACCTTCATGTGCTTTCGGTGCAAATTTTGAGTTGTGATGAGGATCTCTAATCCAACATTTAGCACCGAAGACTTTGAAATAACTTACATTGGGTTTCTTATCAGTGAGGAGTTCATAGGCAGTCTTCTTGAAGAATTTGTGAAGATATACTCTGTTGATGATGTGGCACGTAGTATCAATTGCCTCAGTCCAGAAACGATGAGGTGTTTTGTATTCATCAAGCATTGTGCGAGCCATCTCAGCAAGAGTCCCGTTCTTGCGCTCCATGACGCCGTTCTGCTGAGGAGTATAAGGAGCAGATAACTCATGAGTAATACCAAGTTCATCAAGATAGTCATCGAGAACAGAATTCTTGAACTTAGTGCCATTGTCACTTCTGATGTGCTTGATCTTCACACCAAAGTTGGTTGAAGCCCTCGAAGAAAATCGTTTGAAGACTTCCTACACTTCATGTTTGTAAGTAACAAGGTGTACCCATGTGTAACGAGAGTAATCATCAACAATAACAAAGCCATATTGAGATGCTTCATTTGAAACAGTAGAATAATGATTAGGACCGAAGAGATCCATGTGAAGCAATTCAAATGGGCGAGTAGTGGTCATGATAGTCTTCACTGGATGCTTGGCCTTTGTCATCTTCCTAGCTTCACAGGCTCCACATAGGTGATCCTTGAGGAATTTCACATTCTCGATGCCAATGACATGCTTCTTCTTCGCAAGCATGTGCAAATTCCTCATGCCTGCATGACCAAGTCGTCGATGCTAGAGCCATCCTTATGAAGCTTTTGCAAGTAGGCACACGGATGGTTGTGGTCCTGTAGAGAAATCAATAATATACAGGTCTCCTCTCCTAAAGCCTTCGAAGACTTTGGAATTGTCAGCTTCCATAACCACAACACAACGATACTTGCCAAAGACAACAACTATATCAAGATCACAAAGCATCGAGACAGACATAAGGTTGTATCCTAAGGACTCGACAAGCATGACTTTGTCCATGTGTCAATCCTTTGTGATTGAATCCTTACCTAGACCCAATACCTGACTTTTGCCTTTGTCAGCAAAGATGATATGCTTCGGATGCGACGGAGATAATGGAGCATTCATCAATAGATTCTTGTCACCAGTCATGTGATTTGTAGATCCACTATCGAGGACCCACTCAGTGGCTTTGGGTTGATCATTGTGCAAATGAATTAGTGCAACTTACGAACTCATATACTTCATCAGTGAAGAATATGACATCAATTCATCAGATCAATTTCATCAAGCAGAAGAACAGATAAAGTAGTATGAGGACGTGAGAAATGAAAGTTCATTTCTTCATGATTAGCCTATGTCCTATCAGGCATGCTCAGGTCTCCAGCAAATTCTTCAGACGATTACGTAAGTCTGGAGACCTGACCCTGCAGAAGAGATTAGTTCTTTTTCTTCACCACCCACATCTGAAGGGGTGGCAAAGAGTTCATCACTCTGCGAGCTCCATACGAGAAGGATGGCATAGAAGCCAGTCCATTTCGTTTCACATAAGAGGGGTTAGAGTAAGCATAAGAGTAAGCAGAGAAATTCTTTGAGGACTTATGGACATAATGATTTGAAGAATAATGCACATATCCATAATCCTTAGATCTTCCCTGCGAGACAGACGGGTTAGCACGATGATGTTCATATGAGGACTTTGATCCTTTTGAGGAATATGATCCATGTGAAGAGTTTGCTCCGTATGAGGACTTGGATCCATATGAAGAATTTGGTCTGGGGTTCCTATTCTTCACAGGTGTCGTCATGATGACATTCACCTGAAGATTTTCAAGGCATCTTTTGGGAACCCAGATTTTCTTCATAGGAGGACCGTTCCTACAGTTAGTGCCAACATATCTAGCAAATACTTCACCATTCTGATTTTTGAACAGTTTATAGTTGGAGTCAAATGACTCATCATCAGAATGAGGAGATTCACATGCAAATCCAGATAAATTAGATGGATCAACTGGAGGTCCCTTTGCAGCAACCCATGTAGTTTTGGGGTACTGCTCAGGCTTCCAATATGTACCATCAGCATTGAGTTTCCTCTCAAAGGCAATACCATCTTTCCTAGGGTTCCTGTTGAGGATCTGCTTTTTAAGCACATCACAAAGAGTCTGATGCCCTTTGAGGCTTTTGTACATGCCTGTCATGTATAATTCCTTCAGCCCTGCATCGTCAGTGATACTAGCAATGTCCTCAGATGAGGAATTAATGATAGCAGAGGCATGTGAAGAATTTAAAACATTAGCAGCATTTGAACATTCAGGTGAAGAATTAGCAGATTCAGGTTCAATGCACTTCAAGCATGGAGGAACAAATTCTTCCTGAGAAGCGCTGATTTGTTGAGCAAGTAATGAATCACACTCCTTTTGAAGATCTTCATAACTCACTCTTAGCTTCTCAAGTTCTTGCTTTTTTGAAGAAATTCATAAGAAAGCTTCTCATGATCAGATAAGAGAGTGTTATGATGATCTTGAAGGGTGTCATACTTAGTATGAAGTCTCTGAAGACTTTCAGCCAAAGCTTTTGACTGATCCATTTCTTCACCCAACATATCATCGCTCTTATTTAGAATGTAGTAAACTTTTTCCAAATCTCTTTGTTGTTTAGTGGCAAGGGAAGCAAGTTTGACATAGCTGGGTCCAAATTCATCACCAGATTAATCATCACTAGACTCGGATAGGTAGCAGTCAGTTACCTCAGCATCTTTTGCCATAAGGCATGATGCAGAAGATGATGATTCTAGTTCAAATGTCTTCGCTTTGAGAGATTCCTTGAAGTCCTCAAACCAAGGATCATGACATGTTCGATGACCTTCATAGACCTCAGAGAGACAGTCCCAGATGAGCTTCGCATGATCGAGATGCATGATATTCCTGAACTAATTTTGTGACGGACTAGAGCAGATGACATCCTTCGCCGTGAGGTTGAGAAGAGTGTACCTGCGAATGTCATCAGCTTCCGCCATCTTGCATAGATCGGTCAGACCAATCTCAGTGACAGTCCATAGCTAGTTGTTCATCGCCATGAGGTGCTTCTTCATCATGGCCTTCCACTTGGGATACTCATGACCGTCAAAGATGGGGCATGTCATTTTCTTCATACCTGCCGTCGACATAACTAAAACTCCAGGCGGTTAAACCAAAATCACACAGAACAAGGGAGTACCTTGCTCTGATACCAATTGAAAGTGCGTTATATCGACTAGAGGGGGGGTGCATAGGAGATTTTTATGAAATTCTTCACTGAGGAATTTTCCGGTGAGGAAATTCCTTAGCGAAGAACTACTAGCAGCGGATTAAGTACTCAAAAGTAAACATAACAGAATACAAGCATAGTCATCATGATGGAATGAAGACAGGCACAGAGTACAGGAAGCGTAAGCACAGGATAACACAGGATGAAGACAAACAGACTGAAGAAATTGAACTGAGGAAATTGAGAAAGTCTTCAGTCAAAGTCTTCAAACACAGATATGAACAAACACACAACACAGTTATGAGGAAATGAAAGAGTTGAGGGAATAGAACCAATAAGCTTGGTGAAGACAATGATTTGGTAGACCAGTTCCAACTCCTGTCTCAGTTGTACGTCTGGTTGGAGCGGCTGAGTATTTAAACTCGAGGACACACAGTCCCGGACACCCAGTCCTGAGCACGTAGCTCAGGACACCAAGTCCTCACCGTATTCTCCTTGAACTAAGGTCACACAGACCTCGTCAAATCACTCGTGGTAAGTCTTCAGGTGACTTCCGAACCTTCACAAACTTGGTCACCCAGCGATCCACAATTCCTCTTGGATGCTCTAGACCATGACGCCTAACCGTCTGGAAGAAGCACATTCTTCAAATGTAACAAGCGTCGGATCCACGCAAGATCAATCTCTTCAGTGATGCTCAATCACTTGTGGTTTGTACGTGTTTGGGTTTGGGTTTTTCCTCACTTGATGATTTTCTCTCAAAGTCCTTGGAGGATGGGTTGCTCTCAAATGACAAGTGTCAGTTTCTCTTGGAGTAGCCAACCAGCTAGTGGTTGTAGGGGGGCACCTATTTATAGCCTAGGGAGCAGCCCGACATGATAAGACATAAATGCCCTTCAATGATATGACCTTTAGGTGGATAGGTATTTTGGGACAGCGGGCGCATAGCACAGGAACGGTCAGAATTTTGAGTAGCTAAATCCTCAGGGCTATCATGTTCCTCACTGTGTAGGCAATCCGCACTGGCGAATTCCTAACTCCTCAGTCAGAACAAATTCCTCAGAGACCATAAGAACTTCGTCTCCGTCACTGAAGAATATGACTGGACTGTATGAGATTTCCAATGGCTTCACTCGAAGGGATTGGTAGGTGTAGGATTTTGAGTTGAGCATCACATGGAAAATTTTCCTTAGTATTTCCTTGACCCCCTTTAACAGTACGATGTTTCCTATGACTCAAGAAAGAGAAAATGAAACTACGAAAACAAAAGTCTTCACGCTTCATGTTCCTCGAATGAATACCAAATCTTCAAGGTCACACCAATTTCTTCACTTTCAAAGTCTTCAGAAAGTCTTCCGAAAGCCAAAGTCTTCAGTCGAAGAACTTCATTTTTAGGGGTTGACTTTCTCTGTAAATACCAAACTCCTCATGGACTTATAGACCTGTGTACACTCACAAACTCATTAGTCCCTTAACCTATAAGTCTTCAATACACCAAAATCACTAAGGGGCACTATATGCACTTACGTCCCTTCTTTCATTCATAAACATACCATTTTCATGGTCTAGCAAATATTGTTCTAAAGGATCATTTGGAGGCACGACAATAGAAGCAAGACCAATAATTTCATCTTTACTAGGCAATTCTTTATCATGGGGTTGTCTACAAAATTTAGCAAAATTAAAATCATGAGACATATCCCCTAAACCAACAGTAACAATATCCTTTTTGCAGTCTATCTTAGCATTAACAGTATTCAAGAAGGGTCTAGCAAATATAATGGGACGAAAGTCATCTTGTGGGGAACCAATAATAAGAAAATCAATAGGATATTTAACTTCGCCACAGAAGACTTCAACATCTCTAACAATCCCAATTGGTGAAATAGTATCCCTATTGGCAAGCTTAATTGTAACATCAATACCTCCTATCTCAGTAGGTGCAATATCATGCATAATTTATTTGTATAAAGAATGAGGTATTGCACTCGCACTAGCACCCATGTCACATAAGCCATGATAACAATGATCTCTTATTTTAACAGAAATGATAGGCATGCCTACAACAGGTCTATGTTTATCTTTAGTATCGGGTCTAGCAATTCTAGCAGCTTCATCATAGAAGTAAATAACATGCCCATCAATATTATCGACCAAGAGATCTTTAACCATAACAACACTAGGTTCAACTTTAATTTGCTCAGGGGGTGTAGGTGTTCTAGCATTACTCTTACGAACCACAACTGAAGCCGGATCATCCGGACCCAGTCATGGATCATCCGGACATACCCGGACGTCCGGACCAGGACCCGGACATCTGGACCTCCCGCAGCCCCTTCGACACAACCAGACGACCCGGACGCCGACCCGGATCATCCGGACCAACATCCGGAACGTGCTAGCGTGCATGATGTTGGGCCGAGGCCCATGTACCCCTTTCACCCCCTTTGCCTGTATAAATAACTCCCCCACTAATTTTCTAGGGTTAGCATGGGTTTAGCTCATTTTAGAGATAGAGCATTGCTCATCCACATCGGATCTACTCCATGAGCGAGACCGCGGCCCCTGTTCGGAGAAGATCCCTTTGGATTCAAGACCTCCTTGCGGAGAAGAACATCAAGACCTGCTCACGGAGAAGACCGACTACCCTTGTATTGTCCCTAGTTGGCCGTGGATCGTGTGATCTCTTATGTACTCGAGGATCTAGCATATGTGTGACCATACCTTGTTGGTTTAGTGATTCTCTTGTGTTTTCCCTCGTGTTTCCCCTTAGTTTCCCCCTCATGTTCTTCGTGTTCATTGCGGGATCCGCTCCTCCCGTGAAAGATCGGCCGATTAGGTTTTACCCTACATCACTGAAGGCCCAGCCGAGCTGGCCGGCCCACTCCAGCGCTGCCTTCCTCCCACGCGGGGAGACCGAGCTGCCGCCCGAGTCCGGCCAGGGCACGACTCCCGGTCTGACCCGGCGCCCCCTCCTCCAAGCAGCCGCGCCCCGGGCCCTTTATATAACGCCGCCCGCCGCCTCCTCCTCCTCACCTCGCACCACCCCACCGTAGCAGCCGCCGCCCGCGCTTGCCACCACCGCACACGCTCACCGATGCCCCACGCCGCCACCCACCGCCCCGCACCACCGCCGCCGCGAGCCGTCGCTGCCACCGCGTCGTCCCGCCGGATCCCGCCGTCACCGCCGCCGGCGATTTCCTCCGGTTTTCCCTCAGTTTTTCTCTGGTTTAGTTTTTTTAGGGTTTTCTCTCGGTTTTCCGATCGGTTCTAAATTGTGGACGCTCGTTCGTTAATCCTAGGTAGCGAACATTTTCGTTCGTTAGGGTTTCGTAGGGAATGTTCGTTCGTTAGGGTTTTTCTTTTCTTTTATTTTTCGGCCAGGGACCTATCCGTGATTAATTTTCTCACTGATTACTCCGTGATCTTTAACCCCTTGCAACTTTTTGCCCGTTCGTCCAAATCCAGTGAAACCAACGCCAAAATATTCGTCTTGTTCCCCTCTTTCCAGATAATCAACTTGAACATGGTTTTGAAAATTTAAAATTTGGTTTCAAGAAGATTTGATTTCGAACTTCTTTTGATAGAAGTTTGAGTTTTGTTGCTCCGATTTGATTGTTTCTTTTTGCAAATCGAAGCTCTTCAGTGGAACTTTTAGTTTGGATCTTTTTATTTGAGTTTTACCCTTGCATCTTATGCTTGAGTGCATATGTATGCTATTCTTTTTTCACGATAGAGTTTCCGGATTGCGAAGCGTGCTACTACGAGTCACAGGGTTTTTTAGATCGTCAGCAAGGCAAGTAACACTTTGATCATACCCCTCATTACCCAGTTTTCATGCATTAGTTTCAACCCTCAAACATTGCATGAGTAGGTTTTATAACATGTGGGTATCGGGAAGTAGTTGATGAGGTAGAACCTATTGTCTTTTATACAAACCTTGGGAGTTACTACGTTATGCTTACTGCTATGCTATTCTTGTAGACGTGGTTTGGGTTTGAGTGATCCATGACAGATGTGAGAGTTTTAATTAATGGTTAAACTTAAGGTGGCTACTTTAATACACATATGGGTGGATTGGTTGAGGCACCATAGAGCACCCAGTGGTTGTCTGGGCACGTGGAGCAATCCAGTGTTGTCCTGGGATATCCCGGAGTACCCGTGTGATCATCCTATGGTTTTTCACCCAGGCTCAAAGGGATCATAAGATTATTCATGATGGAAACTTCCGTGTGCAGCCACAATCCATTATGGGCTCTGGCATAGTTGAGTATGTTGTGTGAGCTCTTTCAGTGGTAGGCTAGCAGGTGTAGGGGATGTGGGTGGTACTGTCTACCCAGAGTAAAGAGTTAGTGCTTCTAAAAGATTGTGTCTTGGTCATCCGTTTCTCAAACAACATGTAGTGCGAGAAATCTAATGGAGGGGATCAAGTCTTGTGGGGAAAAGCGCGCAAACCTCTGCAGAGTGTATAAACTAATCATGGTTAGCCGTGTCCCCGGTTATGGACATCTTGAGTATCTGGTACTTGAATTATTGATCTGATCTCATCACTCTATTTAGGTTGATGATTTTTTAATTTTGGGATTGAGTTGGAGGAACCTTCTCAATGGTTTCAACAAACTTGTAGTTAAATAAAATATATTCCTTTGTTGTAGGGAAAGACTAGCTTTCTGCAAAAATAACCATAGAGCCTCCACCAGCCAAATATGCATATAGTTTTAGCTATTACATGTTCATTGCTCTATAGTGTTATTTTGCCAGCATATTACATGTGCTGACATACACAGGCTGCAATGTATTATGTTGAAGAGTTTTCAGACGAAGAGTAAGGAGCGCTAGGTCGTTGTCATGCACTCAACTATGTCGTTGGAGTTGATGGACTCATTTTACCTTTGAAGCTTCCGCTATTATCTTAATTAGATGGCCTTCAGCCATCTTATTGTAATAAGCTCTGTTTTGAGACATTCGATGTAATAAGTGTGTGATTGAACTCTGTTATAAATCCTTCAAGTATTGTGTGTGTCAGCATTACCGATCCAGGGATGACACTTATACACAGAGATTTGACCATTTGAGGTCGGATCGCTACAAGATGGTATCAGAGCACACGTTGATAGTAGGACGTGACCACTAAGATGAACCATAGGACACTCTTCTCTACTCATTTCTGACTCTTCTCCACTTTCTACTCTATAGATGGCGGACCCAAGGAACAAGTTTGCTCAACCGGATGAAGACACCCCTTTCGGACGACACTTGAAGGAAGTCACTAAGTACCTGAGCATCGGAATACCAAGCTTCACTAGGACCTACACCACCACTCTACCGGAAGAAGAGCGCTGGAAAAATCGAGTACATGTTCCAGGAAGGACATTGACACTAGTTACTGAGCCCATAGAGTTTTCCTTCGATGCACCAACATGGAGTTTAGGAAAGAGCATGGCAGTTCACATCGCCATGGGACGCATCGGTGAAGTTTACCACAAGGATCATAAGGACACCATCTACCAGATATGTGGACGTCGAGAGGAGTAATGGGAGATGATTTGCACCAGGAGGGACAAGTCCATTGCAGCCTACATCCAGGAGTTGAACCAGCACATTCGTCGTTAGGAGAAACAGGTGTGCGCCAGCATGATAGACCTGAAGAAGGTGATGACCAGGAACATGGAGCTAGAAGAGGAACTCAAGTCTACACGCGGTGGATACGAAGAGGAAATTGTAGTACTACTGGAGAAGAATGAAGACCTGAAGAAGAAGCTAGGAATATTCATGGGAGACCCTGCGCCAGGAGAGGACAACCACCCCGAAGACTGAATCATCAACGACGACACCGACTCCGACCCCGACAGTGATGATGAATGGAAGACGAAGCTGGAGCAGATATCATGGAGTCTTCTTCCGATCAAATTTTTTAGTCGACTACCATATTATCAGTAGTATTCCCCCATGTATATAGTAGTAGTCCGAGTATTTTGTAATGGTAGCTAGATCGATTTTATGCCCTTGTTTGAATTGATGGTGTGATATGAATGTGTTTGTATCATGTGCATATGGGTAGTGATTTTCTCCTTAGACCTCACTCTATTCTAATCTCTCCCCTCTAAACCTATCAGATGCCTCCGAGACATGACCCCGGATTTGTCTTCCCGCTGGAGCTCACTCAGTTGATCCAACAGCGGAATACCTTGATGCAGCTACTAGTCCAGAACCAAGGTAACAATAACAACAACAATAACAACCCATTGCCACCACCTCCAGTTGACAACTTAGTCCGTTTTCTGAGGTTGAATCAGCTGGTGTTTTCCAGTAGCACCGAGCCGATTGTTGCTGATCACTGGCTCCGCAGGATTGGAAGGGAGCTGACCACCGCAGGTTGCACAGATGCTGAGAAGGTGCATTTTGCCGCACATCAATTGGATGGACCTGCAGCCTCATGGTGGGAGAATTACACAGCCACTTTTCCCATAGCCAATGTCACATGGGATCAGTTTCAGCAAGCTTTCCGCACAACCCATGTCTCAACTAGAGCAATGAGTATGAAGAAGCATGAGTTTCACAACTTACACCAGGGAAATCATACTGTGGGGCAGTACGTGGATGAGTTTAATAAGTTAGCTCTTTATGCCCCAGATGATGTGGCCACAGATGCCGCGAAGTAGGAGAAGTTTATGGAAGGGCTGAATGATGAGGTGAGTATGCAGTTGATGGTGGCAACATTCAATAACTATCAGGATTTGGTAGACATGGCCCTTATGATTGAAGGCAAGCAGCACCAGATAGAGAGCCGCAAAAGGAAGTATGGACAAGGGAAGTACAATTCTGGAGCTTAGCAGAAGCGTCGCTTTACCCCGAACTCGGGAGGACACACTCATAACAATGGAGGCCATACTCAAAATGGAGGGAGTTCGCATAACCATAGTGGCCCTAAGAATGGGAATGGGAATGGAGGAAGCAACGGACATAACCGTTCCAACCCAGCAACACCCGCCAGGAAGGATCTAAGTCACATTACTTGTTTCAAGTGCGGGAAGACTGGACACCACACCACCGAATTTCCTGAAGCAAAGAATGGAAATGGCAATGGGAGCTCACTAAAGAAGCCAAAACCTTTCACCGGAGGTCAGGTGAACCACATCAACGTGGAGGAGGTTGAAGATCAGCCTGATGCAGTGATCGGTAAGTTTTTGATTAAGTCATTTACCGCACTCGTTCTTTTTGACACTGGTGTATCGCATTCATACATATCAAGGGGATTTATTGACAAGTTTAAGTTGCCAACCCTAGCCCTTTGGTCACCCATGTTAGTAAGCTCACCAGGAGCAGAGTATATGGCCAACCGATGGTGTGATCGGTTACCCCTAACCATTGGTAGCCACGTTTTCCCCTCAGACCTAGTGATTTTGGAGTCACAAGTATTCGATATAATACTAGGCATGGATTGGTTATCAAAGTATGGAGGAAACATCGACTGTGCTAGTAATACAATTTTACTCACCACTCCAAAGGGTAAACAGATCAAGTATGTATCACGACATGCACCAAGAAGGACCCAAGTAAATTCCCTCTCGGGAGTTGTTCAGGAAGAAGTGCCTGTTGTGAAGGATTACCCGGATGTATTTCCAGGGGAACTACCAGGCATGCCGCCGCATCGAGACATAGAATTCTTGATAGAGCTGTTGCTAGGCACCGGTCCAATATCGAAGAGACCATATCAGATGCCCACAAATGATTTGGAGGAAATTAAGAAGCGGATTAAGGAGTTACTAGAGAAAGGTTATATCCGACCAAGTTCATCACCGTGAGGAGCCCCAGTGCTCTTAGTTGAGAAGAAGGATGGATCGTTAAGATGGTTGTTAATTATCTAGCGTTGAACGAAGTGACGATCAAGAACAAGTACCCATTACCGATGATCAATGATTTGTTTGACCAGTTGCAAGGAGCTAAAATGTCCTCCAAGAACGATATTCGATCAGGATACCACCAGTTGAAGATCCATGAATAGGATATACCTAAGACAACTTTTACCACAAGGTACGGGCTATATGAGTACACGGTCATGTAATTTGGATTGACTAATGCCCCTGCCTATTTTATGAGTATGATGAACAAGGTATTCATGGAGTTTTTGGATAAGTTTGTTGTGGCATTCATTGATGATATTTTGGTGTACTCAAAGAATGAAGAGGAACACAAGGAACATCTGCGATTAATTCTCGAGAAGCTCAGGGAACATCAACTATATGCCAAGTTCAACAAATGTGAGTTTTGGTTGAAGGAAGTTGGATTCCTTGGACATGTTATATCAGGAGAAGGGATAGCAGTAGACCCTACCAAGGTTCTGTCTATCACTGAGTGGTTGGCACCCACCTCAGTTGGAGAGATCCGCAGAATTTCTCCAAGATTACGAAACCCATGACAGAATTATTGAAGAAGGACACCAAGTTCACTTGGACCGAAGATTGTGAGGACAGTTTTCAGGTCTTGAAGAAACGTTTGGTTATGGCCCCGGTGCTGATTCTTCCGGATATACACAAGATTTCCAAGTTTATTGTGATGCTTCACGTTTGGGACTTGGAGGTGTACTTATGCAAGACAGAAGAGTTGTTTCATATGCCTCACGACAGCTTCGACCTCACGATTTGAACTATGCCACACACGATTTGGAGTTAGCAGCCGTAGTGCATGCGCTCAAGACCTGGAGACATCTTCTGATTGGAAACAGATGTGATGTATACAAGGATCACAAGAGTTTGAAGTACTTTTTTGTGCCGAAGGAGTTGAATCTCAGGTAGAGGAGATGGTTGGAGCTCATAAAGGATTATGATACGAAGTTGCATTATCATCCAGGAAAGGCCAATGTCGTAGCAGACGCCTTGAGCTGCAAGAGTTATGCCAATACCCTCGTAAGCGGAGGATTACCACAGGAGTTAGTAGATGATCTCAAGGAACTTCGTTGGGAGATAGTTCCAAGTGGTTTTGTTGCAGAAATGGAGGTTCAGTCTACATTATTGGGAAAGATTCGAGAAGCTCAGAAGGATGATAAGGAAATTGCTGAGATAAAGGAGAAGATGAGCAAAGTAAAAGCCAAAGGTTTTCATGAGGATGAGCACGAAACTTTATGGTTTGGGGATCGTGTTTATGTGCCCAATAATGCGGAGACCGTGAAGTTAATACTTCTGGAAGCTCATGACTCGCCATACTCGATTCACCCCGGAAACACCAAGATGTATTTGGATTTGAAGGAACGTTTCTAGTGGACAGGTATGAAGAAGGATATTGCCGAGTACGTAGAAGTATGTGATGTATGTCAAAGAGTGAAGGCAGAACATCAGAAGCCAGCCAGATTATAGCAGCCTATGCTGATACCCGATTGGAAGTGGGATAAGCTTGGCATGGACTTTATCACCGGATTACCCAGGACCCGATTGGGATATGATTCTATCTGGGTAGTAGTTGATCGCTTGACCAAGGTAGCTCACTTTATCCCCATGAAAACCACATATACAAGTGTGAAATTGGCCAAGATATATATGACCAAGATCGTATGTCTGCATGGAGTTCGGAGGACCATCATATCAGATAGAGGGACACAGTTTACCTCAAAGTTTTGGAATCAGCTGCACCAGACTTTGGGTACTAGGCTAGAGTTCGGTACATCCTTTCATCCGTAGACAGATGGACAGACCAAGAGAGACAATCAGATTCTGGAGGACATGTTGAGAGCTTGTGCGCTAGATTATGGATCTAGTTGGGATGACAATTTACCTTACGTAGAGTTCTCATACAACAACAATTATCAGGCTAGTTTGAAGATGGCACCTTTCGAAGCCTTGTATGGAAGGAGATGCAGGACACCGTTAATGTGGGATGAAGTTGGAGACCGTCAGTTGTTAGGACCAGATCTAATCACAGAGTCTGAAGAGAAGGTTAAGTTGATCCGTGATAGACTGAAGGTAGCTTAGTCCAGGCAGAACAGTTATGCCGATACTAAACGCAAGGAGGTAGTCTATGAAATCGGAGACAGAGCATACCTTCATGTGTCACCCCTCCGAGGAGTTAAATGATTTGGAGTTAAAGGAAAGTTAGCTCCAAGATTTGTAGGACCATACCGAGTTTTGGAGCGTATGGGAGAAGTTGACTACAAGTTGGAGTTACCTGAAGGATTGTCAGGAGTTCATGATCTGTTTCACGTTTCCTAGTTGAAGAAGTGCCATGCTGAAATGGCCAATATTCCTCTGAGAGATACAGTGCCCCTGGAAGCAATTCACTTGGAGAGTGATCTAACCTACAAGGAGAAACCCGTTAAGATTCTTGAGTTTGCCAGCTGAGTTACCTGCAGCAAGGTTATCAAGTTTTGCAAATTTCAGTGGAGCCACCATACCGAGGATGAAGCCACCTGGGAGCGAGAAGAAGACCTACAGAAAGACAACCCACACTTATTCTCTAGCCAACCCTAATCTCGAGGGCGAGATTCATCTTAAGGGGGGTTGGTTTGTAACATCCCAATTTTCAATTTGGATGTTATACATAGGTCATCATATGCATATCATAATTTTATATTCATTTTGGTTGTGATCCTAGAAATCTGAAGCAACTCAAGGACCCACGGAGAGAGTTGGAGGTTTCACAAATTTTCATATTTGAATTTTCTTAAATTTGAAAAGAGGATCAATTTGATTTTAATATTTATCTCTCCAATTATTTCCAATATTTAAAATAAAAAGAGTGAAGATAATATGACTTCTTCAAAAGAGAGGAATAGTGGAGGAGAAATTTTAAAAATCAAATTTATATTTTATTTGCTATTTTATTTGAATTAGAAAAATATGCATTTTTAAAAATTGCATTTTTAGGCCAGAAAAATGTTCACTTTGTCCTAAATATTAGGTTTAGACGGTGAAAATTGTTTCTGGTATTTACTAGAATTTTTTAATATTTTATTAGGTTTTTCTTCCGGGCAAAATTATTTAAAAAAAACTTCCCGCCCGACTGGGATGAAGGCCCAGCCGAGCAGGCCGGCCCACTCCCGCGCCGCCTTCCTCCCGCGCGGGGAGGCCGAGCCGCCGGGGCACGACTCCCGGTCCGACCCGGCGCCCACTCCTCCAAGAAGCCGCGCCCTCCGGCCCTTTATATACCACCGCGCCGCCGCCTCCTCCTCCTCACCTCGCCCCACCCTACCACAGTCGCAGCCGCCGCAACGCGCAGCCGCTGAGCCCGCCACCGCCGCACGCGCCCGCTGACGCCCCGCGTCGCCACCCACCACCTCGCACCATCGTACCACCGCCTCACCGCCGCGAGCCACCGCTGCCACCACGTCATCCCGCCGAATCCCACCGTTGTCGCCGCTGGCAATTTCCTCCGGTTAACCGGTAAAAACCCGATTCGGTTTTCCCTCGGTTTTTCTCTGGTTTAGTTTTTTAGGGTTTTCTCTCGGTTTTCTGATCTGTTCTAAATTGTGGACGTTCGTCCGTTAATCCTAGGTAGCGAACGTTTTCATTCGTTAGGGTTTCATAGCGAACGTTCGTTCGTTAGGGTTTTTCTTTTATTTTACTTTTCGGCCAGGGACCTATCCACAATTAATTTTCTCGTAGTTTAGTCCCTGATCTTTAAACCCTCGCAACTTTTTGCTCGTTCGCCCAAATCCAGTGAAACCAATGCCAAAATATTCGTCTTGTTCCCCTCTTTCCAGATAATAAACATGATCATGGTCTTGACAATTTAAAATTTGGTTTCAAGAAGATTTGATTTCAAACTTCTTTTGATCATAGTTTTAGTTTTGTTGCTCCGATTTGATTGATTCTTTTTGCAAATCGAAGCTCTTTAGCTGAACTTTCAGTTTGGATCTTTTTATTTGAGTTTTAACCTTGCATCTTATGCTTGGGTGCATATGTATGCTATTGTTTGTTCACGATAGAGTTTTCGGAGTGCGAAGCGTGCTACTATGAGTCACTAGGGTTTTCAGATCGTCAGCAAGGCAAGTAACACTTTGATCATACCCCTTATTACCCAGTTTTTATGCATTGGTTTCAACCCTCAAACATTGCATGAGTAGGTTTGATAACATGTGGGTATCGGGAAGTAGTTGATGAGATAGAACATATTGTCTTTTATACAAACCTTGGGAGTTACTACGTTATGCTTACTTCTATGCTATGCTTGTAGACGTGGTTTGGGTTTGAGTGATCCATGACAGATGTGAGAGTTTTAATAAATGGTTGAACTTAAGGTGGCTACTTTAATACACATCTGGGTGGATTGGTTGAGGCACCCTAGAGCACCCAGTGGTTGTTTGGGCACCTGGAGCAATCCAGTGTTGTCCTGGGATATCTCGGAGTACCCGTGTGATCATGCTACGGTTTGCCACCCAGGCTCAAAGGGATCATAAGATTATTCATGTTGGAAACTTCCGTGTCTAGCCATAAGCCATTATGGGCTCTGGCATAGTTGAGTATGTTGTTTGATCTCTTTCAGTGGTAGGCTAGCAGATGTAGGGGATGTAGGTGATACTGTCTACCCAGAGTAAAGAGTTAGTGCTTCTGAAAGACTGTGTCTCGGTCATCCGTTTCTCAAACAACATGTAGTGAGAGAAATCTAACGGAGGGGATCGAGTCTTGTGGGGAAATGTGCGCAAACCTCTGCAGAGTGTATAAACTAATCATGGTTAGCCGTGTCCCTGGCTATGGACACCTTGAGTATCTGGTACTTGAATTATTGATCTGATCTCATCAATCTATTTAATTAATTTGTTGGGTTGATGATTATTTAATTTTGGGATTGAGTTGGAGGAACCTTCTCAATGATTTCAACAAACTTGTAGTTAAATAAAATATATTCCTTTGTTGTAGGGAAAAACTAGCTTTCTGCAAAAATAACCATAGAGCCTCCACCAGCCAAATATGCATATAGTTTTAGCTGTTACATGTTCATTGCTCTATAGTGTTATTTTGCCAGCATATTCCATGTGCTGACCTACACAGGCCGCAACGTATTATGTTGCAGAGTTTTCAGACAAAGAGTAAGGTGCGCTAGGTCGTTGTCATGCACTCAGCTATGCCGTTGGAGTTGATGGACTCATTTTACCTTCAAGGCTTCCGCTGTTATCTTACTTAGATGGCCTTCAGCCATATTATTGTAATAAGCTCTCTTTTGAGACATTCGATGTAATAAGTGTATGATTGAACTATGTTATAAATCCTTCAAGTACTGTGTGTGTCAGCATTACTGATCCAGGGATGACACTTATACACAGAGATTTGACCATTTGAGGTTGGATCGCTAAAACCCACCTGGTGGCCTCGCAGACCTGAACCCTGACACTATAAATTCCTATTTTCGGAGAAGAAAATCAAGGAGAAAGAATTATCACGATCCACGAGACGGAGCTGCCACCAAGCCCTGTTTTTCCTCGGGAGGGCAGATCTGGAGTCCGTTTGGGGCTCCGGAGAGGGGGATCTTCATTCTTCGTCATCACCAACCCTTCTCCATTGCCAGCCAATTCTATGATGCTCCCACCGGGAGTGGGTAATTCCTTAGTAGGCTTGCTGGTCGGTGAGGAGTTGGATGAGATTCATCATGAAATTGAGTTAGTTTTGTTAGGGCTTGATCCCTAGTATCCACTATGTTCTTAGATTGTTGTTGCTATGACTTTGCCATGCTTAATGCTTGTCACTTTGGGCCCGGGTGCCATGAACTCAGATCTGAACCATTTATGAATTCATCATTATATCCATGTTTTAGATCCGATCGTGCAAGTTATAGTCACCTACTACGTGTTATGATCCGGCAACCCCAGAGTGACAACAACCGGGCCCACTCCCGGTGATGACCGTAGTTTGAGGAGTTCATGTATTCACTATGTGTTAATTCTTTGTTTCGGTTCTCTATTAAAAGGAGGCCTTAATATCCCTTAGTTTCCAATATGGACCCCGCTGCCACGGGAGTGTAGGACAAAAGATGCCATGCAAGTTCTTTTAATAAAGCACGTATGACTATTTACACAATACATGCCTACATTATATCGATGAACTGGAGCTAGTGCCGTATCACCCTAGGTTATAGCTGTCCCATGATGAATATCATCCAACAAGTCACTGATCCAATGCCTACGAACTTTTCCATATTGTTTCTGCTAAGTTACTACTGCTATCATCACTGTTATGCTTGCTACAAAATTACTATTATTATTGTTAGTGTTACTATTGCTGCTGTCACTACTATCAAAACTATCAAACTACTTAGGTACTGATCACTTTGCTGCAGATAATTAATATCCTTGTGTGGTTGAATTGACAACTCAGCTGCTAATACCTTCAAATATTCTTTGGCTCCCCTTCTGTCGAATCTACAAATTTGGGTTGAATACTCTATCTTCGAAAACTGTTGTGATCCCCTGTACTTGTGGGTTATCAGCTATGTACTCCAAAGTTCACTCAGACAAGCATCGATGTTGACAAGAGGAAGTGCCTATATTCATTCGATTATCAACCAGCGTCAACCAGTTGTCAAACTCCATCTATTAGGAGAGTGAACACCAAAAATATTGTTTGGTGCATAGCCCAGAAAAATGCAGTCCAGTTGTTGGTCCCAACTTGTGCCTTTTGGTTATCGATAGATATGGTAGCGAACTGTATGGCATGGAGTCTAAAGATTCCAGACAAGTTGGTTGACGCGTATATTCATCTGGCACTTAATCAGTCTGCATGCCAGGGATGCTCCATTTCAGTTGAACTGCACACAAAAATTGGGTGGTTCATTTTCTCAACCGCCTCATTTCTTGTCTGCAATGTAGAATTTTGGCGAGGTACAGGACCAAGATGAGCCAGTAAACTAGTTGGATGAAAGTATTGGCCAAGTTGATCAAACCTCCCTTGGCACGACGTCACTATTTGAGGATAAACCTACAACCAAAGTTCAAATTGTCTGTGCTGCCTCTTATGTACTCGAAAGTTTACTCGTAGAAGCATTAATTTTAGCAAGCAATACGTCCGACTGAACATCATTTACCATTCTATACCCTAGGTAATTAAAGTTCATCCATGGATGATATTGGCTGTGATCTCAATCATTTGGATGCATAAACATACTAAACATGTGTGTATCTGAACCTTTTTGTGAATTATCTATGAATATCGTCGTGTGATCTATCAATCATTTGGATGCATAGACATGCTGAACTTGTGTATAAATGAATCTTTTGAGTTGTTGATGGGAATGTTGGCTATGAATATGAACATGTCCCGTGAACCTGAGTTTGATATGAATGTTTACCTTTTCTGTTGTACTTGTGTGTGAACTTGTTAGTATGTCTACTATGGGATTTTTCACGTGTGGGTGTCAATGGCACGCCTTCTTCCCGAGAAGAATTGCACCTGCTTTGTTAGGGTAGCAATGGCACATCAACTCTTTTTTAATCTTTTTGCTCTGTCTTCCCCCTCCCCTGCTCAACCCCTGCCATAATGTTTGCGGCCTCAAAACAAACATAGTATTGCGTTGTTTTTGGGGCTTGATGAAAAATTGAGTGATGGTTTCTGTAGGTTGGCCCGCCCAGCAAATGGGCTGCTAGTCCACCACGGACTAGGAGGCTAAAAATACAAGTTGTATGGTGCAGAGGCAAGTAAAAAACGCCATCGAGAGTGTAAGTGCAACTATACCTGGGTGGTTTTGGTAATTCCTAACAACATATAGCTCATTGAATTAATGCTCTTTCAAGATGATTATTTCAGAAAGTTCAATGATTGGCATGGCATGGACTAGGAATGTGGATCCCTCAAATGCTAAGGACACATATTGGCAAAAAGCTCAAGACTCTACATTTTCATTTTAGTGATCCAAGATCACCTTTGAGTCCATAGGAAAAGCCAATACTATTAAAAGGGGATGATGTGTTGCTTAACGGCTTGCTTGCCTAAAATGCTTAGTGATATGCTCCAAAAGCCCTCAACCACTTTCTCATATCCACATATGTCCCAAACCAAAATTCAAACTCGGCCCCACCGATTTGATCTATACGGCACCACTGAGTTCATTTCACAACTACTAGGGAAAACCTTATACACAGAATCTTAGCAGCAGCGTGGTTTAAAAATAGACGCTACTGCTAATTAGCAGTAGCGAGCTCTAGAGAGCAGCGCTACTAATATCTAAGTAGCAGTAGCGCTCTATGCGGAACAAGCGCTACTGCTATATTTGCTACAGTGTTGCCTCCGGGCTAGATATAGTAGTAGCGACCTTCCGGGGGACGCGCTATTGCTAAAGTACTTAGTAGCACCGTTTTTCTTAAAAACTCGCTGCTGCTAAGTATCACCGCAACTAATTAAGTTTAGTCCCATACTGCTAAGCGAACAAGGTGTTTACCACCTTAAATATGTTATTTCTCAACCTATCTTGAGCACTTGGTCTTCATTGAACTATATCTGTATGATTTGTAGCTGCAATATGAATCCTCGTCTGTACCTATACAGGTACAGTGAGGATTCATGTTGACTATTTAGATTCTACACAAAAAGATCAATGATGACCAATGTATATTTTGATGTTTTCACATTGCTTAGACTTACAGCGTTTTTTCAGGACAAAGCGTTACTGATTTTGGGATAAACAAAAGAAATAACTGCTTCCATTAGCAGTAGCATTTTTATGTAAAACGCGCTATAGATAAGTTAGCTATAGCGCGTTTTCCTTACGAGCGCTACTGCTAGTTCGACTTAACCACCACCCCCGGCTCAAAATTTCGCTAAGTCCTCCTTTCCCCCCTGTTCCCCTACCCCTGTCGCGCCGCGCCGCCCGAGCCTGAGCCTCCCCTCACCGCCGCCGCCCGAGCCCGCCCTCAACCTCACCGCCGCCGCCCGCCGCGCGCCGCCGCTCTCGACCTCACCGCCGCCGCCCTCGACCTCACCGCCGCCGCCCGAGCCCGCCCAGGACCGCCGCCTCCCGATCCCGAGCCCGCCCTCGCCGCCCCTACCTCCATCGCCGAGCACCTCCCCGCTACCGTCTCTCCCCTCTCTGTAAGCCCCCCACCCCTCCCCCACCCCCTCTATCTTTGCTTAGTTAGTAGATGATTTTAGTAGTAGTAGATGTTAATTTAGGGTTCATAGATAATGATTTTTAGTAGTAGTAGATATTAATTAGTAGTAGTGATGGTAAACTAGTTGTATAATTAGCAGTAGTAGATGTTAATTAGTAGTAGATGTAGTAGTATATGTTAATTAGTAGTATTAGATGTACTAGTTTCTTTCTATTTATAGTAAGTTTATATTTAGTAAGAACGAGTTGAATTAATAGAACTAGTTTAGTTTTAGTTGAACTAGTTTAGTTTATTTGAACTAGTTGAGTAAGTAAATTAATAAACTAGTTGAATTAATAGAACTAATGTATTTTTAGTAAGAAAATTAAAATAACTAGTTGAACTACTTTATTTTTATAAAGAACTAGTTTTTTCTATTTATAGTATGTTTATATTTAGTAAGAACTAGTTGAATTAATAGAACTAGTTGAACATGTCATATTTGTTGTTATTTTTTAGTTTAAGCAATTATTCGGGATGTACTAGTTGAATTAATAGGGTTATTGCTTTTGCAGAAATCAAGGAGCCCCTCCATCATCCCCACCGACGTCCCCGTCACCGACCCCCTCCGACCTCGAGGTGAGACCAGGCAAATCTCCATGTCAATATGAGTCCTTTATGAGTTTCAGGCACTTGTTTTTCCGGAGTGCCCGGTCATGTTTTGGTTACACCTCTGAGTGGCCTATGTTTTGCCGGAGTGTTGATTAATTTCCGTTCCAGCAAATTTCAGGCGCTCGATATGTCCTTTTTTAGCAAAGGTCATGCCGGATTTTTCCGTGAATTCTGGCATGACTTGTGCTAGAATATGTAGGAAATATCGAGTGGCCTGGATTTTCTCGAAAAATAATGATCTAATTTAGGTTTTTTAGTACATATATTTAATTGTACAAGTTTAATCTTTGAATTATGAACGTAGGAAATGTCGTACTCGGACGACGACAGTCTCCCGAGGGAGTGCAGCTGGTGCCACGACGATCGAGGTATGTGTGATAGGTTCGTTGAGCGGGATGAAGATCGGCGCTTCAGCATTAAGCTCGAGGAGACCTTCGATGTTGAAACGGTATGCAACAGCAACAAGTGTTTTTTTTCGTAATTAAGCATGACTTCAACTATTTCAACGTCTAATTTTCATCTTTTACAATTCGACTAGCTTATCCCATGCCATGTAAGACGCTGTGTATTGGAGAGGATGGGTTTTGAAGACCATGAAAATTTTGAAACAAAGAAAATACACCTAAGGACCCATCATGATATCAATTTTGAAGTAAATCTGTACAATTCTCAGAGCATAACCCATTTTGGTTGCCAAAATTGGGAAGCACTTTGCAAAATGTATGGTTTTTATGAGGGTATGATTGTCACCATGGATCTTGGTAATCCTGACATCGAGCAAGACAATATGGACATTTGGGTCCTTGTTGATACGCTTCCGATTCTACCGCAATGTGAGTTTCTCAAACATAGTTATTAACTAATTTATATTGTTTATTTCAAAATAGTTGACAGGTTATTTCAATTGACAGCTTATTTTGAATCTTCAAAGAATATGCAGAAGATGGTAGACAAAACCCACTACACTGATGGCTCTGAATTAACTTATAAGGAGAAAAGTCATCTGATTGCTTATTTTACTTTTCTTGAGAATTACAATACCTATTATCGAACTCCTCCAAATTATGGTGAATACATGCCACTAGTGCACGTGTTGAACCACGGTAACTTCTATGGAGATACCCTGGTAAGATTTTTTACTATTACGACATCTGTGCATCTTTTGCATACTTCTAAAACTAGTACATCATTGCTAACTACAAAGTTATTACTATGTTTTTCAACAGGAAATCCCGATGGATTGTGTGCCTCATCTGATGTATCAGAATGGTCGCCTTGCAGTTATGAACCTACAGCCAGGTTAATCTAAGGAGCTCACCTGTGCATATCAGATTTCTAAAACCGGTGAACACATGCTAATCAAAGAATGGAAAAAATGTTTGGACATTCGCAAGGAGGTTCTTGGAAGTAACATTAAGCGAAAGGCAAGAATTGGAGACAGGATAATCTCCATTCTCCATAATGGAGAGTCAGGGGCTATCTTGTTTTTTGCTATTTTACCTTAGAGAATATAGTAGGTCCTAACAGAATGTAGTAGGTCCTATGAGGTACAATATGTTTATTATGTGATAAAATGTGTTAGAGTTGATGACGAGGAGTACTTGTGATTACGACTAGTGACCAATTTGCTATGTGATGTCTCATTGATGAAAATGATGATCTTGAGGAGGTGTTATATGACAATGATGTATTATGATGATAAGTTGTTAATGATATGATGATGATGATATTGATTACATCACGGGGTGAAAGAACCACAGATTAGTTTCAAGTGGATGTCCATCCACTTGAAACTAGTCCACGGTTCTTTCACCCCATGATGTAATAACTCATTATGATTTCAAAACAATTTCTAAATTCTTGTTGAATGAAAACTTGTGTAAAGGTGTACGAACACAACATGAAATAAAAAAGAAATAAAATATGAAATAATAGTAGCAGCGCGGGCAGGGAGAAGCGCTACTACTAATTACCAGTAGTGCACCTCCAGGAACACGCTACTACTAAGCCGATTTAGCAGTAGCGCGGGTGGAGGCACACTACTGCTATACGTTAGCTATAGTGCCTTATCAGTAGCGCATCGACCCGCGCTACTGATAGGCCTAAAACCCGCGCTGCTACTAGGCTTTTCCCTAGTAGTGCACATAGCCATAGCCAGAAACCCTAATCAGTTCGATCTCACCGATAGGGATATCGGTTTCACCGAGATGGGATTGCAAAGTCTCTATTTCCCTTAGTTTCGGTCTAACTGAAATGAGCGATCGGTCCCACCGAGTGCGCAATGCAAACTCTCTGTTTCCTTTTCGTAATGTTTCAGTCTCACCGAAATGAGAAATCGGTCCCATCGAGTTTGCCTGACCAACTCTTTGTTTGCCTGGCCAACACTCTGTTTGCCTATTACAAGAATCAGTTCCACCGAGTTCATGTGATCGGTCACACCAAGATTACATGCCCTAACCCTAATGAAATCGGTCCCACCGAGTTGATCATATTAGTCCCACCGAAAAGCCTAACATTCACATTTTGAACCGAATCGGTCTGACCGAGTTTGTGTCTTCGGTCTCACCGAGTTTGGTAAATTGTGTGTAATGGTTAGATTTTGTGTGGAGGCTATATATACCCCTCCACCCAACATCCATTCGTGGAGAGAGCAAACAGAACATGCCTATGCTTCTACCATTCATTTTCTGAGAGAGAACCACCTACTCATGTGTTGATACCAAGATATTCCATTCCAACCACAAGAATCTTGATCTCTAGCCTTCCCCAAGTTGCTTTGCACTCAAATCATCTTGTCGCTAAATCCAAATCTATGTGTGAGAGAGAGTTGAGTGTTGGGGAGACTATCATTTGAAGCACAAGAGCATGGAGTTGATCATCAACCCACCATCTATTACCTTTTGGAGAGTGGTGTCTCCTAGATTGGTTAGATGTCATTTGGGAGCCTCCGTCAAGATTGTGGAGTTGAACCAAGGAGTTTGTAAGGGCAAGGAGATCACCGACTTTGTGAAGATCTACCCAAGTGAGGCAAGTCCTTCGTGGGCGATGGCCATGGTGGGATAGACAAGGTTGCTTCTTCATGGACCCTTTGTAGGTGGAGCCCTCCGTGGACTCGCGCAACCATTACCCTTCGTGGGTTGAAGTCTCCATGAACGTGGATGTATGATAGCACCACCTATCGGAACCACGCACAAAATCTCTGTGTCAACATTGCGTTTGCTCCCTCTAAACTCGTCCCTTTACCTCCATATGCAATGATTTACATTCCGCTGCTATACTCTTAGAATTGCATGTGTAGGTTGATTGCTTGACTTGTGCTAAGTTGCTAAAATCTGCCAAAACATAAAATTGGGAAAGGCTAGGATTTTATTTGGTCAAGTAGTCTAATCACCACCCTCTAGACATATTTTCAATCCTACAAGTGGTATCAGAGCTTTGGTCTCCATTTTCCTTGATTTCCCTAGCTTTGGTGATCATAGCCTTGGTTTCACAACCTAGGAGAGTATGGCGTCTAGCGAGGGAAATTACCACCGTAGAGGCCCTTACTTTGATGGTACTAATTTTGCTAGTTGTAAGCATAATATGAAAATGCATATTCTTGGATATAATCCCATAGTTTGGGCTATTGTGTGTATTGGCTTGCAAGGTGAATTCTTTGATGGGAGAGAACTGAACCGTGAAGCTAGCGCAGAAGAGTGGAAGATGCCGCAATACAATGCTCAAGCTTGTGATATCCTCTTCAATGGATTGTGCCCCGAAGAATTCAACAAAATCAGCCGTCTTGAGAATGCAAAGGAAATTTGGGATACTTTGATTGATATGCATGAAGGTACCGACTCTGTCAAGGAATCCAAATTGGATGTGCTTCAAAGTCAGCTTGACAAGTTCAAAATGAAGGATGGTGAAGGTGTTGCTGAAATGTACTCTGGGCTTGCTCTCATCACAAATGAGATTGCCGGCTTAGGAAGTGAAGAGATGACCGACAGATTCATCATCAAGAAGATCCTAAGAGCCTTGGATGGAAAATATGATACCGTGTGCACATTGATCCAAATGATGCCCAACTACAAATATCTCAAGCCAATGAAAGTCATTGGAAGAATTTTTTCTCATGAGATGTCCCTCAAGGATAAAGAAGAGCTTCACAACAAGTCAAGTGGTGCTTACAAAGCCTCATGTGATGCTCCTACATCATCAAGTAAAAACAAGCCTTCAATCAGGAATTGAGCCTAATGGTGAAGAACTTCAACAAGTTCTACAAGAGTAGAAGCAAAGAAAGGAGTTCCGAGTCAAGGTCCTACAATGACAAAAGATATTCTAGTCGTGAGCGTAATTGCTACAATTGTGGAAGACTCGGACACTACTCCAATGAGTGTACGGCTCCCTACAAAAGAAGAGAAGACTCACCTAAAAGGAGAAGTAGAAGAGAAGAATCACCTCCGAGAGAGAGAAGGAGTAGGATGATCTTTATGAATGAAGAACCTCTCGCAGAAGCAAGAATTCAAAAATGAAGGACAAGTCATAAAGGAGCTACACAAAACAAAGACATCAAGCTCATGTTGGTGAATGGGTATCCGGCTCTGACTCCGACCATCACTCCGAGAGAAGTTATCACTCCGACTCCGAATATACTCAAGATGAAGGTGTGCCGGTCTAGAACTTGTGTCAACCAACTCCTATGACATATTTGACTCACCAAATGAAGGAATTGGAAGATGCTTCATGGCTAAAGGCCCAAAGATATCACACCCCGAGTATGTTGATTTCAATAGTTATGAAGATGATTCGCTAGGTGATGATGATTTACTTGTTGACAAATCTAGTGATGAAAACTATGATGAACTTGCTATTAATCATGCTAATCAAGATGAAACGAATGATGATGATAAGAAGGAAATTGAGCGTCTAAGGAAAGAACTAAACACTCTTAAGTTAGCTCATGAAACTACCTTGGAAGATCATCGAGGGCTTTTAAAGACTCATGAGAAGCTATGCTTTGAAAAGCTAAATCTAGAGCAAGAGCATGGATTCTTAAAAGCAATCAATGATGATCTTCGTAAGAAAAGTTCTTCTTACATCGCCAATCATATACTCTTGTCTACTTACATGCCCCAAGTAAAATCTAGCAACAAGAGTAAGAAAGATTCTTCTTCTAGTAGTAACAATAATCATGCTAAATCCAATGTTGTTTCTTCTAGTAGTTCTCTTGATTCCACTAATGACTCTCTTAGACAAGTTACACTTGAGCAAGAAAATAGCTTATTGAAGGAATTATAGAGAAAGGTGTTTACAAGAGCCTTGCCAGAAGTAAGCAATTTGAGGAAATTGTACACAAGCAAGGAAGGCACCAGAAGAATCAAGGTGTTAGTTTTGAACGAAAGTTCAATGCCAATGGAGTTGAGTGGGAAGAAGATCAATACCCCAAGACGAAGTTTGTTCCTCAACAGGAGAAGTATGATCCTACTTCCTTCAAGGGGACACAAGCTCAAGATGATCTTCCACCACAAGACCACAAGCACAAAGGCAAGGGCAAGCCTCAAGAGGAGATTGATGCATTTGAAGAAGCTCCCAAGGCCTTGGTCAAGTGGGTTCCCAAGACTACATCAAGTTCTACTTCATCAAGTACGACTACAACTCCAAGGATTCCCATCAAGTTGATGTGGATCTCGAAGAAGAACTAGAGAGTTCTTGAGGGACTCCGCCAACATACTTCACTCATATAATTTTGGCGAGAACAAGTGCAAACAACTTCCACATCTTGCACTAGTTCAAGGAGTCACAAACCCTCTTGTTGGTAAGACAAGGGACAAGGTAACCTAATGCTTTCATGGACATCATCCTGTGTGAAATTCACTCTATGTCTATGGATATCCTTGTTTGTTCCTTGTGGGACTAACCCATGTAGGTATTGAAAGTGCAACCCACTCCACTGGATTGCTCCAAATGATCTACATCAATATTGAGCATCCACATCTTCAACATCTACATGAAGTCATCATCGACAAAAACCCAAGGTTAGTTCATCCCTCTTAGGGGGGATATCACATCTAGGGGGAGCTTTACTCTAAGAATTGTGCTAAAGCAACTCTAATGATGTGAACACAACAATGCTTTATGTAAAAGTGGTAACCCCACTTGTGCTTAAACAATGAGTATGACCTACGATCAAATGATCTCATTTGACTCCTCAGTCAATATACTCATATATAGATGACCTAGTCATCACCAATTGCTTGATATATGCTAGAGTGTTTGTGCATGCTTTGCCACATATTTCATTTGTCATTTTATTGTGTGAGCATGTTGGTTGCATATTTTTACTCATTCGAAGACATCCATTTGTTGCTTTGATTGTTTGGATCTTTGTCTTTTGCCAAATGGATGGACAAGAATGCCTAAGAACTTCCTCTAGCTATCTACAATTTTCTCGTGTCAAACTCTATTCATGCTACATCACAAAGTTTGATCAAGTCAGATTCGAACAATCTGTGTGAGGAGCACTCGGAGTCATCGATTCTTAATAGACTTAAACTTCCAAAAACTATTTGTGCATTTCGGTCTGACCGATTCATCCTCATCGGCTGACCGAGTTCACTGAGTTGATCTAGGTTTTCAATCTTGATGCAACTGATTAGAACCTTTCGGTCACCTCGAGTTGCAGTAACCGCTTGCGATTCTACATCTCGGTGCCACCGAGTTTCTCCACTCGGTCACACCGAGAGGGTCAGGATATATACACCGACGGGTCAAATTTTGAAAATTTCTCCAAAACCACTTTGCCCGCGTGTGTCCTGCTCTACCGTCGAGGGTCACCGGATCATCCTCTCATCGCCAGCGACCTCCCGCCGCTGGTCTCCGTTGACGTCAACGGACTTCAACACCGCCGTTGCCGCCATTGCGAACTCATCGCCGAGTTAGGGTATGAGTTTGACCCCTTGTGCATTCTTTTTACCTCCGATTCTAAGCACAAGGTCAATGCCATGTTTTTACCACGTATGAGATCAATCTATCTAGCGAAATCTTCCTTTAGACTAGATTTGATTCGAAAATTTAGGGTTAGGTTTCTGCCGAACTCATCTCGGACCGACCGAGTTGTGGAAATCGGTCTCACCGATTTGGCTTAGGCCATTGCACTTGCACTTTTCGGTGTGACCAAAACTTGCAAACTGGTGTGACCGAATTCAATTCTTAGTGAAACCCTAGCAATCTCAGAGTCACCAAACTGTGTCTTGGTCTTACCGATTTCACTAGTTTAGACTCCAAAAGTTGCTTCGGTGTCACCGGCTTTACAAATTGGTAGCTCTGAAATGCTCTCTGTGGAAAACTAAAACTAAGTTTTTGACTCATCTGTTTTGCAAAATCTCTGCACTTTATGATTCTCATCCATTCTATCTCATCTATAACCATTCACAGGGTCAGCTTTCAGTTTGCAGTGTCAACCATGTCTAATCAGAGTGACAACCAGAACAAGTCTGAGGAGCAGTTGAATCAGAGTGAGGGCACTAGTCCCTCTGACAGTTATGACGATGGCAACAGAAGTACTCCTAGCAACCTACCTAAGGCTGCTGCTAGGCAGAGGAGGAAGAAAAATTCTGAGTCTGAAGATGAAGACTATGTAGCTACTGAGGAGGAGGTCAGCTCCAAGAAAAAGAAGTTTCTCAAGAAAGAGTTTGGCACAACTGCTTCAACCAAGCTTGGAATGCACAAAAAGGCTCCTGCAAAGAGAGTGCCCATGTCAAAGGCAGAAAACATGAAGATCAGAAAAGATGCAGGTCTCAGACTATGGAGAGAATCTGATCCATATGATGTGAGGAGAAGGACTACTATGGAGTACAGGTTTCACACCAAGGAGCAGCAGGACTTCTATGAGACCATTCTGCAAGATAAGAAGCCCATTGTCTACAATATGAAGTGGTTGGACTAGAAGTATATTGACAGCAATGAAGACCACTTCCCAGGAGTGCATGGGAGCTTCAAGCTACGTGGGGTAGACAAATTTGTCGGTCAGAAGTTGACCAAGTGGAATGATGAAATTATTATGCAATTCTACTCCACAACACACTTCTATCCTGATGGCAGAATTGTCTGGATGTCTGAGGGTACCAGGTACCAATCGACAGTTGTTCAGTGGGCAAAGCTGATAAATGCCCCTGCAGAGCATGAAGATGACATAGATGTATATGCCAAGAAGAAGAAGGATCACAACTCCATGGCTAACATGTATAAGGAGATTCCTGACAAAGCTTTGGAGACTCACAATATGGGCTCCGTATACTATCTATTGTCTGGGTTAACCACCATGAACACAATCTTGAGGCATACCTTTTTGCCCAAGTCAGGAGATCATATAATGATTAGAGGCCACTCCATTAACCTGTTGCAGTTGTTTGATGTCCCCCAGAAGTTCAAGGTGATGAGACTGATTATTGAGACAATCAAGAGGACAACTGCAGACCAGAAGAGATCATGTGGGTATGCTCCACACATCCAGGTGCTCATCAACTCCAATATGGGCATAGGCACCTACCCGTTGGACAAGAAACATCTTCCCCTGAGGCCTAATTTTGAGGACAACACAGTTGTCATGAATGCTGAAGATCCCACATCTGCAGAGGCTCAAGAGAAGAGGAGAAAGCTAAAGCTGAGAAGGCAGCAAAGATGCCAAGTACTGAAGAGGCTTCTCAAGTGTTCCTCAAGTCAAAGCAAGACCAACTTGGATACCCGATTCAAGCCACCTTGAGGATTGACAAGGGATTGGCCACCCTGACTCAGAACCAACAAAGCCTGGAGAGGATCATTGAGACTAAATTCTATGATCTTGACTTGAAAGTAACATAGATGCATACAATAGTTGAGCAGCTCCAGGAAGAAGCCGAGGAGAGGAAAGGGCATGCTACCACAGACGCCTTTCAGAGAGTGCCAAGAGGATAGAGATCTGCTGCAGTGCCAGTGTGACACAAGAGCAACTACATCAGCGCTTGCATCCACAACATGAGTGCCACCTCTAGTTGCCACTCCACCAACTCCAACCACTTCAACCAATGCATTCATCCTTGGAGTCCTCTCAACACCTCCTCCTGAAGATCAAGCCTAGAGAGACGCATATCACTATGCATTTTCGAGCTTTTTGGTAACTTGTTGCCGAAGGGGGAGAAAGTGTATAGATCATAGGCTTCGAGAGAGAGAGAGAGGTTTGCTTCTTTTGCCTTGCTTCTTGTGCCTTCTTTGCTATTTGGTTGATACTTATTTGTGTGCTTGCTTGGATGATACTTTATCTGTGTGTGAGATACTCGTTTGATCATGTGTTTGATCATATCATACTTTAATGCTTGTGCTTGAATGATGCTATTATTTTTCTCTTATGTATGATCATTCACTTTGCCTTGGTGATGAGTGCACATTTCATATTCTATTATTTTGAGCGCTCCACGAAGATGTATGTGACATGGAAGAGTAACCCATGATCCTAATTGATTGTGCATTTGCATTCAAAAGAAAATTGTAAATAATGCACAAATTTAGGGGGAGCTCTTGCTTATCACATACTTCTCAAAGCAACAATGTATTTCAATCTTATTATCATTTGTCGAAGCTTTGATCTATATGTTGTCATCAATTACCAAAAAGGGGGAGATTGTAAGTGCAACTATCCCTGGGTGGTTTTGGTAATTCCTAACAACATATAGCTCATTCAACTAATGCTCTTTCAAGATGATTATTTCAGAAAGTTCAATGATTGGCATGGCATGGGCTAGGAATGTGGACCCCTCAAATGCTAAGGACACATATTGGCATAAAGCTCAAGACTCTACATTTTCATTTTAGTGATCCAAGATCACATTCAGTCCATAGGAAAAGCCAATACTATTAAAAGGGGATCAGGTGTTGCTTAATGGCTTGCTTGCTCAAAATGCTTAGTGATATGCTCCAACAGCCCTCAACCACTTTATCATATCCACATATGTCCCAAGCCAAAAGTCAAACTCGGCCCCACCGATTTGACCTATCCGGCGCCACCGAGTTCATTTGACATAGCCATAGCCAGAAACCCATAATCAGTTCGGTCTCACCGATAGGGATCTCAGTCTCACCGAGATGGGATTGCAAACTCTCTGTTTCCCTTCGTAACGTTTCGGTCTAACTGAAATGAGCGATCGGTCCCATCGAGTTTGCAATGCAAACTCTCTGTTTCCTTTTCGTAACTTTTCGGTCTCACCGAAATGAGTGATTGGTCCCATCGAGTTTTCCTGACCAACTGTCTGTTTGCCTATTACAAAAATCAGTTCCACCGAGTTCATGTGATTGGTCTCACCGAGATTAGGTTATGCAACCCTAATGAAATTGGTCCCACCAAGTTGATCATATCAGTCCCACCGAAAATCCTAACGTTCACATTTTGAATTAAATCAATCTGATAGAGTTTGTGTATTAGGTCTCACCGAGTTTGGTAAATTGTGTGTAATGGTTAGATTTTGTGTGGAGGCTATATATACCCCTCCACCCAACCTCCATTCATGGAGAGAGCAATCAGAACGTGCCTACACTTCTACCATTTATTTTCTAAGAGAGACCCACCTACTTATGTGTTGAGACCAAGATATTCCATTCCAACCACAAGAATCTTCATCTCTAGCCTTCCCCAAGTTGCTTTCCACTCAAATCATCTTTCCACTAAATCCAAATCTGTGAGAGAGAGTTCAGTGTTGGGGAGAATATCATTTGAAGCACAAGAGCAAGGAGTTCATCATCAACACACCATCTATTACCTTTTGGAGAGTGGTGTCTCCTAGATTGGTTAGGTGTCACTTGGGAGCCTCCGTCAAGATTGTGGAGTTGAACCAAGGTGTTTGTAAGGGCAAGGAGATCGCCTACTTCGTGAAGACCTACCCAAGTGAGGCAAGTCCTTTGTGGGCGATGGCCATGGTGGGATAGACAAGGTTGCTTCTTCGTGGAACCTTCGTGGGTGGAGCCCTCCGTGGACTCGCGCAACCGTTACCCTTCGTGGGTTGAAGTATCCATCAATGTGGATGTACGATAGCACCACCTATCGGAACCACGCTAAAAATCTCTGTGTCTACATTGCGTTTGCTCCCTCTAAACTCCTCCCTTTACCTCCATATGCAATGATTTACATTCTGCTGCTATACTCTTAGAATGGCATGTGTAGGTTGATTGCTTGACTTGTGCTATGTTGCTATAATCTGCCAAAAACTTATATTGGGAACATGTTAGGTTTTTATTTGGTCAAGTAGTCTAATCACCCCCCTCTAGACATACTTTCGATCCTACAGAGAGCCATCCATTGAAGAAAACAAATCGTGTCTGATGTGCTTCTTCAGTCGCGCCGCCGGCACCCTCTTTAATCCAGTTCGCTCCATATGGCAGCACAGGATGGAAGTTTCTTTCCCCCACACGCCTATCTGGGGATTGAAGAAGCACGACATCGAATCCAACACCGATGATGGCTGCTTGTCCAAGTGATTTTCAGATAAGAAACTGCATGTTTCAGAGGCAGAGCATTTAAATCAACAGACACTTTTCAAACATGGATACAAGAATGTTCGAAATTATAGTCATGGTAAAAAATGGAACTAACAACAAGTTAACATCATGCTGATTAACATTGATGTATAGCACATCTTCATATGATGCAAAGACAAAAAGATATGCTATTTTCATAATGGCAAGACAATGTTTTTTTTAACTTGGAATGGCAAGACAATGTTGAGTGTGCAAAAAACTGGGTAAACTAGGGACGAAATATTGGCAAGTGTTAGATATTTTTGAACTGCACCAGTTGGAATCGAACCTGGGGAGTACAACTTTTGGGTGAGAGGGCTGCAACCACCGGGCTAGTGCAGTATGTTCGAAAGAATGAAGGCATCTTCCCCGGCTCTAGTTCTTTCCCATCCGTGTGCACATGCCGTGGCGCTGACGTATGCCATTGTCAACATGCTCAACAAACAAGAGGAACTCGGAGAGGACTATAGATCGAGAGACTGATAGTGGGGACCCACCAGGTCCAAGCCGTACACAAGCAAGTGGCCCATTGGAAAAAAGCTTCCTCCTAATTGTATATTCACGTTGGGGCCCATGGGGTTGTCAACCTTAGTCAATAAACGAAATAAATTTCCAACGATGACTGTCATCGGGGAGCTTTTGTTTCAGGGGTATCGAGGATCTTTTTGTTGTTGTTGTTGTTGTTGTTGCGGGAAAGGGGTATCGGGGATCTAGCTGGTATCATTTTTTTCCAATGGGTGAACAAGTATCAGCAAGGCCTAGGTTTTTTAACATCTGTAGCCCACGACATATGGAGACAGTGGTTTGAACTTATTTTTTGAGGTCCATACCGGCCTATGGGCCTCCCAGCGTAGGTTTTACTTTTTCTTAAAGATCGGCAGCCCAATGTATTTTTTTTAATAAAACACAGATCTCTGTTCTATTTATCTATATATAAGAATAATAATGTTATGTATAATTTATGTTTTCCCTTCTAACCACATTATATATATATATTTATATTATTATCGTATATTTTATAGAGACTTATATATACATTATAAAAACATCCCACGTATTATTAACTTATACAAGTAAATGTTTAACAAAAGTTGGCAAGGAAAATCCTGGTTGTTTTGACTCACTGGCAAAGAAAATTCTGGTGATTGCGTACAAAATCTTGCGAAGATTTTAAGGACCAATGTAATAATAATGCGCCCATTTTTGTTTTGAGCAATAACTCACTAATTTGTTAATTATATATAAAAAATGTGCTGCTCCAGTTTATTTTTTGATATTAATTACTCCTTCTAACCTAACATTATGTATAGAACGAGCCCAGCTAATTCGTGTATTTCAAGAAAGTGCAAAGGGGCTGGGATTTCTTAGAAAATATTAAATGGGCGGCATTGACGCGAAATTATTTGTTCACCCAGCCCAGTAAATGGACTGTAAACTCTAGAAAACATGGGTTAAATATATGCCACATTTTTGTAGGCTGACATGTGGGCCAATAGGTCGAAGCCTACGCAAGGCGTTGTCAACTAGGTCAACAAATGATTATGACATCCATAGCCATTGGATTTATGTCCAACGGCCGGCATGCACCTTCAATCTCTCGTATTCTTCCTCCAGCATCGCCAGGACCGCCTCGTCCAGCCTCCGGCGGCTAGCGGCTCTGCTTAGCACGCATCGCTGTGAAGAGATACCCCACTGCCGGCCAGGCTATCCCTCCACCCCTCCACCCCTCCTATTTATTCTCCACCGACTGCAGCCCCACGCCGCACTAGAACTAGTTATAACCCTTGTACTCCTCTCAATCTGTGAGTCCACTGCCGCGTCTTCCCATCTTTGGGTCGTTCCCGTCCGGGGCCTCGCCGTCGTCCACCGCCTCACTGCACTCGGTACGGCGTGGTCAACAAATGAGAGTCATCAGAAGAGGACTGTAGGTAGAGAGCCTGATGGCTGGGACCCATGAGGTCCATGGTCGCACACAAGGAAAGTGCCTCCTTATTAAGCTGAAAAAACTGTTTCCTCCCCCTGACGGCTGGGACCCACCGGCTGTATCTTCGCACATAAGTAAGTTCCTCCTTGTTATGCGAAAAAAACTATTCCTCCCATTGACAGCTAGGACCCGTTAGATTTGGTGGCTGACTTGTGGGCCTACTAAGCGGACGTGTACGGAGGGCTTTGTCAACTTAATCAACAAATAATTATAGTAGCTGGACCGTTGGATGTTAATCCAACAACTGTGTTCCTTCTTCAACCTCTGTTCTTGCTCCTGTCTCCCGTGGGTGGCAGTGCTGCCGCGCACCCGAACCAGTCAAGTTTCCCACACCTCTCCATCTGCGACTCCACTGCCGCATCTTCCCCATCTCTGGGTCGTTCCTGTCTGGGGCCTCGCCGCCATCCACCGGCCTTGGTGTGCTCGGCACGGTGTGGTCAATGTGGTCAACAAACGAGATTCATTGGAAGATGACTGTACGTGAGAGGCAGACAGTGGGGACGCACCACGCCCATGGACGCATGCATGCAACTGCATTCTTTTTACCCTGAAAAATAATGTTTTCTCCCCCTGACTACTGGGACCCACTAGCTACATCTTCGCATGCAAGGAAGTGCGTCCTTATTACGGGCAAAAAAAAGATTCCCCCTGACTGCTGGGACCCAGCAGCTATATCTCCGCAAGCAAGGAAGTGCATCCTTATCCTCCCTGATAGTTGGGACTCACCCGGTCAAAGCGTACGCACCATTGTCTATCATGTCACGAACGTGTACGTACATACTGGTCGATCGATCGCTCTGCAACGATGAACCGTGGCCGAGTAAGTAGCGGCATATGTCATAGTAGAGCCCCCACGTAGCAGTTCAGGCTGTCCCGTCTAATCCGTGTACACATACATACAACCACACGGCAAAAAATACGGCCACACACGTACATACGGATGGGGTCTTGAATGCCTACTCGCGCATACGTACAGCCAGGGCTCGTGTACATGGCTGGGTCGGAACGGAGAAATTGCGTCTTCGTGTTCATTGGGAGTCAACCGGGTTGGACGGAACAGTCGATCGAAACAAGGCCTGGCGTACCACAGAATGGAGGAAACGGCCTTGTGTTCGACCGGCCACGGTCGAAACGGGATCCTGTTTATCAGGAGGGGTCTGGCGTACCGCAAAACGGAGGAAACAGACTTCTCTTGGACCTCCTATGGTCGAAACGGGGTCCTATTGATCGGGAGGGGTGTGGCGTACCGCAAAACTGAGGAAACGGACTTGTGTTGGAGCACTACGGTCGAAACGGGGGTCCTGTTCATCGGGAGG
The DNA here is from genome assembly GCF_003073215.2 of Triticum urartu. Classification (NCBI taxonomy): domain Eukaryota; kingdom Viridiplantae; phylum Streptophyta; class Magnoliopsida; order Poales; family Poaceae; genus Triticum; species Triticum urartu. The sequence continues at coordinate 352,537,999 of NC_053027.1, read as the reverse complement.
GGTGTGGCGTACCACAAAACGGGACTCCACGGGATACCGTTCATCTCTACTGTCGACTGCCTCCATGGGCTACTGTTCATCCACCGTCGACCTCCTCCAGCCTCCACCTGCGACTGTTCATCCACGGCGTCTTCCCTCATGCCTCCACCAGCTATTGTTCATCCACGGGCTCCTGTTCATCCAGCCTCCACTACTTCTCCACCAGCTACTATTCAACCAACCCTCTCCACGGGGTCCTGTTCAACCACCCCTCCACGGGCTACTGTTCATCCAGCCCTCCACCGGCTACTGTTCAACCAACCCTCCACGAGGTCCTGTTCATCCAGCCCTCCACGGGGCCCTGTTCATCCACCCCAACCGGATCGATCGGGGTCCTGTTCATTCAGTGGCAACGAGCTCTACTACCACGGGCTCCTGTTCACCCACCCCCACTGGGAACTATTCATCCAACTCCCCCAACAACGCTCACTGTTCATCAAGAGGCAGCATAGAATGACTTCAGTTAGCAGCAGTAGCAAAGGAATCATTCTGGTTCAGTTAACAGCAAGGGATCGATCGGGGTTCAGTAACGTAGCTAGTACAATCGCTCAGGTTTAGTTAGATCCCAACGCCTCGGTCGGGTTCAGTTAGAGCTCAACGCCTTGCACATATGCGCGTACGTGTACATGAGAAACGCGCAAACCTCGATGCATCGCTCGGCCCCGACCACCCACCGTAACTAGGAACTCCCCAATATTTTCCTCGCCCTCACTTCTACCATGTTTTTTCCATCATGGACGGCCCAAAGAATGTCATGCAGCTGCGCCTCCGGCCCGCCCAGGACGAAAAGCCCATTTTGTGTCATGATTTTTGTCATAGAAGTAGGAGCCCACCACACCTATGGTGATACAGGGTTTTGGCACAATTATCATCATAGAAGTGTCATAAGCATGATAGAAAAAATTTCATTCAGCCCAAAATGTCACAGATGTGTCTTTTTTGTAGTGTGAGGAATTGTAGTTTCTTGAAGAGGTCATAGTTATAGTATGTTGGCACGAAACATGCTCTCATGACATCCTTCATTTGATCCCAAGTTGTGATTGGTGGTTCACCTCTTGCTTGTCAAAGCTTAATGACTTGCTCCAACCAAATGAGGACATAGTCTTGGAACTCAAGGGATGGCATGGCGATCTTCTTATCTTCCTCATAGTTGTTAAAATGAAAGATCTTGTCAACCTTCAAAGCCCAGGAAAGGTACTCTTCGGGATCATTGCTTCCGGAAAACTTGGGCATGCTAAACTTGAGTTTGCCGTAGCATTGCTCTTCATTGTGTTGGGGTAGAGGGTGATGACATCCATGACGAGGAGGATTGTCTCCCTCAACTTGCTCTTGGCGTGGAGGATTCCCATTGTCTTGTTGCTCTTGACGAACTTGTGGTTCTTGTCTAGCTTGTGGAACTTGTCGGTGCAATCATGCTTGCTAGTTCCTTTCTTGAACTTTGTCGCGGAATGCTTCTTCTTGCTCACATGTATGTCGGTTGGGTGCGACAACGGCACGATTTGTGTCTCAGAGGGACGTTCGTGCCTCAAGTGCTTGAGATTCTCGTTGTTGTTGTTGATGGAGATCTTCGACGTCTTGCTCGTCTTGGTGTTGGCGTGCTCGCTCTTCCTCCTGTTGGCGTAGGCGTTGCCGTTCTTGTGCTTGCGTGAATGTAGCTTGATTTTGACGATGTCGATGCTCTTGCGCTAGAAGTCACTCTTGAGTATCGGTATCATGTAGAAGATTGTGGTTTGCTTGCCGGTCTTGGCGCGCGACTCGACATAGAGTGTTCAACATCGGTGTACTTGAGCCGGATATGGTGTCATCGGAGTGTCGACTCGAGCAACTCTGTATTGAGTATGGTGAAGTGGTAGAAGAGCGGTTGACCAACAAGGCACGAATCTCGTCCATTCTTGCACTGTTCTCTTGTTTTTGTTTGTCGAGCTTGTTGTCAAAGTAGTTTTTTATACGTTGCTCGGAATGTCGCAAGTCGGTGGCGAGATTGTCAATGCGGTCTCTCAATGCTTGTTGTTCTTGATGTAATGATCTTTGTGTGCTGAAGAGGTGGTTCTTGGTGATGAAAGTGTTCGGGTCCTCGTCTTGCTCGATGAAGAGTGGGTTGGTAGAAGTAGTAGGCCTATCCATCATTCCAAGAAAATGTGAGAGTGGAAGAAAGGAAGAATAATACCAAATGTACCTTGACCGATATTGAGGATGGATCAAAGATCACTCAATAATGTAACAAGGAAATAACACAATTGGCACCGTATCTCGTCAATATGTCACACCTACACAAATGAAGCCTTTGGTGTAGCTTGGTTAGGATGGTGGCACAAAATTTGATGCGAATGTTAGTAAGACTCAATAATGTTGAAAAAGATTTACAAATTTACAAATGCAATAAGCAGGCCAATAGCAAGATATGGTACACGGAAACACACGCACGGATAGATAGATGGGGTCATGCGACCAAGGAGTGAACCAAAATGTGGAATCCACGAAAATGCTCTTGTTGGACAATGCTAGAGAGATGCTAGATCAATTATACAATAGGCGGATACAAAACTTGTGCACAACCTACTAAGCAAAATGCAACGACTTCTATCCCAAGTATGCTATATGTATGGTGTTCCTATGATATGATCCAAGATGATCGAGTCTGACAATCTTAATGTAGTATGATGCTATGGCTCTTGCTTAAAATCTCTTTGCTTATCTTTTCCTTATGCTTAAAAGCTTGTTTGGATCTTTCTCTTTTGAGTTCTTTATTTGGTCTCTTATGCAAAACTTCAGGAACCAAGATAGCAATTGTGTATATGCGATGACAACCTTGTGACACAAAAGATGATACCAAGATATGTATACCGATATGATATGGTATGTATGCAATGGGAGCTATGATCACTAATGTGCACAAGTAATGTTGCCGGAAATACTCAATGGCTAGTCTCGATAGGAAAGGTATGCACAATGGGCTATAGGGTTATTAATGCAATGGCAAAGGAGTAGAGAAAGATGTCGTCGTAGTTACCGTCCTTTCTTATGGTTGAGGGTGTCAAAATTGTTGAGCGGTTGTGGTTGATGACGAGTCCGTGGCGAAGATGAGCGGTGGTGATGTCGATGTCGAACCGTCCCTAAGTGGCCGAAATGCGTTAGGAAACAGAAACCGCAACTCAAATTCTCAAAGAACAAAACATGTCAAAATTCCGGAGTTGGGAAACGGGTAAGCTATGGTGGTTGCGGAAAGCGGTGGTGGTATGCAAGTGCGTATGCGGAAGTAGATATTGGAGTGGCAATGCGGAAGTGTTGGCGGTGGCTGAAAATTTTTAGGCAAAAAAATCCAGTTTCGTTAGGAAACGTCAGACGCCGGTGGTGGTCAGACGACTGATAGTTGTCAGACGTCCGTAGATTATCAGACGTCCAGTGCTTGGGCAATTTCGGGCATAGAATGAACTTCTAGGGTCCGTGGTGGAGGGGCAAAATTTGGGCAAAATTGGATGAATTTGTGGATGGAAAGGGGGGAAATGATGGGGGAAAGCTAGATCTACCTGCTACACACGAAATCCACTGATCAAATCCAACAAATCACAAAAACAATTCGGGCTATTTTTGGTGGGGAATTTTCGAATTTGGGGAAGAACACAAGAAAACAAGGCTAGAAAACAATGGAAGGGACTCCAAATTCGTGATCAACCAAGGCTCATGTTACCAAGATGATGTAGGGTGGAAACCCTAGGGACGATCTTTCACGACTGGGGAAGATCCTATGAAGAACACAAGGGGAAACATGAGGGAAAAACGAGAGGTAACACTCAAATCAACGAGAAACGATCACACATGTGCTAGATCCATGAACATAAAGAGTGATACAAGATTCAAACGCAACAAAGGATGGTACAAAAGGTCTTCTCTGTGAGGAGTTCTTGAGGGGTCTTCCCATGATGGTGTCTTGAATCCACTTGGGGGACCTTCTCCGTAGAGGTCGTGAACTCCGATGGAGAAGTTATCAAGTGGATGAGCAAAGTTCTATCTCTCAAATGAGCTAATCCTTTGCTAACCCTAGAAAGAGGGAAGAGGAGGAGTATATATAGTATAAGTGGACGGACGGGTACATGAGCCTCGGCCCAACACACTGTCAACACATAGGCGTCGGACGTCCGACATCTACCGGAGGTCCGGTGGCTCGTGAGGGTCCGAACGTCCAGTACTTGTCGGAAGTCCAACGTTTTGGCTTGGGATGGTTGGCGTCAGATTACCAGCCGGCGTCGGACGTCCGGGGGCGTCGGTCATTTGGTTGTCTCTATACTTCTGACGTTTTGGTTCTATGATGGTGGTGTCGTTCATTCGGAGGGGCTCGATCGTCCGGGGGCTGGAGCGTGTCGGACGTCCGGTCGGCGTCGGTCGTTCGGCCGCTGGATCGTGTGCAGGCTGGGAATCGGCTGGTAGGCTGAAGGTCCTAGGCGTCGAACGTCCGACGAGTACCAGTTGTCCGGTGACTGTAGATTCCTGGTAGCTCTTCCTCTTGGTCACTGTACTTGGTGTCCTCGTCGTCTTGTCCGTTGGGTGTAGCTGTCCCTGGGCTTTCTTCCAAGTAGCTGATCACACATAGGGTCTCCGCTTGAGGTAGTAACCATGTCTCATATGTAGAAAGTGGTAGTGCAGAGAGGCGTGAGTTCACCTTATCTTTGATAGCCTTTGCTCGAGCTCTTCTCATTGGTCCAAGTGGTGTCGCGGGAGACATAGGTAGGTCCATGGGGTGACCAAAGGATGCTCTGCATCACCCCCCCCCGGGAAAGATCCGACCTCGGATTGAAATCCTCATCACCATGGTTGGGAGAGAGATCTTTGACATTGAAGATATCGCTCATAGAGTACTTGTCGCGTGGTAAGTCGATCTTGTACGCATTGTTGTTGTAGCGCTCGAGCACCTTGAAGGGTCCGTCGGCTTGTCGTCGTAGCTTGGACTTGCGTTCATTGGGGAAGCGTTCCTTGCGAAGGTGTAGCCATACAAGATATCCAATGTTGAATATCATGGGTTGCTTGTTGATGTCGTGAATCGTTGTACTTGGCGCTCGATGGTGTGCCTTGTATCTTCATGCATCTTCTTGAGATAGTTCACTCGTGCACTCGCGTCCATGTTGACACGCTCTTGTAACGAAAGGGGAAGAATGTCCAACGGGGACAACGGGTTGAAGGCATAGATGACCTCGAAGGGGGACAACGGGTTTGAACGAACTTGCCTTTTCTCTCTGAATGTATAGATTTATCAAACGATTTTCTTTTAAAAAAGCGTCTATGGGTTTTAAATAGAAAACACTCATCACAAATGTTTTAGTTAGAACACCCGTATGAAAACCCACATTTTCCCCAGGAAGCCAAGGGAAAATGTGTCGAGCCAGATTTGTGCAGCTCTTCATCGCAAAAATTTTAGATAGAACACCTGTTTGCAAAAGTGAGAGATATGGTCTTCCCCAGTAAGCCAATGGAAAATTCACCGCGCAGGATTTGTGCATCTCTTGAACGCAAACAGTTCAGATTGAATATGGTATGTAAAGCGATACTTCGGCGCTAAGCTAAGAGAAAATCTGGCACGCATGATTTGTACATCCCTTCAACACAAACGGTTTTTTCGGATGACGCATGTGCAACCACGTACAGACAATTTGGTAAGCTTTGCATCTGTCATATTGGGTATATTGCCATTTGTGAAACTCGAAAGATTGACATTTGTTGATTTAGTAACATCACCCTTTGTCATCCTTGTAACACTGCCATTTGTCGAAATATGCAGCTAAAAATCACTAGCACTATCTAATTTTTGCAACTAATATTCAGTAATTAAGCATAGATTCCATTCATAGATTAAGCGGTCATTCTTTATACAAACAGTTCAACTTGACATCTGAACTAACCAAACTTTTCCCCAATTGTTGCCAACCACGTACTGAAATAGCTAGTTCAACTATATATACTAGCTAATTTTAAGTATCTTGTACAGTTCCACCACATCTATAGTCAGATGAACTGAACAAAATAGCCCCTCAATACTACTACTATTATGGAGGGCTTTGTACTACTTTTGGCAGCCTCTCCTCTACCGAGCGCGCTCAGTAAGAGGCAGAGGAGGAGGAGCCTACCGACGAGCTGGACAACTGCAATACAGTGACTGCCGCTGTTGCACCTTCAGCGACGCTCACCTCGAAAGCCCTCTACCACTCCAAACAACCCCTCTCGAAGCGGCAGGACTCCTCGTAGATCTCCTGATTACTCGCCTCTGCGGTGCTGTGTGCTACGACCACGGCGGCGGTAAGGCTCTTTGCGTGCTCGACGAGGCGCTCCTTCTCCTCCTATAGGAACTCAATGTAGCGTGCAAGGTCGCTGACGCACGTGCGGGCCTCCACCTCCGCCTCCCGCCTTCGGGGGCGGTGGTGGAGCGGGTCATGAACCCGGCAGTCGACAGTGGGATGGCGGCCATGATGGCCGACGATGGGGTGGCGGCCACCACCACCACCTACCACCTTCGGGCCACGATGGCGGAGCAGGTGATGGCCATGGTGGCTGGCGGAGGGGTGTCGGCTACGAGGACCACCTCCTGCCTTCAGGCCGCAGTGGTGGAGTAGGCGATGGCCATGGCTTTCAACGGATGTGGCGGCCATGACGACAAATGGTGGGGTGGCGGCAACGGCGGCTGGCAACAGCTACCGATGGGCAGCGGCGGCGTAGCGTGTGGTGGGTGTTTCGTGCACACCCAACAGGGAAGCCACGCGCACTACACTATGCCGGGGACTGCGCCGCCGCTGCGGTGTAGCCTCCCAGCTGGAGATGTCCTTCGATGACGGTGGAGTGGCTGAGCGATGATGACGGACCGGTGCCATTGGCGATTGTGGGAGAAGCAGACGAGATAAGCTACATAGAGGGAAGGGAAAATGCCACGCAGGACTCGCCGGCCGTGAGGGTTTATACAGCAGGCCGGTAAGCATTGGGATTTTGGGGGATTTCACCAAGTCGGGCAGGAAGCTTGCGCGGGAACCTGCGCGGTTGCGTGGGAATGGGCTCACCACCGTTTGTCCAAAAGAACGCCCCCGAGCACTGCTCAAGCTTGCGCTCTAAGCCTTCTGCGGCAGCGGAGTAAAAAGACGTGGGAGAGGAGGACGAAAGGACACATACACATACAGTTAATAAAAAACGTTTTCGATTAAATTACCTACTACCCCGACCTAGTTTATAAGTCGTGTATGTATTTTTGTGCCAAATTTTTACTAGATATTTAACTAATAAAATACAAATGCATGTCGCCAAAGATTATGTTGTTGGATTCGTATTTGAACATAGTTTCCAATTATATAATTTTTATAACATGCATTAACATTTTGTTCGTTAAATTTAAGATCAAAATATGGCACAAAATATAAAGGGGATTAATAGACCAATACGGAGGTAGTAGCACACGACCGCTCTCTACGCAGCGACGCAACTGCTGGCCGGCTTGTAGACGACCATTCCCTGCATGTTTACCTGCTCTATGCGTGTGGTTGCTTGCGGTTGAGGCGGCAGTTGCGCGCTCTGCTCTCGCGTCCCACCAGGCGCTTTGCCCTCGTCCCTCCGTGTGCGCTGCCAGTGTTTGGAGCCAGCACATGATCACGTATGTTCATGCTGCCATTATGCATGCGGTTGCACCAGGCACGACGCCACAATGTAGTTACCCGCTGCAAAAACTACCATGTGGATGCGCCGATAATCCAGGCCGCCCGACCCCTATTTATTCCCATGGCCATTTACCTTCATCTCTCGCGCCACATGACACAATAAGCACACCCACAATGACACATACAGAGAGGACATCCAGTGGTTCCAATGGCGCTCCCCGTGGCTTCAATGGCGCTCCCAGCGGCCGACGATGACAACGGGGGGGGGGGCAGTTCATCACGCATCACATAGTGGACACCCACGTGAGGGGGAAGGCCACTCAGTGGTGTACATGAACGAGCCGGTCTCTGTGAAGAGCTCCATCCAAACCATGGAGTAGTTGCTTCCTGAGGACAAGTACAAAGTGGTTGACTTCGACCTCGAGTACACCTGCGGTCGTGCCGGGCATGATCAGAAGGTTGTCATCTCCCAGTTGTGCATGCGACATGACGTCCTCGTATACCACTACCACCTGGCCACAAGGCCTTGCCAGTGTTTCTCCAGGTTTATCAACATCTCCGACTACAATTTCGCTACTGTGGACACCACCAACAATCTAAGTTTTGGGCTTGAAATGCCAGAATCTTGTCAACATCCAGGACCACTATAGGGTCTGGGGAAACAACAATAACAAACAGAACTCCCTGGTTGACCTTGCCTCAGCCATCATTGACCCCTACTACATGAAGATGAAGGATGAGATAAAGAAGGACAAGAACGCCTGGCACAGTGTCTAGCATGAGAGACTGGATGAACAACACGCCAAGTTTGAGGCCAAGGACGCGTACACAAGCTACGAGATGTACAGGCGGATCGTTGACATGAGGAAGCGTCTTCTTCCTACCCCAGACGAGGGATCATACCACATAGTAGTGGTGGGTGCATCACAAGGAGTAGATGAATAAACGATCGTTTCTCCTAGTTTATAATGCATGCAATTGTTTATTGAGGTGTGTGCAAATGATCTGTATAGTCACTTATGTACTTAGATGTTTATTTCAGTTATATATATGTTATTCTTATGTAGATAGAGCAAATCACACGGCTCATTAGCTGCAATTGTCTGTGTTATTATTGGTGTTCGCAAACATTTATGATTACGGACCTGTTTGCCGCGTATGACACACATCTTGTTCAGTTAAATTGTTTCCGTTGTCTTGGCTCATTGCAAAATAGTTCATCTGAGTGAACTGTATGCCCTCCATCGCACACCTTGATCTGGCTGACCGTTTCTATTGTGTTGCCTAATCACACATAGTTCATCCTAGTGAACTGTATGCCATATATCACACAGACCCTCATCTAGCTGCCCATTTCTGTTGTTCTGCCTCATCGCAAACAGTTCTCCCGGATTAACCGTTTGCCATGCATCGCACACACAATCTAATCTGAACCGTGTTTGATGTCACCGGCATCGCAAACTTTTGTATTTTTTGACGGTTTTATTACATCACCGTTTGTGATTAATACGTCGCACACAGTTTCGTTGAAGGGTCTCTAATTGGACTGTCGCGTTTGGGCCAACCTGTAGTAGTGATCTCCTTTCAGTAGCATATGGAACAGGCTTCACACCTCAGACCCACCTCTGTTATATAGCACACATGATCTTCTTTTGACGTAGAGAGGGAACCACATACTTTTGCATCTTATTTTCATAGCGAGTCTCTCGGTTGGAAGATGTTTTACTTGACACTAATGGAGGAACGACAAGAGCACCTGGGGTGACCATATCAGGAATATTCAAGAACAAGTCCACTCACACATCCACTAGACTCAAATCCACACAAGATCCAAAAGGTACATGAACAATCAAAGGGAACAAATATACAAGGTAGAGTTTATACCAAATCCAAGACGATATGAGGCCTTAATGATCTAGGGAGATCATTCACCCTTAGGAAGTCTTGATGATCCTATAATGGGGATCCTTAGGAGGTCTTGATTCCACAAGATGGAGATGAAAGGAGCAAAGCTATCACTAATGTCTCAATATACTTTGCTAACCCAAATTTCGAGATGGAGAACGAGTACTTATAGCCTAGGTGCGACCTGAGGGAAAATGGGGGTACAAGAGTCATTTGACCCAACATGCACACATGCATCAACCGGACGGTCCGGAAACTCGAGGTAAAGTGTCCGGGCACCCGGGGGCGCTTGGGAGGAGGAGGCCGGGCACCCGAGGTGGCAGCCAGGAGGGGGTGGGCACCTGGGGTGGCACCTAGGTGGGGAGAGAACCCGGGGTACTCAGGGGCTCCGCCCTCTGGGCTGCAGCTAGCCCGGGCAGTCGGGGTAGAGGTGTTGGGCACCCAGGGCAAAGGCCGGGCACCTGGGGTTGGTCAAGGCCAGGCACCCGGGGTGGCCAGGGCCCTTGCCACCCCGTGGCCGCGAGGCCGAGCATTTGGGGTGTCCAGGGGTGAAAGTGCAACTATCCCGGGGTGGTTTTGGTAATTCCTAACAACATATAGCTCATTGAACTAATGCTCTTTCAAGATGATCATTTCAGAAAGTTCAATGATTGGCATGTCATGGACTAGGAATGTGGATCCCTCAAAATGCTAAGGACACACATTGGCTCAATCTGAAGACTCTACATTCTCATTTTAGTGATCCAAGATCACATTGAGTCCATAGGAAAAGCCATTACTATTAAAAGGGGAAGAGGTGTTGCTTAATGGCTTGCTTGCTCAAAATACTTAGTGATATGCTCCAAAAGCCCTAAACCACTTTCTCATTTCCACATATGTCCCGAACCAAAAGTCAAACTTGGTACCACCGATTTGATCTATCCGGCGCCACCGAGTTCACTTGGCATAGCCATAGCCAGAACCCCTAATCAGTTTGGTCTCACCGAGTTGACATGTCGGTCCCACCGAAAAGCCTAACATTCACATTTTGAACTGAATCGGTCTGACCGAGTTTCATGATTCGGTCCCACCGTGTTTGGTAAATTGTGTGTAATGGTTAGATTTTGTGTGGAGGCTATATATACCCCTCCACACACTCTTCATTCGTAGAGAGAGCCATCAGAACATGCCTACACTTCCAGCATACATTTTCTGAGAGAGAGCCACCTACTCATGTGTTGAGACCAAGATATTCCATTCCAGCCACAAGAATCTTGATCATCTTTCCACCTACTCACGTGCCTACACTTCCCCAAGTTGCTTTCCACTAAAATCATCTTTCCACCAAATCCAAATCTATGAGAGAGAGTGAAGTGTTGGGGAGACTATCATTTGAAGCACAAGATCAAGGAGTTCATCATCAACACACCATCTATTACCTTTTGGAGAGTGGTGTCTCCTAGATCGGTTAGGTGTTACTTGGGAGCCTCCAACAAGATTGTGGAGTTGAACCAAGGAGTTTGTACGGGCAAGGGATCGCCTACTTCATGAAGATCTACCCTAGTGAGGCAAGTCCTTCATGGGCGATGGCCATGGTGGGATAGACAAGGTTGCTTCTTCATGGACCCTTCGTGGGTGGAGCCCTCTGTGGACTTGTGCAGCCGTTACCCTTTGTGGGTTGAAGTCTCCATCTACGTGGATGTATGATAGCACCAACTATCGAAACCACGCCAAAAATCTCCGTGTCTACATTGCGTTTGCTCCCTCCAAACTCCTCCCATTACCTTCATGTGTAATGTTTTTACATTCCGCTGCTATACTCTTAGACTTGCATGTGTAGGTTGATTGCTTGACTTGTGATAAGTTGCTAAAATCTACCAAGACTTAAAATTGGGAAAGGCTAGATTTTTGTTTGGTCAAGTAGTCTAATCACCCCCTCTAGACATACTTTCAATCCTACAAGTGGTATCAGAGATTTGGTCTCCATTTGCCTTGATTTCCATAGCTTTGGTGATCATAGCCTTGGTTTCACAACCTAGGAGAGTATGGCGTCTTGCGAGAGAAATTACCACCAAGAGGTCCTTACTTTGATGGTACTAATTTTGCTAGTTGGAAGCATAAGATGAAAATGAGTATTCTTGGACATAACCCCACCGTTTGGGCTATTGTTGAAGGAAATATGCCCTAGAGGCAATAATAAAGTTATTATTTATTTCCTTATATCATGATAAATGTTTATTATTCATGCTAGAATTGTATTAACCAGAAACTTAGTGCATCTGTGAATACATGGACAAACAGAGTGTCACTCGTATGCCTCTACTTGACTAGCTCGTTGAATCAAAGATGGTTAAATTTCCTAACCATACACATGAGTTGTCATTTGATTAACGGGTTCACATCATTAGAGAATGATGTGATTAACTTGACCCATCCGTTAGCTTAGCACGATGATCGTTTAGTTTGTTGCTTTTGCTTTCTCCATAACTATTCATGTTCCTATGACTATGAGATCATGCAACTCCGAATACCGGAGGAACACTTTGTGTGCTACCAAACGTCACAATGTAACTGGGTGATTATAAAGGTGCTCTACAGGTGTCTCCCGTGGTGTTTGTTGAGTTGGCATGAATCGAGATTAGGATTTGTCACTCTGATTGTCGGAGAGGTATCTCTGGGCCCTCTCGGTAATGCACATCACTATAAGCCTTGCAAGCTATGTGACTAATGAGTTAGTTATGGGATGTTGCATTACGGAATGACTAAAGAGACTTACCAGTAACGAGATTGAACTAGGTATTGAGATACCAATGATCGAATCTCGGGCAAGTAACATACCGATGACAAAGGGAACAACATATACCGTTATGTGGTTTGACCGATAAAGATCTTCATAGAATATGTAGGAACCAATATGAGCATCCAGGTTCCACTATTGGTTATTGACTGGAGATCATTCTCGGTCATGTCTACATAGTTCTCGAACCCGTAGGGTCCGCACGCTTAACGTTCGGTGACGATCGGTATTACGAGTTTATGTGTTTTGATGTACTGAAGGTTGTTCGGAGTCCCGGATTTGATCACGGACATGACGAGGAGTCTCGAAATGGTCGAGATGTAAAGTTCGATATATTGGAAGCCTATATTTGGATATCAGAATGGTTCTGAGTGGTTCGGGCATTTTTCTGGAGTACCGGGAGGTTACCGGCACCCCCCCGGGGAGTATATGGGCCTTATTGGGCCTTAGTGGAATAGAGGAGAGGGAAGGGAAAAGAGGGAGGCGCGCCCCCCAAGCCCAATCTGAATTGGGAGGGGGGTCGGCCCCCCTTTCCTTCCTCCCTCTCTCCTCCTTCCTTCCTCTCCTACTCCTACTTGGAAGGGCTCCTACTTCTACTAGGAAAGGGGGGAATCCTACTCCCGGAGGGAGTAGGACTCCCCCAGGGCGCGCCATAGAGAGGGCCGGCCCTACCCCTCCTCCACTCCTTTATATACGGGGAAGGGGGCACCCCATGGACACACAAGTTGATCAGTTGATCTTTTAGCCGTGTGCGGTGCCCCCCTCCACCATAATCCACCTCGGTTATATTGTAGCGGTGCTTAGGCGAAGCCCTATTCCGGTAGCATCATCATCACTGTCATCACGCCGTCGTGCTGACGAAACTCTCCCTCGAAGCTCTACTGGATCGTGAGTTCGCGGGACATCACCGAGCTGAACGTGTGCAGATCGAGAGGTGCCGTACGATCGATACTAGGGATCGATCGACCGTGAAGACGTACGACTACATCAACCATGTTGTCATAACGCTTCCGCTTACGGTCTATGAGAGTACGTGGACGATACTCTTCCCTCTTGTTTCTATGCATCACCATGATCTTGCGTGTGCATAGGAATTTTTTGAAATTACTGCGTTTCCCAACAATTGTGTGTATTGGCTTGCAAGGTGAATTCTTCGATGGGAGAGAACCGAATTGTGAAGCTACCGTGGAAGAATTGAAGATGCTGCAATACAATGCTCAAGCTTGCGATATCCTCTTCAACGGATTGTGCCCCGAAGAATTCGACAAAATCAGCCATCTTGAGAATGCAAAGGAAATTTGGGATACTTTGGTTGATATGCACGAAGGTACCGACTCCATCAAGGAATCCAAATTGAATGTGCTTCAAAGTCATCTTGACAAGTTCAAAATGAAGGATGGTAAAGGTGTCGCTGAAATGTACTCTAGGTTTGCTCTCATCACAAATGAGATTGCAGGCTTAGGAAGTGAAGAGATGACCGATAGATTCTTCATCAAGAATATCCTAAGAGCCTTGGATAGAAAATATGATACCATGTGCACATTGATCCAAATGATGCCCAAATACAAAGATCGCAAGACAACGGAAGTGATTGGAAGAATTGGTGCTCATGAGAGGTCACTCAAGGATAAAGAAGAGGTTCACAACAAGTCTAGTGGTGCTTACAAAGCCTCATGTGATGCTCCCACGTCATCAAGTGAGAAACAATCCTTCAATGAAGAATTGAGCCTAATGGTGAAGAATTTCAACAAGTTCTACAAGAGTAGAAGCAAAGAAAGAAGTTCCAAGTCAAGGTCCTACAATGATAAAAGATCTTCGAGTCATGAATGTAATTGGTACAGTTGTGGAAGACCCGGACACTACTCAAATGAGTGTATGCCCCCTACAAAAGAAGAGAAGATTCACCCAAAAGGAGAAGTAGAAGAGAAGAATCACCTCCAAGAGAGAGAAGGACTAGAGATGATCGTTATGAATGAAGAACATCTCGGGTAAGCAAGGATTCAGAAAGGAACGACATGTCATCAAGGAGCTACACAAAATGAAGACATCAAGCTCACGTTGGTGAATGGGTATCCGGTTTCGACTCTGACAATCACTCCGACTCCAAATATACTCAAGATGAAGGTGTTACCGGTCTAGCACTTGTGTCAACCAACTCCTACGACATATTTGACTCACAAAATGAAGGAATTGGAATATGCTTCATGGCTAATGGCCCAAAGGTATCACAGCCCGAGTATGTTGATTTCAAGAGTGATGAAGATGATTTGCTAGGTGACGATGATTTACTTGTTGACAACTCTAGTGATGAAAACTGTGATGAAATTGCTATTAATCATGCTAATCAAGATAAAACGAATGATGATGATAAGAAGGAGATTGAGCGTCTAACTAAAGAACTAAACACTGTTAAGTTAGCTCATGAAACTACCTTAGAAGATCATCGAGAACTTTTAAAGACTCATGAGAAGCTACGCTTTGAAAAGCTCAACCTTGAGCAAGAGCATGGGTTCTTAAAAGCAATCAATGATGATCTTCGCAAAAAAAGTTCTTCTTACATTGCCAAGCCTTTACTCTTGTCTACTTACATGCCACAAGTAAAATCTAGCAACAAGAACAAGAAGGATTCTTCTTCTAGTAGTAACAATAATCATGTTAAATCCAATATTGTTGCTTCTAGTAGTTCTCTTGATTCCACTAATGATTCTCTTAGCCAAGATACACTTGAGCAAGAAAATAGCTTATTGAGGGGAATTATAGAGAAAGGTGTTTACAAGAGCCTTGCCGGATGTAAGCAAATTGAGGAAATTGTACGCAAGCAAGGAAGGCACCGGAAGAATCAAGGTGTTGGTTTTGAACGGAAGTTCAATGCCAATGGTGTTGACTGGGAAGAAGATCAATACCCCAAAACGAAGTTTGTTCCCCAACAAGAGAAGTATGATCCTACTTCTTTCCAAGGGACACAAGCTCAAGATGATCTGCCACCACAAGACCACAAGCAAAAAGGCAAGGACAAGCTTCAAGTGGAGATTGATGCATTTGAATAAGCACCCAAGGCCTTGGTCAAGTGGGTTCCCAAGACTACATCAGGTTCTACTTCATCAAGTACGACTACAACTCCATGGATTCCCATCAACATGATGTGTATCCCGAAGAAGAACTAGAGATTTATTGAGGGTGACTCCGCCAACATACTTCACTCATATCATCTTTGCGAGAACAAGTGCAAACAACTTCCACATCTTGCACTAGTTCAAGGAGTCACAAACCCTCTTGTTGGTAAGACAAGGGACAAGGTAACCTAATGCTTTCATTGACATCATCTTGTGTGAACCTCATTCTATGTCTATGGATATCATTGTTTGTTCCTTGTGGGACTAACCCGTGTAGGTATTGAAAGTGCAACTCACTCCGAATGATCTACAACAACATTGAGCATCCACATCTTCAACATCTACATGAAGTCTTGATCGACAAAACCCAAGGTTAGTTCATCCCTCTTAGGGGGATATCACATCTAGGGGACCTTTACTCTAAATATTGAGCTAAAGCAACTCTAATGGTGTGAACACAACAATGCTTTATGTAAAAGTGGTAACCCCACTTGTGCTTAAACAATGAGTATGACCTATGATCAAATGATCTCATTTGACTCCTTAGTCAATATACGCATATATAGATGACCTAGTCATCGCCAATTGCTTGATAGATGGTAGAGTGTTTGTGCATGCTTTGTCACATATTTCATTTGCCATTTTATTGTGTAAGCATGTTGATTGCATATTTTACTCATTCGAAGACATCCATTTGTTGCTTTGATTGTTTGGCTCTTTCTTTTGCCAAATGGATGGGCAAGAATGCCTAAGAACTTCCTCTAGCTATCTATGCTTTTCTCGTCTCAAACACTATTCATGCTACATCATAAAGTTCGATCAAGTCATATTCGAACACTTTGTGTGAGGAGCCCTCGGAGTCCCCAATTCGTCATAGACCTAAACTTCCAAAACCTCGCTGTGCATTTTGGTCTGACTGATTCATCCTTTTCGGTCTAACCGAGTTCACTGAGTTGATCTAGGTTGTCAGTCTCGGTGCAACCGATTAGAAATTTTCGGTCACACCGAGTTGTAGTAACCGCTTGCGATTCTGCATCTCAGTGCCACCAAGTTGTTCCACTTCATCCTTTTCGGTCTGACCGAGTTCACTGAGTTGATCTAGGTTGTCAATCTCGATGCAACCGATTAGAACTTTTCGGTCACACCGGGTTGCAGTAACCGCTTGCGATTCTGCATCTCAGTGCCACCAAGTTGTTCCACTCGGTCACACCGACAGTGTCAGGATATATATGTATATACCGTCGGGTTGAACTTTGGAAATTTCTCCAAAACCCCTCATCCCGCGCGTGTCCTGCTCTGCCGCCTCGGGTCTCCAGATCGTCCTCTCGTTCCCAGCAACCTCCTGCCGCTGGTCTCCATCGCCGTCAACGGAATTCAACCCCGCCGTTGCCGCGGTAGCGAACTCACCGCCAAACTAGGGTATGAGTTTGAAACTTTGTGTTGTTCCTTACTCCGATTCTTAGCACAAAGCAAATGCCATGTTCTTTACCACGTATGAGATCATCCTGTCCAGCAAGAACATCCCTTAGATTATATTTGATTCAAAACTTTAGGGTTAGGTTTCCGCCGAACTCATCTTAGACCGACTGAGTTGTGGAAATCGGTTGCACCGATTTGACCCAGGCCATTGCACTTGCACTTTTTGGTCTAAACAAAAGTTGCAAATCAGTGTGACCGAGTTCAACTCTCTGCAAAACCCAAGCAATCTCGGAGTCACCAAATTGTGTCTTGGTCCGACAGAGTTCACTAGTTTAGACTCCAAAAGTTGCTTCGGTGTCACCGAGTTTATCAAATCGGTAGCTCTGAAATGCTTTCTGTGGAAAACTAAAACTAAGTTTTTGACTCATTTGTTTTTCAAAAACTCTACACTTTGTGATGCTCATCCACTCTGCCTCATCTATATTTATTCACAGGGTCAGCAATCAGTTTGCTTTGCTAGTGTGTCTGACCAGAGTGATAGCCAAAGCAAGTCAGAAGAGCAGATGCACCTGAGTGAGGGAACTAGTCCCTCTAGCAGCTATGATGAGGGCAGCAGGAGCACTCCAAGCAATTTGCCCAAGGCCGCTACAAGGACAAGGAAGAAGAGAAACTCAGACTCAGAGGATGAGGATTATGTTGCAGCTGAGGAGGAAGTGAGCTCCAAGAAAAAGGTGCTGCAAAAGGAATATGCTGCTGCAGCTGCAACAAAGCCTGGCATGCTCAAGAAGGCCCCAGTAAAGAGGGTGCCAACCTTAAAGGCCAGGGCCTCAACTGTTGAAACTTCCAAGTCAAATGTTGAAGAGGCTGCTGTAGAGGGTAAGAAAAGGAAAGAGAGGGTCAAGAAGACCATTGCCAAAGTTGTTGGCAGATCGTCTATGATGACAGATCCAGCTGAAGAAGAAGAGGAAGATGATGCTGCACCAGCACCCAAGTCACAAAAGCTGATGGGAGATGCCATCAAGTCCGAGGTTGCCCCTTCTAAGCCCAAGACTGCCCCCCCAAAGCTTCTGCTCCAGCTCCAAAGACTGCACCCAAGAGGAGCACAAGAAATATTTTTGCTATTGAAAAGAACAAGGCCCCAGTGCCTAAGATTGATGAAGAAGATGCTGAAGCCCAAGTGCTTAGGAAGCTCAAACCCAAGATTCCAGATCATGATGACAGCCATCCAGTGGCAGAAGATATGAACATTAGGAAGGATGCAGGTCTCAGACTTTGGAGGCAAACTGATCCATATGCTGCAAGGAGAAGGACTGTTGTGGACTACATGCTCCATACCAAAGAGCAGCAAGATTTCTATGCGACCATCTTGCTTGACAAGAAGCCCATTGTGTGTGATATGAAGTGGGCAGATTGGGAATACATTGATGAGAATGAAGATCATTTTCCAGGAGTTCATGAAAGTTCCAGATCTTCTTTGTGGGTCAAAAAATCACTAAGTGGAATGACAAGCTTATTATGCAATTCTGCTCCACAACACACTTCTATCCTGATGGTAGAATTGTTTGGATGTCTGAGGGTATAAGGTACCAATCAACAGTTGCTCAGTGGGCCAAATTGATCAATGCCCCTGAAGAGCATGAGGATGACTTGGATGTCTATGCCAATAAGAAGAAAGACCACAAATCAATGGCCAACATGTACAGGGAGATTCCTGACAAAGCCTTGGAAACTCATAAGCTGGGCTGTGTTCATTATCTGCTATCTGGTTTGGCCACAATCAACACTATATTGAGGCATACATTGTTGCCCAAATCTGGAGATCACAAGATGATCAGAGGCCATTCCATCAACTTGCTGCAATTGTTTGATGTGCCCCAGAAATTCAAAGTCATGAGCCTGATTATGGAAACAATCAAGAGGATAGCTGCAGATCAGAAGATATCATGTGGGTATGCTCCGCACATCCAGGTGCTCATCAACTCCAAGATGGGCACAGACACTTATATTTTGGACAAGGAGCGTCTACCCTTGAGACCAGATTTTGAGGACAACACCGTTGTCATGACTGAAGAAGATTCCACATCTGCACAGGCACATGAGAAAAGAGAGAAAGCTGCAAAGATGCCAAGTGCTGAGGAGGCATCTCAAGTGTTTCTCAAGAGCTAACAAGATCAACTTGGATATCTGATTCAAGCAACCTTGAGGGATTGAGAAAGGATTGGCCACCCTAACTCAGAACCAAGAGAGCTTGGAAAGGATCATTGAGACTAAGTTCTATGATCTTGATTTAAAAGTGACAGAGATGCAGACAATAGTTGAGCAGCTCCAGTAAGAAGCTGAGGAGAGGAAAGGGTAGGCTACCACAGATGCCTTTCAGATAGTGCCAAGAGGTCAAAGATCTGCTGCAGTGCCACTGACTGATATTACAGCTACAACATCAGCACCTGCAGCCATAGCATCAGTGCCACCTCCAGTTGCCACTCCACCACCTCCAACAACTTCAACAGATGCATTCATCCTTGGAGTCCTCTCAACGCCTCCTCCCGAAGATCAAGCCTAGAGAGACGCATAGCACTATGCATTTTCAAACTTTTTGGTAACTTGTTGCCAAAGGGGGAGAAATGTATAGATCATAGGCTTCGAGAGAGTGTGTTTTGCTTTGCTTCTTTTGTCTCTCTTGCTATTTGGTTAATACTTTTGTGTGCTTGCTTGATACTCTATGTCTATGTGTGTGAGATACTTATTTGATCATGTGTTTGATCATATCCTACATTAGCGCTTATGCTTGAATGATGTTATCTTTTTTATATCTCTTGTATGATCATTCACTTTGCCTTGGTGATGAGTGCATGTTTTTACCTTTTATCATTTTGAGCGCTCCACCAAGATGTATGTGACATGGAAGAGTAACCCATGATCCTAATCGATTGTGCATTTGCATTCAAAAGCAAATTTTAAATAATTTACAAATTTAGGGGGAGCTCTTACTTATCACATACTTCTCAAAGCGACGATGCATTTAAATCTTATAATCATTTGTCAAAGCTTTAATCTATATGTTGTCATCAATTACCAAAAGGGGGAGATTGAAAGTGCACCTATCCATGGGTGATATTGGTAATTCCTAACAACATATAGCTCATTGAACTAATGCTCTTTCAAGATGATCATTTTAGAAAGCTCAATGATTGGCATGTCATCGACTAGGAATGTGGACCCCTCAAAATGCTAAGGACACACATTGGCTCAAGCTCAAGACTCTACATTCTCATTTTAGTGATACAAGATCACATAGAGTCCATAGGAAAAGCCAATACTATTAAAAGGGGATGAGGTGTTGCTTAATGGCTTGCTTGCTCAAAATGCTTAGTGATATGCTCCAAAATCCCTCAACCACTTTCTCATTTCCACATATGCCCCAAACCAAAAGTCAAACTTGGCCACACAGATTTGATCTATCCAGCGTCATCGAGTTCACTTGACGTAGCCATAGCCAGAAACCCTAATCAGTTCGGTCTCACCGATAGGGATCTTGGTCTCACCGAGATGGGATTGCAAACTCTCTGTTACCCTTCGTAACGTTTCGGTCTAACCGAGATGAGCGATCGGTCCCACTGAGATCGCAATGCAAACTCTTTGTTTCCCTTTCGTAACGTTTCGGTCCCACCGAGTTTGCCTGAACAACTCTCTGTTTTCCTAGTATACAAATCGGTCTCACCAAGTTTATGTGATCGGTCTCACCGAGATTACGTTATGCCCTAACCCTAATGAACTCGGTCCAACTGAGTTGACATGTCGGTCCCACTGAAAAGCTTAACGTTCACATTTTGAACATAATCGGTCTGACCGAGTTTCATGATTCGGTCCCACCGATTTGGTAAATTGTGTGTAACGGTTAGATTTTGTGTGGAGGCTATATATACCCCTCTACCCACTCTTCATTCATGGAGAGAGCCGTCTGAGTGTGCCTACACTTCCAGCATACATTTTCTGAGAGAGAGCCACCTACTCATGTGTTGAGACCAAGATATTCCATTCCAACCACAAGAATATTGATCTCTAGCCTTCCCGAAGTTGCTTTCCACTCAAATCATCTTTCCACAAAATCCAAATCTGTGAGAGAGAGTTGAGTGTTGGGGAGACTATCATATGAAGCACAAGAGCAAGGAGTTCATCCTCAACACACCAGCTATTACCTTTTGGGGAGTGGTGTCTCCTAGATTGGTTAGATGTCACTTGGGAGCCTCCGACAAGATTGTGGAGTTGAACCAAGGAGTTTGTACAGGCAAGGAGATCGCCTACTTCGTGAAGATCTACGCTAGTGAGGCAAGTCCTTCGTGGGCGATGGCCATGGTGGGATAGACAAGGTTGCTTCTTCATGGACCCTTCGTGGGTGGAGCCCTCTGTGGCGTGCAACCATTACCCTTCGTGGGTTGAAGTCTCCATCAACGTGGATGTACGATAGCACCACCTATCGGAACCACGCCAAAAATCCCCGTGTCTACATTGCATTTGCTCCCTCCAAACTCCTCCCTTTACCTTCATGTGCAATGTTTTTACATTCTAGTGCTATACCCTTAGACTTGCATGTGTTGGTTGATTGCTTAACTTGTGATAAGTTGCTAAAATCTACCAAGACTTAAAATTGGGAAAGGGCTAGATTTTTATTTGGCGAAGTAGTCTAATAACCCCTCTAGACATACTTCCGATCCTACAAGGGGCCCTTGCCACCCTGCGGCCGCGAGTCCGAGAACCCAGGGGTGCTTTTGTCCGGGCACCCGGGGTGTCTAGGGGACCTCCGATCTTCCGCGTTCAGTCTTCCTGGTCCTTCTCTGTGGGGCTCCGTGCGTGCTTGAATCTTCCTCCCTGCTTCCTCATGGTGTTCTTCTCAATACCTAGTCAGGCAAAAAGTCTCCGCTCGAGGTAGAAACCATTTCTAATATGAAATCGAAGGGAGGTTGAAGAGGAAAGAGGTAACCTCGGTTTCGATTGCATGTGCACGTGTTCTCATCATCGGTCCACTTGTTGTTCGTGGTGATGATGGAATGTTCATGGGCATGACCGTAGAATGCTCTGCATCATCTCCCCCCAACTTGAGGAAGATCTGCTCTCGGATCGTAAACCTCATCACCATGGAAACTGTAAAAATGGAAGGACTGTTGCGTTATGAAAATGTTGGTGGCCCTGATCATATATGTCTTCTCATGAGCAATATGTCTCATGACGATTCCTCCTTGTGAATTCTTAAAAATGAAAGAACATGACAAACACTTGAAAACCCCAAAAAGGTTACCAGGAGTGATTAGACAAGTGTTTGCATTTGTGTGGTGAGATACCCAACAAGTGTTTCCATCATTATTATCATAAGAAAGTACAAGGGAGTGTGGCATGGTATGGAAGCATATGATGCGAGCACAACCAAAGGCATTAAGTTCAAGCAAACGAACATGCGTCACAAGTAAGTTCTCCAAGATCAATAAGCATAGCATGGTTGCACGCACGACAAGTAAATGTGAGAGAGGCAACTAATGGATAAAAGGGAATGCGATCAAGATAAATCATGTGAGAGGCATGAACATATATGCCATCAACCCAATGAAATGACCAATGATGGATCATGGGTGATGCAACAAGGCAAACAATCATAGTAGTCAAGGCATGCAAGCTATTAGTGCGAAGATGCAACATACTCGAGGTAATCATGGACAATAATGTCTTGTGTGCAAATAGTAGGCATAGGCAATGCACATGACATATCGCAAGCACGAAAACAAACATGATCAAAGG
Organism: Triticum urartu; assembly: GCF_003073215.2. NCBI lineage: Eukaryota > Viridiplantae > Streptophyta > Magnoliopsida > Poales > Poaceae > Triticum > Triticum urartu. Next base: position 352,515,335 of record NC_053027.1, on the reverse strand, counting down.
ATCATCATAGGCATGGGGCACAAGGCAAACATGGCAACAACAAGTGATATCTCCACCAAGCTTGCAAATACGCACACTAATACACAAATCAATGATCATGTATACTGCAAAGGAGGGGTGACAAATGCATGACAAAGGCATATGAATGATCATATCATGCAATGTGAACATGGCAATATGGGCAAAGGATATATAATGGACAATAACCCATAATCATGTGAGGGCCATGTAGAAGAAATGCACGAACTTCTTGTGCAAAGGAGGTTGGTAGAGGGTAAGTCACTAGTGGAGAGACGTGCTATACAAACGATTTTTACCTGCTTTCTGCAATGGAGTTTTAAACTATGGCCTTGTGAGTGTGTGTGATAGGGGGGGGGGTCCTTCCCACACAACCTAGAAACCATCGGGGATAGGCCCTCTGGCCACATAGGCAGGGAAAAAATGAGGTCGTGTGCGATCAGGCGAGGCATCGAAGCCCAATTGTTTCCATTTTATGTACATCCCACACAGTGAATCCCAGAAAAACATTTCCGTTCTTATGTATATCACCCAGTTTTTTGTGTAGAAATGTTTGTGCAAGGTGGCCTAACGCAAATAGTTCTACGCCGGAAGCTGTGTCTGATTGTTAGGTGATCCAACACGCCTACTTTCTAGAAACCATGTGGGTTGTTTGAGTTCACTGCCCATGGCGTTGTCTGAGTAACCGTCTGCAATAGAAAACCCCAATAAGTAGGGTAATTAGCCTATTATTGATAATCCATGTAGTAATCAAATTGAAATTTCTTATAAAACACACCAGATATTTCATATCCGTATTACGGCAACCAGGATTTCATAATCGAATTACATTAGATAGCTTCAGCACTTAGTTACACCTAAGAGGGATATAGCTAGCTACGCCATTACACAACATCACCAAGTTTCACATGCAACATAGAAAACCTCTGGAAAAGTAGCATCATACATGGTAAATAGACAAATGAATCTCATCTGGGAAATTGCAAAAGCGGAAGGCGAATATTGAGCCTTCAGTGATGTTGAACGTCCTTGCAACTTTATGCCAGTGGCTATGGATAATTGCCCACCCAACCTTCATCCTCTTTAGGAAGACTTCAATATTTTACCATCGGTGTTGAATGAATACCTTCCTCGCCTCTTGACCATGCAGGTGTTTTGAGAGATAATCGTTGGTGAACTACTTTGAAAAGTACTGAAAACAACGATATGCATAAATCACTGTTATAAATTTTGAAATGGCGCAAGGGGTACAAACAAGGTAAAAGAGTTAGTACCATCCTATAGTTGATTGATGTCTTCTTCATTGTGAAAACAAAGATCTTGATGTTATTCATCGCAAGTTTCTTCATCCTAATAATCTTTCTGAGTTTCTTGACTTGACTGATATTCATGGACATCTCATTTCCCCATATGCAAAATCGGTCGAATAGTGGGTCTAAGCCTCTGATAGTAGGATCTACATGTGCAAGACCAAATTGTAAGAAACCTAAATATTAGAATGATTCCTGCAACTGCACAATTAATATGCTATTAGCAAAAGGACCATGCATGAGCACACCTCGATGGTAAACCGCAATGTCTCCCATTGTTTCCCTACAACACATATAAGGAAGATCTTGATTAGGTTAACTGTGAGTTGCCATACTATCCGTAGAATATGTATTGAGTACAACCAAATTCAATTTATTTCTCACATGCATAACAATACAAAATTATAGCTACAACAAATGAAAATCAAATTGCAGAATTGAACCAAACAGTTAAATGGACAACAGACCAAATGAAACAAAACATTTAACTAAGCATGACATTGCAGAATAGAAACATGTACTAGAAGATAAGATAGTTAATGAAACAAAGAATGCTTGAGAACAGTACTACGAAATGTATCAATTGTTGGACCAAACTGTTAACTGAACATTACATTTCAAAATATCAAATTGCATATTAGCATTACAGACGACAAATCACTAGAAGGCATTGGTGGTGGCCTCGAGAAAACAACATGAACTATATTTCAAAGTAGACAACCAAGTGGCGGTGTCGACGGTGGCCTCGAAGACGAAGTGCTCCTCCAAGATCTGGCAATCGACACGCATGGCAGCCATAGCGACCTCGTCTGCACGTGCGGCCACGATTTGCTTCTCCGCTGCCAGATGCTACTGAGCTCCATGTTATACTGCGTGCAAAATGGCTGTGGGCGGCGCTTAATTGGAGGATGAGGCCAGTGATTTCAGCGGAAGGTGTCACGCCGTTGGTCGGGGCATGTGGGATGGGGAAGGAGGAGGATGGTGTGGGTGGGGTGTGGATTACCTGACCATATTGATGAGGCCACGCAGCAAGAAGAGGGGTCGCCGGCGAGGAGGCCGCGCAGCAAGAAGAAGGGTCGGCGGCGAGGAGGCGGCGCTGCAAGAAGAAGGGTCGACGGCGAGGAGGCGACGCTGTAAGAATAAGGGTCACCGGCGAGGAGGCTGAGGAGCCAGTAAGAAGCAGTGAAGGTTTGAACTTGGAAAGCAAGGAGGAATAGTGGAGATGTGCCTTTTGGTGGGAGGGAGTGGGCGGGGAGATAGATATTTCCGCGGTGGCAGAAAAATTTCCCTCGGTGCCGTGAGAAACGGCGCGCAAGTATGGTTTGCGGTGGACTGTAGACGATGAAGCTTCCTGCATAAGCCAGACAAGATGGTGCGCCAATATATTTTATATCGCATCCCACACGATTCTTGCTAGTAAACTGTTTGTGGTATACCTGATTTTTTCATTATGTTTTGAAAGACAAAATGGTGTTACGGATGGAAATGATGGTGTTTGAATTGCTAGAACATTTATCTACGGTGAACATGCAACTACATGAGTGACGTGTTAAAATTTGGAATTATTCTGGGTTCATTTGGCATTTTTATGCACTAATTGAGTTTATAGGCATTTAATGTGCATAATTCAAACTGGAACTACTAGCACATGCTCTAGTGCACCAAAGTTTGTTGAAAAATTACATGTGTGTCTTTGGGTGAATTTATAGGTCCCATCCACGAATGGGAATGAAATTCAAACATCTGGGTGTCGTGGCTCAGCCGGAAACATTGAGAAGCTTGGTTTCTAAATTCCTGTAAATCCCAATATCGCCTGAAAATCATGAAACCTGGCATGGTGTCAATTCATGGCACTAGAATGTTGTGGTAAAAAAAATGGGCCGAATTGGGACAAGTTTTGGCATAAGCTTCTTGCAAATTGTAGCTTCTCTGAAGAAGGCGTGTGGTTTCGAGAGGGAACGCATCACCTTTGTGTGCGAAACGACATACGCTGCCCCGTTCTTGATTTTTTTACAAAGCAAACATAGAACTATATGAGTGTCATGTTTAAATTTGGAATTATTCCAGATTTGTTTAGCCCTTTTATGCATTAATTGAGTTTTTGGGCATTTAATGTGAAAAATTCAAATTTGAACTACAAGCACATGCTCTAGTGCATCAAGGTTGGTTGAAAAATCACATGTGTGTCCTTGGGTTAATTTCCTGGTCCCATGCAAGAAATGGGAATGAAATTCAAATATCTAGGCGTTGTGGCTACAGTAATCTCTCCCTAATGGTGCCTTGTAATCAAGTTTAACTAAGTCAAATTGCCTTTGATAAAGATCCAAGCCAATTTCAAAATTCAAATTTCAAGTGAAATATTTAAATTCCCAAATAAGAAAACTAAAAAGTTCATGTGTTGGCAAATAATCCATAGTTAATTGTGGTGGAGAAAAACTATGTCACTTGTCTGCTTAATGAAAAGTTGTCACCCAAAAACAGTACCTAAAGAGCCCTTTTTAATCCAATTTAATTTAAAAAAATCCATATGAAATTACCTTGCCTCAAAACCTTTTATGGTAGTGCTAAATATTGCAAAGTATTTATGTGGCACAATTCCATATTTTACAAAACTCTCTTTGTGGCCTAGCAATTTGCAAAACAGAAAAAGAAAACGGGGGAGAAAGGAATATAGGCCTATGGTACCAATGGGCTCTAGGTCCACAGTGGAGGCCCAGCCCACCACTATGTCTCCTTCAACCCCTTACCGTGGATGCTGCTGGTTCGTCTGCGCGCGGATGCAGCGCGCGTCAGTGATCCCGCAACTCCGAGGCATGGATAAGGCCACCCCTCGCTCTCTCCATGAACCCTAGACGCCCAATTCCCCTCTCTCGCCCCAGATCCCCTTTCTCTCGCCCCCTATCCCTCTATGCTTTGCTCCCCTAGCAGAGAGATCGTCGAGTCGTCATCGTCCATGTTCATCGGCGCCAATCCGAGCCACCAAAGATTATCCAGCCGCTCCATCGTACTTGTCATCGTCCCCTATGCCATCGGATCGAGGACGCGAGGCCACCACGTCGACACACGCATCACCATCTCCGATTTCCTCTGCCTCGGCTGCCACATATATCCGCCACTCAGCTCCGACCACACCGGCCTTCCCCGAGCATGCCTACAGCTCCATGGTGAGCTCCTCTCCCAGCTCCCCCTGTTACCCTTTGAATCATCACCGTAGATGCCGTCCCATGCTTAAAACTTTGGAAAATCATAGTAATTAAAACATAAGTCAAATGAAAATAATTTATATATGAAAGTTGCTTAGAAAAATCCAAATAATCCGAATTTGCAATCCGCCCGTCTGTCACATGACCCTAGCATGCTGATAATGGAACCGTCCCCTCTCTTTCATCTACCCGGAAAATGCCAAACATCGAGAAAACCCCTCGGATGTTTTCCCTCTCCGTCTGCAACGTGTAGTACTACTTTAGATCACCCCTAGTTTGCTTATCATCATGTTATGCTTTGTGATGCTTTGTTTGCTTTATAGTTATTGTTTCCTCCACCTCTTCTCTCCGGTAAACTCCGAGACAGCTACCGATGCCACTGTAATCAACTATGTTCACGAAGACCCGTCCTTCTCCGCAAAGCTTCCAGGAAAGAAAACCCCCCTTAAGCATTCTGATATCGCCCATTCGATTCTCTCTGATGCTTTCATTAGATTTTGCTACTGTACTTGATTGCTCCTATTCTGATGTATAGCCTGCTTTTGTACCTTACATGCTTTTCCTAAACTGCTTAGTATAGGTTGGTTAGTGATCCATAAGTGGCCTCTCACCTTATCCTTGTTGCACCGGCTGGTTACCAGGTGACTTGATCAACGTGATCGACATCCAGGGCCCGACACATCACATCACCCACCTTTAGTTGTACGACTCTGCAGGGTTACTATCGAGTGTCAAGGGTGATACCTCGTATAGCACTTCTAATGTTAACTTTGTAGTTTAGCTAATCGGTCGTGGTCATCGAGGGTGATTCCTACTTCATCACTCCCGATACGACTCTATCATGCAACACCTCAAGCGTGAACCTCGAGGGTGATTCCTCCTGGTTCACCTTTAGGACTACATCAGGTGGATTCCATCGACGGTGATTCCTCGAATTCCCCCTTGGTGTTTTGCACACACGGTTACTTTGCCTTTACCACATAACCATGTTACTGAAGTCGGGTTGGCCCTGAGGGGTACCCATCAGTTGATGTGTAGTCGGGTTGAAATGGAGGGTACCCGCGAGATTTCTACGTGGCACGGTCGGGCATTCCGGCCTTGCCGTAAGTCCACGAGACGGGGCGACGGGGTCACATATCGTGAGTCTTTGCTCGTTACCGTGCGTTCCCAAGCCACTAACGAGATTGGGTATTTGATCTGAGTCGTCCACTGGCCTATACGCACTAACCACCACGCGGGAACAATTATGGGCACTTGACGTCGTAGTATCAGTCAAAGCATTCTAGATGTTAGCGACTGAGCGGCGTGCGCCGGTTTGGACCGCGTAAAGCACCCTCCTTTGTAATGGAGGCAGGCAAGTTTTCTCACCAGCCGCCCACGCAACGTGCAAGTGTGCAACTGGTGATGGGCCGAAGACCCTTGCACGCATAGGATTTAGACCGGTGTGCTGACCTCTCTGATGGGCCTAGGTAGGGCTGCGATATGTTGATCTTCCGAGGCCGGGCATGACCCAGGAAAGTGTGTCCAGCTAGAGTGATCGAGCATGTTGTGTAATCTGGTGCACCCCTGCAGGGAAGTTAATCTATTCGAATAGCCGTGTCCACGGTAACAGGACGACCCGGAGTTGTATTCCAATCTTTACAAGTAGAACTGGATACTGAGATGTGGAATGGATATGATGGCTCCGAGATTGCTTTCTCGTAGGGAGTTGAGAAAGAATCTCTGGGCGCTAATGCTACAACATGCTTGCTAATTATAAAATGCTATTATGTACTCTTCTAAATGATGTAAGATGGTGGCTTCAAGAAGATGCTAGTCTTTGATAGGCTAGGCTTTCCCCTCTATTCTGGCATTCTATAGTATAGTCCACATATACAACCCCTTTCCTTTGATACCAGTGCATATGTAGTGTAGATCCTTGCTTGTGAGTACATTGGATGAGTACTCACGGTTGCTTTGCCCCCCCTTTTTCCACTTCTTTCCATTATTCTCGGATGCTGCAACCAGATGGTGGAGTCCAGGAGCCAGATGCTACTACTAATGACTATACGATGGAAAGCTGAACCGGGCAGAGTTCTTGGGCATCTATACGATTGTCGTTCAAGCCGTCTGGGGAAGAGATGAAGAAGTGCTTGCCAACTACTTCACAATGGCCCTCAAGCGTAATGTGAGGTCTTCGCTGATGAAACTGCTGGAGGATTCCATTTCTTCATGGGCAGACCTATGCAATGAGTTCGTTGGCGCCTTCACAGGAGGCCATCAGGAACCAGGCCAGCCGAGTGACTTGCAGGCCCTTCTACAGAAAGAAGGGGAGAGTTTGCGTAAATATTTACAAAGGTTCTGTCGATTATACCGCAACATTCCCAAGATACATCCGATAGCTGTGATTGCCGCATTCCACATGAATGTGCACAACCGAAGGATGTGTGCCAAGATGAATGTTCGAATGCTGAAGATCGTCAATGAACTCTATATGTTGGTGGACAAGTGTGCTCATGCTAAATAGGGGAGAAGACTTCCAGGGGAGTAGGTTGGTGTCGAAGTCGATTCGAAAGACAACAATTCCACCACCACTCGGAAGGAACATAAAGTGTAACAAGAAGCATAAAGGGAAGGTAGTAATGGTCGTTGAGAACACAGGTGACCTTAGCACCGGCAAGAAAGAAAAAACCGAGGCACCTGGCAAGGAAGCTACTACTTGTGCTGATTGCCAAGCGGTTGCAGCAGCTAAGAAAACTGGTAAATCCGACGGGCCATATTGAAAAATCCACAGGACCAAGGGTCATTGATGAAATTCTCACAGGAGGAGCCTATCGCCTTCGTAATGCATCAAATAATCGCCTTGAGCTGAATCCATGGAATGATGCTCGGCTCCGATGATTCTATGGTTAGTTTGGTAGCACCCCCCTTTTTTTACTTTGACTAGGTTCCTTTTTCTCCTCTCCTTTTTTATTTTTTCCTTTTTATATCCCAGGGTATGTTCGGATCTACAGAACTGTTATGGGTACACGTCTTTAAATGTATATACCACACTATAACTGGGGGCTCCTTTGACGAAGCTTTACTGAAAGCTTGTTCCTTACATTGTTTATGTCGTTTGTTCTATACATCTCTTGCCATTATATGCACCTCTGTGACTTTAGTTATCTGCCATGCTGGGTTGCCTTGTCCTATGTTTACACACTACGTTCCTGATTGTTCAGCTAGGGTGTAAAGGGATTACCTCTGCGATTGTTGCAACCGGGTAATCCGGATCTGTACCTCAGACGGGTGAAGCCAAAAGCTAGCGTTCTTAAGGGAATAATGGTCGGCAAGCAACGATAGATTATTCACGTTTATGTGATTCTTCTAACAAATACGGGATAGGTTGCCTGTAAATCTATCTTTCGGATCAAAGCCTAGGCATGCATAATTAAGCATGCCGAGCCAAGGAAAGGAACCCTTAACGGAACTATTTTCCCTAGAAGATTTTTCTTACGTTAAATAGTAGTATAACATAGCTCCCCGAACAAATTTTGTCTGCTTGAGCAATATGACCAGATTGCATGGTTTCCGGACATAATGAATGTTTATTACATTCAAACATGGTATCCGGAAACACTCCAACTTCTTGGTTCGGAGGTTGAAGCCGAAGGCCTGCGATGATAAATCTTGACAAGTTCGGTTGGAGATAAGTTCGATGATAAACTGCATTGATACATCGAATCAAACACCTACTCTTTATCTATGTCATCTATAAGGCTATTTAAGCTATAGTATTCTTGCAAATATTTTGTAGCTATCATCACTTGGTCATATACCAAGTTCATGGGAATCTCTTTTCATCCGGTCCCCGAGGTCCAACTCGGGCCATATGATTCAGATCGAGCCCGGTGTAGCATGTTTTCACCAACGCAAATGCCTCTCGTCCACCTTCCCGTCATGTTGACGCCTTCCATAGCTCAAAATGGCGTCGGGCACCTTTCAACAGGTTCGCCAACTCCTCCATACTTTTTGGAGGGGCATCGGATAACCATAAGGCTTTGACCATATTCTTGATGGCTTTCCAGGCCCGCTCATGCACTATAGACAGCTCTCTTAGAATGTCGCCCCGGAATCCGGATACTTCTTCTTCATGATGCCCGGTTAGCAGACCTGCAAGAACAACATTATAACACTCCAAATTACAGGATAATATGAGTGCCCTGGATGGTTCAAAGGTAATACCGAATATGCCGCCTTTCAACTTTTTATTCTCTTATTGTGCATCCGATAATTGAGCCTTTAAGCTCTTTATCTCTTCGGCTTGCTTATCCTTTTCCTCCTCTAGTTTGTTCTTTCGATCAATGGTCATCGTGAATTTCTTCATTTCCTCTAGCTCTGAGGTGGCGGCATTTAGCTTTGTCCGGCTCGTTTCAAGCTCCTGGGATAGCGCGTTGTTCTTCTCTTTGGGAACTTGCGGTCATAATGATCCTTAAATCGCTTGGTCTAACCGCATCAAGTCTGGGGGGCTATTGGCATATATCTATTAAATTTACACAAACTCTTACCTGCATATCCTTGGAAAACAGGTGAGCAACTCCTGCAAGACCGTCTCGGGTCACTTGGATATATGCATCCATGGAGCTGAGGGTGTTGAATTGCTGCTCAATGAAAACTGGAGCACGCATGGTCTCTTTCAATCGTTGATGATTCATCTCGCTCTCCACTTCGTAATTTGTGATGGATACGTAATCCGAATCCTCATGAGGTGGATGAGTTGGCACTGCATCTGTATTGGCTCTCGTCCTGGTTCATGAGCCCGGTGCCGGATTAGCTGATGATCAGCTAACTGGGATTTTGGACACGGTTTGCCATGTGCTCCTCCTGAGTTAAGATGGAAGGAGAAATATGACAAACTGGTCTTATGCCTAGGCACATATTAAAAGTTATACCTCTTTGATGAAGGAGGGGGCTCGACGGCGCTCCCGGTTTCCTTTCGTTTTGAAGGCTCAACCTACGTAGATGCTACCATCCTAGAGGCCGCCCTCGATGGAGTGCGGCTCGCCGAGCGCCGATCCTATGAAGCACGATTTAGTGTGATGGATGAGTCGCAAGTGGGGAGCTCCTTTTTTGAGGATGATTTTTGAGTACTTACCTTGGAGAAAGGGAACATGCCGGGGTAGTCGGCCATAATAGCCACTTCTCAGCCGTCAAGGCTCGCTTGATAAAAGAATCCATCATCAAACTCTATAAATATATTCGGAACCTCGCAGAAGCCGGGGTCTTTGTTGCGATCATGGTCCTCTGGCTGCAGGGAGGGGCAATGGACATTTTCGACTACCTTCCTCCATGTCTGTTTTAAGACAACCAGAACAATTTGATTTGCGCACCTCAATAATGAGGTTGGGCAATGCTGATAATCAAAAACTTACCCATTCAATGGGGTTATACATGAAAAAACCATCCGTACAATTAAACGGATGAATTCTTGTTTCTCCCACTTATAAAGATCTGCCAGAATGGTGGCCAGAGCGGCTGGGGTATCCGGGCCCTCGCGCTTATAATGATGTGCCTCATCCTTTCCGTTGTAACACCATGAAGGGGTCACTCTGTTCTAAAGGGGCTGGATGCATCGCTTTATCACAATGGCCAAGGCTTCGATTATCAAGAGTGCAGAATGGGCAAGTAACCTGACCTTGCTGACCAACCTCCTTACTTTCGCACTGTCTTCTTGTTTGGGGCTCCGGGGCGCCAATTGAGGCATTTCTTAAAAGGCGCACTAGAGAATTCGGGAAGTCCACGTCGAATCCATGTATGTTACTTCTAGTGTATTCACGTTAAGGTAATCCACTATAAAAGTCTATAATTATACTACAGCCATGACAAAAAAAAAGTGGGACTGCCTGCTATGATATAGAGAAACATATATCGTGCATGAGATGGTTTTCAAATTATAGATCAGACCTCATATTGGCTATCGTATTCGCTATCGTCCTAGTTGCCGTTGCATCCATATTGGCTATCGTCCTAGTTGTTGAGCCCGATGCCGGATTAGCTGATGATCGGCTAACTGGAATTTTGGACACGGTTCACCGTGTGCTCCTCCTGAGTTAAGATGGAAGGAGAAATATGACAAACCGGTCTTATGCCTAGGCACATATTAGAAGTTATACCTCTTTAATGAAGGAGTGGGCTCAACGGCACTTCCGGTTTCCTTTCGTTTTGAAGGATCACCATGCGTAGATGCTACCTTCCTAGAGGCCGCCCTCGATGGAGTGCTACTTGCCGAGCGCCCATCCTATGAAGCACGATTCAATGTGATGGGTGAGACACAAGTGGGGGGGCTCCTTCTTTTAGGATGCTTTCGAGTACTTACCTCGGAGAAAGGGAATAGGCCGAGGTAGTCAACCATAATAGGCACTTTTGAGCCATCAAGGCTCGCTTGATAAAAGACTCCATCATCAAACTCTATAAATATATCCGGATCCTCACGGAAGCCAGGGTCTTCGTTGCGGGCATGGTCCTCTGGCTATGGGGAGGGGCAATGGACATTTTTGACTACCTTCCTCCATGTATGTTTTAAGACGACCAAAACAATTTGATTTGCGCACCTCGATAATGAGGTAGGACAATGCTGATAATCAAAAACTTACCCATTCAATGGGGTTATACATGGAAAAACCTTCCCGACAATTTAAACGGGTGAATTATTCTTTCTCCCCCTTATAAAGATCTGCTAGAACAGCGGCCAGAGCGGTTGGGGTATCCAGGCCCTCGTGCTTATAGCGAGATGCGTAGTCCTTGCCATTGTAACACCATAAAGGCGTCACTCTGGGGGCAGGATCATCACTTTATCATGATGGCCATGACTTCGATTATCAAGAGTTTAGAATAGGCAAGTAACCTGACCTTGCTGACCAACCTCCTTACTTCCGCACTCTCTTCTTGTTTGGGGATCCGTGGGCGCCAATTGAGGCGTTTCTTCAAAGGCGCACTGGAGAATTTGGGAAGTCCACGTTGAACTGGGTCCGGAAGGGGAACGTCCTCAATATAAAACCATTCCGAAGTCCATTCTTTGGATCCCTTTTTGGGAGTTCCGACGGGGTAACTTGATTCGGCTATGCGCCATACTTTGGCATCGCCCACTTCAAATATAGAATCCCCTTGATGGCGAGGGACGAGGCAAAAGAACTTTCTCCATAGTTTGAAATGAGCCTCGCAGCCTAAGAACAGTTCGCAGAGAGCGACAAAATCCGAAATTTGCAGGATAGAAACTAGTGTGAGGTTGTGCAGCTCGATGCCATAGAATTCCAATAGACCTCTGAGCAAGGGGTGGATAGGGAATCCTAAGCCTCTCAGAAGTAACGAGACAAAGCACACCCTCTCCTCCTTATTGGGGTTGGGGAAATTCTCTACTAGCGCATCATTGCCAATCAAGGCTAATCCCGCCCGCACGGAGACTAGATCTGCGGGAGGGAGATATCCCTGCATCTGAAGTCGATTCAGCTGGAGGTGAGACACTGAGCAGCTTCGCCAATCACCCTCTTGAGGGCCATGAGGGCGCGAGGAAGAGCGAGGAGCGCTTTCCATGTTTTGAAATTTTTTGTGGTTTGCTCTGATCCTCTTTGCGTGATATGGGATCGCATTTGGAGATCTAACCTCCTTATATAGATGTCACCCTTGCATAGTAATGGGCTTCTTTGTAAAAAAATATGGACCGTTCACATTTGCCCGATGCGTGGAAATCGAGGAGATGCCAGGAAGGAATCGTAAAGGCAGAACATGGAGGGCAAAACTGGACTGTCGTCAATCTGGAGTATGATGAAGAACCCGCCTTGCAAAGCCGAAGACATAAGCCGGATACTACATCATCATTGAAGGCAAGTTCGGGGGCTACTGACGGAGTCCTGGATTCGGGGGTCCTCAGGTGTCCGTCCTATCCAATATGGGCGGGGCTGATGGCTCATGAAGACAAAGCAGAAGACCACCTCTTGTGTCCGAGTAGGACTCCTATGTGCGTAGAACAGCAAGTTTGGTGTCCGTGTGTAATACTCCTTTTCTCTGTGAACCGACTTTGTATAACCTTAGGCTTCTCCGGTGTGTATATAAATCGTAGGGGTTAGTCCATAGAGGGCATCAGAATAATCATAGGCTAGACAACTAGGGTTTAGCCATTACGACCTCGAGGTAGATCAACTCTTGTAACCCCTATACACATCAAATAGAATCAAGCAGGACATAGGATTTTACCTCCTTCGAGAGGGCCCGAACCTGGGTAAACACCTTGTCCCCATCGTCCTTTGTTACCATTGATATTTAGACTCATAGCTTGGCCCCACCTACCCAAGATATACCGGTTTTGACACCGACAATGGTGCTTTCATTGAGAGCTCCGCTGTGTAGTCGCGAAGAGCGATCTATGGCTCGCCTTGTCATCAATGATGATATCACCTCTAGAAGGAGCCTAACTTCAGGATAGGTCCTCCAGCTTGGTGGTTTTGTCGTGGGTGCCCGCGCGGTCATCAAGCCGACAGTGTCCCCTGTGATCGCCAAACACCACCCCCGCATCAGTCTCGGATACTCTAAAAAGATGGATCCGACGAACATCTCGTCCTTAAACGAGCTGCTAGATCGCATCGCTGCCCTGGGGCTTTCAACGGACTATGATTGGATCGGGCTTAAACCTGACCAGAGGGAAATCAATCTCCCACTGATCACTCACCTGGTAGCGGTCGTCGAGGAACGAGCCGAAAACACTTCTTCCCCTAAATTAAAGACTAGCTATATTCGGATCTCCAAACCCCTTGAGTCAGATACCTTTCATTTGGATGGGACTCCGCTTCCCCCGTACTTTGGGTCGGCCATAGGATCCGGGGAGCACTTGGCTCTTCCCGGACCCGAACTAGTGACCTTGGAGATTTTGCAAGCTCCTGACACAATTTTGGATCGGGATCGAGTTCTAACCCACCCACCCACCTCAATCAATACTCTCCAAGTAATGCAGGCCTCCAGACATGTATGACCTGATGTATGTATGATAACAACCTCAGGAAATGGTCCATCACTTTTGGGCCAGGTTCCTACTTGACAAAAACAAGATTAAAGACTGCTGCGACGACGATACAGTCCTGGTCTTTCATCGCAATTGTACCGATGAGGGAATTAAGAATGCCCTCGACCGTCGTCGCATACAAAGTTTCACGGAACTATCGCACATAGTACGGAAGTACTTCACGATGGAAAGCACATGGAAGGCCCAAAAAACCCAATTGGAACATGCTGCCTTTAAGCAGTATACTGCCTGGGCAAAACAGATACACCCTTATGAGGCATCCGACCATAAGACCGTCGGCAAGAAAAACAAACCCTTTATGGGATACAGATCTGTTCTTGACGAACTCCTCAACAAGCCCTGCCTGATACATGCGACTCCAAGCACATACTCAACTCACAGCCGCCGAGCATGTTGGGTACTCCAGCAGGTAGCTAGAAGTGGCGAGGCCATCCAAACCACCGCCACTCTAGAGAAGCATTCTCCGTAGGATGAAGATTTTAGCGTCCTTACGGTCTTCGAGACTTTCTCTTCAAATAAACAGTGTAAGAGGGCACTTCGTGACCTCGCCGAAGTCCACCAAGTAACCACAATGAGCCCATGGAATGATGCTGCAATAATCTTCACCGCTGACGATGAACCAAGGGCCCGGTCAGTCTGAGCACCCGCCGCTTTAGTCCTAAACCCCCTTGTGGACGGCTTTCGACTTATAAAAGTGCTCATGGACGGTGGCAGTGGGCTTAACCTCATCTACGTGGACACGCTCGACAAAATGCAGATTGACAAAACACACATTGAGCAAAGATGTACCACCTTTCGAGGCATCATCCCCAGTCGAGAAGCACGATGTTCGGGGAAAATTAAACTTGATGTAGTATTCGACACACGTGAAAATTACAGGTCCAAAGAGTTGCTCTTCCACGTGGTTCCCTTCAATAGCGGATATCACGCTCTTCTAGGGCGGGATGCCTTCTCACGCTTCCAAGCCGTACCCCATTATGGATACATGAAGCTTAAAATGCCAGGGCCCAATGGAATAACCAAAGTTATGAGTGATCCAGATAAGGAACTCCGTGCCGAAAACAGAACCGCATCCTTGGCTCTTGAGTCACTATCCAAAGCCTTTGCGGCTGAAGAACTAACCACCCTACGATCCACAGTGGACAAGGATGATGTGATTCTCGATAAGAGACCTAAATCCACCTATTTCAAGCCAGCAGATGAAATAGTTAAATTTCAAGTGCACCCAACGGATCCTAATAAAACAGCGTCCATTGGAGCACAGCTGGATCCGACAGTAGACGCTGCCTTACGTGCGTTCCTATGTGAAAATTGGGATATCTTTGCCTGGCGCCCTTCAGACATGCCTGGGATCCCACGGAGACTGGCCGAACACAGCCTCAACATAATTAAAATGTTTAAACAGTCAAGCAAACGCTGCAACAATTTTCCGATCCCAAACGACAAGCTATGGGGGAGGTGCTAGCCAAACTACTCGAGGCTGGGTTCATTAGAGAAATCAAACACCCAGATTGGCTAGCCAACTTGGTCATGGTGCAGAAGATGGATAAATCTTGGTGCCTTTGTGTCGATTTCAAAGATCTCAATAAGGCTTGCCCTAAAGACCCTTTCCTGTTGCCCCGCATTGACCAAATCATTGATGCGACCGCGAGACATGACTCATTGTGTTTCCTTGACACTTACTCCGGATACCATCAGATCAAAATGAAGGAGTCCGACCAGGCTGCAACGGCGTTCATCACCCTGTACAGGCCTTTCCGTTTAAACACTATGCCTTTTGGGCTTAAAAACGCTGGTGCCACTTACCAACGCATGATTCAAACTTGCTTGGAAAAACAAAATGGCAAGACAGTTGAAGCATATGTGGATGACGTAGTCAGCAAGACTAAACACGTTGAATCATTGGTGGATGATCTCCACCTCACATTTGAGAACCTCCGAACATACGACATATGGCTCAATAAAGAAATGCGTCTTCGGTGTTCTAGCCGGGAAGCTACTAGGGTTCATTGTCTCCCATAGAGGAATTGAAGAAAACCCAGCCAAAATCCGAGCCTTGTCGCAATTGGCTACGCCAACAGACTTAAAGCAGGTCCAAAAGCTAGCCGGGTGCGTGGCGGCTTTGAGCCGCTTCATCTCTAGATTAGGAGAAAAAGCATTACCACTTTATAGACTACTTAGACGCACCGACAACTTTGAATGGACGAAAGCAGCCATAGCCAGATTTGAAAAAATAAAACCTTATTAGCAGGCAACCCAATCCTAGCCGCCCCAAGTGTTGGCGAGCCTATGTTGCTTTATATCTCCGCGACTCACCAGGTAGTGAGCGTTGGACTCGTCGTCGAGCGAGGGGAGGAGGGACATAAATTTCCCATTCAAAAGCCAGTCTATTATATATTAGAGGTCCTTACACCATGCAAATCACGATGCCCTCACTACCAAAAGGTAATTTACGCGGTCTTTATGGCATCCCGAAAACTCCGACACTATTTTCAAGAGTGTTCGATCAAGGTGGCATCCGAAGTACCACTTAACGACGTTATAAACAACCGGGACGCCACTGTCCACATAGCTAAATGGGCCATCGAGATCTTACCGTTTGAAATAACATACAAGACACACCGAGCTATTAAATCTCAGGTGCTGGCCTACTTTGTTGCAGAGTGGACGGAAGTTGAGCTCCCTAAAGAGTACAGTTCCTACTCCAACTGGATAGTGTACTTTGATGGCTCTAAAATGCTAGCCGAATTGGGGGCTGGCGTCATCTTGATATCCCCTACGGGGGACACAGTCCGCTACGTGTTGCAAATCCTGTATACAGACTCCAATAATGCAGCCGAATACGAGGCACTTCTACATGGTCTCCGCATGGCTGTCTCCATGGGCATACAACTCCTAGAGGTGCTCGGCGACTCAAATCTCGCAATATCTCAGGTAAATGGAGAGTTCTATGCAAAAGATCCAAAATGGCGGCATATTGAAATGCTGTATTGAAAATATCGGCTCGGTTAGAGGGGCTTGAATTTCATCACGTCGCTCGAGACAATAACCAGGAAGCGGATATACTCGCTCGCATGGGCGCCAAGCGTGACCCCATCCCGCCTAATACCTTTGTGGAATGGCTCTTCAAGCCATCTGTGATATGGTAGGATGAGAGAGATGATGCAAGTACGGACCTGATCACGCCCACGGTAGCCGAATACAATACAAATATCATCGGGGGGTTCAGATACTAAGATAACACCCTCTGCTCATGATATCATGGATGTTATTGCTCCTTGGACTAAACGCTTTCTGGCCTACCTTAATAGGAAGGAGCTTCCCGATGATCAAAATGAGGCACATCACATAGTTAGGCGTTCTAAAGCCTACAAAGTTCACGAAGGTGAGATGTAGAAGAAAAGCACCACCGAAGTTCTCCAAAGGTGCATATCCGAAGAGAAGGGAAGGCAACTTTTGGCCAAAATACATGCTAGAATGGGCGGCCACCATGCTGCAGCTCGGGCCCTAGTAAGAAAAGCCTTCAGGACAGGCTTTTCTGGCCAACGGCCTGGGCAGACGCACAAACCCTTGTGCAACATTGTGTCGGATGTCAGATTTTCGCCAATCAAAGTCATATCCTCCCACTGCCTTAAGAACAATCCCCATTAGTTGGACCTTCATGGTCTGGGGGCTTGATATGGTCGAACCCCTTAAAGGGGGAAGCCATAAAAAGAAATATTTACTAGTTATGGTGGATAAATTCACTAAGTGGATAGAGGCCAAACCAGTGAAAACAGTTGAAGTAGGACCAGTGATTGACTTTATATGTGACATGGTACACCACTACGGTGTCCCGCACAGCATCATCACTAATAATGGCTCCAATTTTACAGCCGATGAGGTCAAAAACTGGTGTGCTAAATTGGGCATTAAACTCGACTATGCATCCATCTACCACCCTCAAATAAACAGTCAGGTTGAATGGGCCAATGGCCTAATAATGAGGGGCATTAAACCCTAACTGGTGCACTCCCTGTGGGAGTCAGATAAGCACTGGGTTGAGGAATTCGATTCTATGCTATCGGGGCTGCAGACTACACCTAACCGAACAACCGGATATACACCTTTCTTCATGGTGTATGGCACGGAAGTTGTCCTGCCCTGTGACATTATTCATGACTCACCTCGAGTGCACATGTACGAAGAGCGAGAAGCCGAGCTCGATCGGCATGATGACCTAGACTATCTCAAAGAGGAGTGCGATATTGCACAAGCCCATTCCACATTTTATCAACAATAGGCCAGGCAATACCAAAGCAAAGAAGTGCGGGCCAACACTTATAACATTGGCAACCTCGTCTAGCATCTCCGAGAGAATAAGAAGGATAAGCTCAAACCAAGATGGGAGGGCCCCTTCATCATAGATGAAGTTCTCACAGGAGGAGCCTATCACCAATATAATGCATCAGATAATCGCCTTGAGTCGAATCCATGGAATGCTGCTCGGCTCCGGTGATTCTACGGATAGTTCAGTAGCACCCCTTTTTTTTTTACTTTGACTAGGTTCCTTTTTCTCCTCTCCTTTTTTATTTTTTCCTTTTTATATCCTGGGGTATGTTCGGATCCACAGAACTGTTAGGGGTACACATCTTTAATGTATATACCACACTATAACTGGGGGCTTCTCTGATGAAGCTTATTACTAAAAGCTTGTTGCTTACATTGTTTACGTCGTTTATTCTATACATCGCTTGCCATTATATGCACCTCTATGACTTCAATTCTTTTGCCAAGATGGGTTTGCCTCGCTCCTGTGTTTACACCCTATGTTCCCGATTGTTTGGCTATAGGGTGTAATGGGAGTACCTCTGCGGTTGTTACAACCGGGTAATCCAAATCTGTACCTCAGACGGGTGAAGCCGAAACTAGCGTTCTTAAGGGAATAATTGGTCGGCAAGCAATGACAGATTATTTATGTTTATATAATTCTTCTAACAAATACGGGATAGGCTGCCCGTAATTCTATCTTTTGGATCAAAGCCTAGGCATGCATAATTAAGCATGCCGACCCAAGGAAAGGAACCCTTAATGGAACTATTTTCCCTTGAAGATGTTTCTTACATTAAATAGTAATATAACATAACTTGACGAACAAATTTTGTCTGCTTGAGCAATATGACCGGATTGCTTGGTTTCCGGACATAATGAATGTTTATTACATTCAAACATGGTATCCGGAAACACTCCAACTTCTTGGTTCAGAGGTTGAAGCCGAAGGCCTACAATGAGAAATTTTGACAAGTTCGGTTGGAGATAAGTTCGATGATAAAGTACATTGATACATCAAATCAAATGCCTACTCTTTATCTATGTCATCTATAAGACTGTTTAAGCTACAATCTTCTTGCAAATATTTTGCAGCTATCATCACTTGGTCATATACCAAGTTCACGTGAATCTCTTTTTCATCTGGTCCTCGAGGTCCAACTCGGGCCATATGATTTGGATCGAGCCCGGTGTAGCATGTTTTCACCATCGCCCATGCCTCTCATGTACCTTCCCGTCATGCTGACGCCTTACACAGCTCAAAACGGCGCTGGGCACCTTTGAACAGGTTCGCCAACTCCTCCATAATTTATGGAGGGGCATCGGATGGCCATAAGGCTTTTACCATACTCTTCATGGCTTTCTGGGCCCGCTCATGCACTACGGACAGCTCTTTTAGAAGGTCGCCTCGGAATCCATATACTTCTTCCTGATGATGCCCGGTTAGCAGACTTTCAAGAACAACATGATAACACTCCGAATTACGGGATAGTATGAGTGCCCTAGATGGTTCAAAGGTCATACCGAATATGTCGCCTTTCAACTTTTTTATTCTCTTGTTGTGCATCCTATAATTGAGCCTTTAAGCTCTTTATCTCTTCGGCTTGCTTATCCTTTTCCTCCTCCAGTTTGTTCTTTCGATCAATGGTCATCGTGAATTTCTTCATTTCCTCTAGCTCCATGGTGGCAGTATTTAGCTTTGTCTAGGTCGTTTCAACTTCCTGGGATAGCGTGTTGTTCTTCTCTTTGAGAACCTACAGTCATAACGATCCTTAAATCGGTTGGTCTAACCTCTTCAAGTCTCGGGGGCTAATGGCATATCTCTATTAAATTTACACAAATTATTACCTACATATCCTTGGAAAACAGGTGAGCGACCCCTGCAAGTCCGTCTCGGGCGGCTTGGATATTTGCATCCACGGAGCTGAGGGTACTGAATTCCTGCTTAGTGAAAACTGGAGCACACATGGTCTCTTTCAGTCATCGATGACTCATCATGCTCTCCACTTCAGAATTTGTGACGGATACGTCATCCGAATCGTCATGAGGTGGATGAGTTGGCGTTGCATCCGTATTGGCTATCGTCCTAGTTGTTGAGCCCGGTGCCGGATTAGCTGATGGTCGGCTAACTGGGATTTTGGACACGGTTCACCGTGTGCTCCTCCTGAGTTAAGATGGAAGGAGAAATATGACAAACCGCTCTTATGACTAGGCACATATTAGAAGTTATACCTCTTTGATGAAGGAGTGGGCTCAACGACGCTCCTGGTTTCCATTCGTTTTGAAGGATCACCATGCGTAGATGCTACCTTCCTAGAGGCTGCCCTCGATGGAGTGCTGCTTGCCGAGCGCCGATCCTATGAAGCACGATTCAATGTGATGGGTGAGACACAAGTGGGGGGCTCCTTTTTTTAGGATGATTTCGAGTACTTACCTCGGAGAAAGGGAATATGCTAGGTTAGTTAACCATAATAGCCACTTCTGAGCCGTCAAGGCTCGCTTGATAAAAGACTCCATCATCAAACTCTATAAATATATCCTGATCCTCACGGAAGCCAGGGTCTTCGTTGCGGGCATGGTCCTCTAGCTATGGGGAGGGGCAATTGACATTTTCGACTACCTTCCTCCATGTATGTTTTAAGACGACCAAAACAATTTGATTTGCGCACCTCGATAATGAGGTAGGACAATGCTGATAATCAAAAACTTACCCATTCAATGGGGTTATACATGGAAAAACCTTCCCGACAATTTAAACGGGTGAATTATTCTTTCTCCCCCTTATAAAGATCTGCCAGAATGGCGGCCAGAGCGGTTGGGGTATCCAGGCCCTCACGCTTATAACAAGATGCGTAGTCCTTTACGTTGTAACACCATAAAGGCGTCACTCTGGGGGCTGGATCATCACTTTATCATGATGGCCATGACTTTGATTGTCAAGAGTTTAGAATAGGCAAGTAACCTGACCTTGCTGACCAACCTCCTTACTTCCGCACTGTCTTCTTGTTTGGGGCTCCGGGGGCACCAATTGAGGCATTTCTTAAAATGCGCACTGGAGAATTCGGGAAGTCCATGTCGAAGCCATGTATGTTACTTCTAGTGTATTCATGTTAAGGTAATCCACTATAAAAATCTATAATTATACTACATCCATGACAAAAAACAAGTGGGATTGCCTGCTATGATATAGAGAAACATATATCGTGCATGAGATGGTTTTCAAATTATAGATCAGATCTCTTAATCGATCAATCTTAAAAGACTTGACATGTTAGCCCACAAGGTTCATCATGTAGAAATAGAAGAAATTATGAAGTGCATTATACATTTAGTAATGCAATTCTACATGTATGGGTTCCTATCTTAATGGTTGAACATTCATATTTTGCTCATCTACAGAAATTTGATGCCATGGATGTTGGTTAAAGTGTATTCATCTTAATATAATATACTCTAGAAGACCAAAACCACACAACAACTATAACAACTACAAATTGAACCTAGATTGCCAGGAAAGAAAGAGTAGGAATCACCAAATTTACAAAGTGGATGGAGTCAAATAAGATGTATGAAGAAGCCAAAGAATTAACATATGCAGAATCCCCGTCAAAATGGATACGAAAGAAGAGACAAAGTGGAGCAGAAGGAAGAAAGGAAGATCAGTTAGAAGAATATATTATGCCAATCCCGCAAGCATAGAAAAATACTGCATGCAAATGCTACTTAACGTCAAGAAAGGTGATGTCTACTACACAACTTATTCTTGCAGACTCGTGTTGGCCCTCCAAGTACATAGTTTGTTAGGACATTAGGAAGTTTCCCTCAAGGGGAGGTCCTAAGGTTTATCAATCCGTGGGAGGCATAGGATGAAGATGGTCTCTCTCAAACAACCCTGCAATCAAATACAAGAAATCTCTTGTGTCCCAACACACTCAATACAGTGTTAATTCCATAGCTGCGCTAGTTCGGCGAAGAGATGGTGATACAAGTGTAGTATGGGTAGTAGATATAGGTTTTTGTAATCTAAAAGTAAGAAAACAGCAAGGTAACAAGTAACAAAAGTGACCACAAACGGTATTGCAATTCTTGAAAACAAGGCCTAGGGTTCATACTTTCACTAGCGCAATCTCTCAACAGTCTCAACGTAATTGAATCATATAACAATCCCTCAACATGCGACAAAGAATCACTCCAAAGTTCTTATCTAGCGGAGAACATAAGATGAAATTGTTGTAGGGTATGAAATGAACTCAAGTTATATTGTCAGATCAATCTATTGAGCCATCCCTATAAGTGTCACAAACAGCCCCGGAGTTCGTACTAAAATAACACCATATGATACTCATCAACCAACTCTAATGTCACCTGGATACTCTAATGTCACCACAAGTATCCGTGAGTTGATTACTTGATATGCATCAAACAATCTTAGATTAGTAATATTCAATCCAACACAGAGGACTTCAAAGAGTGCCCCAAGGTTTCTATGGACAAAGAAGGACGAAAACATGTATAAACCCCTATGCATAGATTACCCCGATTTCATGATAATCCGTAAGTTGAATATCGAAACATATATCAAGTGAATCAATAGAACACCCCATTGTCACCACGGGTATCCACATGCAAGACATCATCAAGTATTCTCAAATCCAAAAAGTATTCAATCTGATAATAGGGAAACCTCAATGGTAAAAACTTAATTCATCACAACAAGATAGAGACGGAGAAACACCATATGATCCAACTATATTAACAAAGCTCGTGGTACGTCAAGATCATTCCAAGTCAAGAACATGAGAGATAAAGAGAGAGAGAGAGAGAGAGATCAAACACATCGCTACTGGTACCTCTCCTCAGCCTTGGGGGTGAACTATTCCCTCCTCGTCAAGGTAGCCGCCGGGATGATGAAGATTTCCTCCGGTGATGATTTGCCCCTCCTTCAGTGTGCCAGAACAGAGCTACAGATGAGATTGCTTCACTACAGAGGCTTGTAGCGGTCGAGCGGAAGTTCTAAGTTAAGTTTTGGGGTTTCATCTATTTATACGGTTTTTCGCCATCGGTTTCATGTCGGGGGGATGCCCGAGGGTCCCACAAGCTCGGGGGACACGCACTAGGAGGGTGCACCCCCATGCTTGTGGCTCCCTCGACCACTCCCTAGTAAATCTCCGGTGCTCCATGGGTGTCTGTTGGTCCATAAAAAATCACCATAAATTTTCAGCCAATTCCGAGAACTTTTATTTCTGCACAAAAAAAACACCATGGTAGTTCTACTGAAAACAACGTCATTCCGGGTTAGTTCCATTCAAATCATACCAAAACCATATAAAATTGTGATAAACATGGCATGAATACATCATAAATTATAGATACGTTGGAGATGTGTCAGCATCCTGGGGCTTAATTCCTTCTCGTTCTCGAGTAGGTAAATGGTAAAAGAAATAATTTATGAAGTGTGAATACTAGCATAGTTCATAAGTTCGATCAATGATAGGCGATGCGGAGCATCCTACAGACATTGCCATGTCAAAAGTCCGTTTGGCAAGTGACACGTGCCACATCTACTTTACATACATAAACATGAATCATCTCCTTGACACGTGCTCACTTGACCCCTTCAAGGATGGTATACTACTTGACACTCCACCGTGTGCATACATAGGTATTGTAGGAGCTTCACAGATGTTGAGGAGGAGTGCAAGCGCCAAGGAACGATTACACCATCCACAAGGCAAGCATGGAAGTGACGATGGAAGAAGATGGAGCTATTGAAGCTATAGCGACCGGACATCCGGCGCCAGCAGCACGGACATCCGGACTTCCCCCGAAAATCTGGCAGAGGATCACCTGAGCACATCCAAAGTTTGGCCACTACTTAGCCCGACATCCGTCTCCCAGCCTGGACATCCGACACCTACATGTGCACAGCCGAGCCGAAGGCCCTTGTATCCCGATCCTACCAACCCATTCGGCCCTAGCACTATATATAGACACCCCCTCCTCATTTCTAGGGATATCACTATGATAGCTCATCTTAGTTGAGCTTTGCTCCTACCTCTACTTCTCTTGAGAGAGAGAGTGTAACACCCCGGATGTAACTTTCCCAATTTGTACTCCAACTCTTGCCGTTTTCGGCGTTAAGTTATATTTATTTCCTCGGGTTCAGGTTTCGTCTCCATGTGTTGTTGTCATTGTCATGCATCTCATATCATGTCATCATGTGCATTGCATTTGCATACGTGTTCGTCTCATGCATTCGAGCATTTTCCCCGTTGTCCGTTTTGCATTTCGGCGTTACGTTCTCCTCCGGTGGTCATTTCTAGCTTTCTTTCGTGCGTGGGGATTAAACATTTCCGGATTGGACCGAGACTTGCCAAGCGGCCTTGGTTTACTACCGGTAGACCGCCTATCAAGTTTCGTATCATTTGGACTTCGTTTGATACTCCAACGGTTAACCGAGGGACCGAAAAGGCCTCGTGTGTGTTGCAGCCCAACACCCCTCCAATTTGGCCCAAAACCCACCAAACTCTGCTCCATCATCTAGAGCGTTCGATCACGATCGCGTGGGCGAAAACCGCACCTCATTTGGACTCTCCTAGCTCCCTCTATGCCTATATATAGCCTCCTCCCCGAAAATCTCGGATCATTTTCCCCCTAACCCTAGTCTCCTTCCACCTCGCGCCACCGGACAAGTCCGCCCGCGCCGGACGTGTCCGCCGGACGCGTCATCCCGGCCTATCAGACTGCGCCATGTCAGCCTCTGCCGCCCCGGGGCCAATCCCCCGCCGCCACGTCGCCACCCGGAGCCGCCGCTCTCCGCGTCGCCCGCGCGGGCCCGCCGGAGCCCGTCCGCGGCCCTCCCGGCCCCGTGGGCGCACCCCGCCGCCAGAGGCGCCCGCCTCCTCGCGCCCGCATCCCTTTGCCGCCTCGCCCGTCGTCTGCCGCCCCGGTCGCCGGCGCGCGCCGCCCCGGCCACCGGCGCCCGCCGCTCCGGCCGCTGCGTCCGCGGCCACCTCGCCGCCGACGTCCGCCGCCCTCCGCCGCCTTCCTCCCGCGCCGGCGAGCACCGCCAAGTCCGGCCACCGCGCTGCCCCTCCCCTCCGGCGAGCTACAGTTGCAACGGCGGCGAACCTCGGGATCCGTTCCGGCCGGATCCAGATATGGATCTGAAACTTCTCGGTTGACCTTTTTACCCCCGAACCCTAATCCATGTGCCCATGTTCATCGTGCCGTAACTTTGCATCCGTAGCTCTGTTTTGGGCATATAGCATATCAAAATGTTCATCTCAAAGAGTACATCATTTCACTCCATTGCGTCATTTTAATTTGAGCTCATCTTGATGCCCGAAATGCTGTTAGAAGAGGGCTACTTGAGTTAATTGTCAGATCTGCTACTCTGTTTAGCACTTTTGTCATTTTTGCCATGATTAATGTGTGCATGATATGCCCTGATGCTCTACATGTGATTTGTTAAGAGTTTTGTCATCTTTCCAGAGGTGCAACCCATGTATTTTTGTGATGTGTGTGGTGACTTGTGCAAGCTTGCAAAGTGGTGCACTTGCTAATTCTGTTTTCCGGGACTTGGTGATTTCACCAAGTCCTGGAGCTGTTTATCTCATGATGCCATATGTTCATGTTGTTTCCTAGTGATCCGTGACTTTTGAGGATAGTCAGTAAGGGAGTTTTGTTAATATTGTAGTGCTCTATCCATCCATGTCTTTGTTTGCAATTATGGAGCATCCTAGATTGAGTCAATCGAGCTCTACTTTTGCTACTTTGTGAATCTGGGCACATTGTCAACTTGTTTGCAATTTTTCCGGTGTTGTTGTAGTTGATCCGTGCATGCTATGCTATTGTTCTTGCCATGTCTAGCTTAAATTTTGTGCCTTCTTGATCGGTGAATGCTTGTATTGCCATGACTTGCACCGTAGTGAGTGCATTTAGCTCGTAAACATGCCTAATTGAGTTAGATTTCAGCATGTGCCAGTTTTCACGAAGTCTGAAAACTGATTATGTTTTTGCTATGTTCACATGCTTGCAATTATATTTTCTGATCCCTTTTGGCTCAAGGTCACTAAGGGACTTTTGTTAAGCTCTTTGAGTAGCTCCATGCCATGCTTTACTTTGCCATGTTCATTTCCTGTAGCATGTAGTTTTGTTGCTCCGAAGAGGGCTACCTGATCTGAAATTCCAGACAAGTGTTGATTTCACTAAGTCTGAGATATGTTTGTCATATGCATTTTTTCCATGCTTGTTTGAACCTGTTAATGGATGAATTGGCCGTAGCTCAGTGTTAGACTTTTGTTAAGCATCTTGTGTGCATCCCTGCCATGTATTTTGTTGTCATGTTTGAGTGCTGTAGCATGTTCATTTCTTTGCATTTAGATGCCTACTTGCTGTAAATCGCAGACCGGTGTCATTTTTGAATCACTTGCCATTTCCAAACCGTAACTCCGATTCCGGCGTTCTTTATATCGTCTTCAAGCGATTTCATCTCATATTTCCAGTGGAACACTTGGATTTCCATGTTGAGGCAAGGTTCATGCATTTCCTGTCATATCTTGCATTTTGCATCCCGCATCGCATCCCGCATAGCATATCCTCTTTGCATTGTGTTGTTTGAGTTTGCACGTGGTTGATTGTATCCTTTTGCTTGTTTGTCTTGTTTGGGTAGAGCCGGGAGACGAGTTCGCTAATGAGAAGCCCATTGAGTTTGCTTTTGAGGATCCAGTCAACTCTGACAACTGTGCAGGCAAGATGATCATACCCTCGAAATCACTACTATCTTTGCTATGCTAGTTTGCTCGCTCTTTTGCTATGCCAATGCTACGATGCCTACCACTTGCTTGCAAGCCTCCCAAATTGCCATGTAAAACCTCTAACCCACCATTGTCCTAGCAAACCGTTGATTGGCTATGTTACCGCTTTGCTCAGCCCCTCTTATAGCGTTGCTAGTTGCAGGTGAAGATTGGAGGCCGTTCCTTGTTGGAACATCTGTTATTTACTTATTGGGATATCATTATATTATCTTGTTATCTTAATGCATCTATATACTCGGTAAAGGGTGGAAGGCTCGGCCTCTCGCGTAGTGTTTCGTTCCACTCTTGCCGCCCTAGTTTCCGTCATATCGGTGTTATGTTCCCGGATTTTGCGTTCCTTACGCGGTTGGGTTATAATGGGAACCCCTTGATATTTCGCCTTGATTAAAGATTTTCTAGCAATGCCCAACCTTGGTTTTACCATTCTCCACCTAGCCTCTTTTTCCCTTGGGTTACCGGAGCCCAAAGATCATCTTATTTTAACCCCCCCGGGCCAGTGCTCCCTCTGAGTGTTGGTCCGAACTGAGCTGCCTGCGGGGCCACCTCGGGGAAACTTGAGGGTTGGTTTTACTCGTAGCTAGTCTCATCTGAGTGTGCCCTGAGAAAGAGACATGTGCAGCTCCTATCGGGATTTGTCGGCACATTCAGGCGGTGTTGCTGGTCTTGTTTTAACCTGTCGAAGTGTCTTGAATTACCGAGATACTGAGTCTGATCGGAACGTCTTGGGAGGAGGACTATTCCTTCGTTGACCGTCAGAGCTTGTCATGGGCTAAGTTGGGACTCCCCTGTAGGGATTGAACTTTCGAAAGCCGTGCCCGCGGATATGGGCAGATGGAAATTTGTTAATGTCCGGTTGTAGATAACTTGAACCTTAACTTAATTAAAATGAATCAACTAAGTGTGTTACCGTGATGGCCTCTTCTCGGCGGAGTCCGGGAAGTGGACACGGTGTTGGAGTAATGTTTGCGCAGGTTGCTCTCTAGTTTTACGCTCGCGCTTTGCCTCCTCTTCTCGCTCTCTTTTGCGGATAAGTTAGCCACCATACTTGCTAGTCGCTTGCTGCAGCTCCACCTATATTTTACCTTGCCTTACCTACAAGCTTGCATGCCTGCAGGTCGACTCTAGAGGATCCCCGGGTACCGAGCTCGAATTCGCCCTATAGTGCAGGGCCTGATGATTCCGCTCCAGGAGACGCGTATGAGCTCAAGTGGGAGTTCGACGAAGACTCTCAACATTACTATGTTTCCTTTCCCGATGATCAGTAGTGGTGCCCAGTTGGGGGTGAACGGGACCGTTGTCGCTTGTTGGGTTTCTCTTTTATTTTGGCACCGTAGTCGGGCCATGAGTGTTTGGATGATGTAATGTTATTTATGTACTTGATTGACGTGGCGAGTGTAAGCCAACTATGTTATCTCCCCTTTATTAATCATATTACATGGGATGTTGTGAAGATTGCCTAACTTGCGACATATGCCTTCAATGCGATTATGTCTCTAAGTCGTGCCTCGACACGTGGGAGCTATAGTCGCATCGAGGGTGTTACAAGTTGGTATCAGAGCCTTCCCCGACCTTAGGAGCCCCATTGCTTGATCGTTTTTAGCGGCCGAGTTGTGTCTAGAAAAATGTTTTGAGTCATTTAGGAATTATATATCGGAGAGTTTAGGAATTCTTTTTACTTCCCAGTCTCCTCATCGCTCTGGTAAGGCATCCTGACGTAGAGTTTTGACTCTTCTCTTCTCAAATTTCACTAAAAAAATTTTAGGATCACGCGGGTATCTTGGAATCGTTCCGATGGTTTTATGATCAGAACATTGTCTTGGTGCCTCCTGTCAGGGGTTTAGTGGAAGTGTCCCGGGGAGTTGAGCTCTGAGGTGTTGTCATCATAATTTTATCGTTGCAGTTCTGGAATACCTGAGTCTAGTACGCCGACATCGAAAATCTCCTTTATGCAGTTCGTTGGTGAGATAACCTCGACGCCACCAAGTACTGGGGCGGGAGTTCGGGAGTATCGCCATAACTTGTATAACGGATGCTTTTTGAAGGTTGAGGTAGATGGTTTCCGAAGGTTTCTTGGTTATGTGTTGAAGGATGGATACAGCTGGATGTAGGATTTGCTAGTTTGGGTGAGATATTATGCTTCCCCTGTATCCCCAACACCTGATTGCATAACCAGAAAGGTTCGGGAGTTTCTTAGGTGGGAATTCTAGTAGCTCTAGTTTTTCTTCCACGAATATTGGTTTGAGATTGGGATTTCTTACCGATTATTCGTTCTTGAACCGTACCTTGTTGATTTATTTCTCTACCTTAATTCTACGTGGCTTCTCAATTTATGGATATGTGACCATTTCAAGAGGAATGCATTCGTTCATTTTGTTCGGATGTGAAGACTATATGTTGCAATTTTCATTCCGTTGGATTCAGCTTCAATATTTGTCTATCAATGTGCTAATGGTGGTCAACCTCTTCAGGATGACTCCTCCAACGCGCACGACTCCGAATCCTGATCCGCCACCACCTCCACCTCCTCCGGAGGCATGGCAAGCTGTGATGGCCGCAACCAATGCAAACACACAGTTGATCATGCAAATTCTCCAAGAGCGCAATCAAGGCAACCAAGGGAATCAAGGCAGCAATCAGAGTCACTTCGCTACACTCAACTAGTTCCTTGCTAACGGGCCAAAGACTTTCAGCAATTGTGTTGAGGCAACCGATGCTGACGATTGGCTTGTGGATCTGTGTAAGAATTTTGAGTGCAGTAACGTCAGGCCTGAGGACTTTGTTAAGTTCGCTTCCTTCCAACTCACAGATCAAGCTGCAGAATAGTTCCAGCAGTACAAGGACTCCAGAGGTGGACGTGTTATCACTTGGGATGATTTCCGTCGAGATTTCCGAGCTTATCATATTCCTCAAAGCGTGGTTGAAAGCAAGCGTGAGGAATTCCGCAATCTGAAGCAAGGCTCTTTGTCTCTCTATGACTACAACAAGTTGTTCCAGAAGCTCGCCCGCTTTGCCAAGCAGGACGTCCCTGATGAGAAGAGAATGATATACCAGTTCAGGGGTGGTCTCAGAGAAGAATTTCAGCTAGCTCTTGTTCTCTTTGAGCCCTTGAGATACGATGAGTTCTACAACATGGCACTGAAGCAAGAGGCTGCTCAGTTGAGGTGTGATGCTTCCAAGAAGCGAGTCAGAGATGCTACTCCTTCTTCCTCTACTCAAGTGGCCAAGCAGCAGAAGTATTGGCTTCCTCCTCCTCCGTTCCGTCAGCCGTATCAGCAGAAGAGCAAAGGTGGCAGTGGTTCTTCCCCCCCCCCCCACCCTGGCTTTCAGAACAAGACTTCATCTCAAGCTCCAAGATCGAGTGCTCCGTATCACCGCCCGCTTTCAGAGGTCACGTGCAACAAGTGCCAACAGAAGGGTCACTATGCCAACAAGTGTTTCAACCAGAGGTGTCTTCCTCCTCCTCCTCCTGTCAGATCGGCAAGTACAGCTGTGGTCAAGCATAACCCCAAGCATGCCAAGGTCAATTTGATGAATGCAGCTCAGGCAGAGGACTCGTCAGATGTGATCATGGGTAACCTTCTTGTTAATGATATTCCCGCAAAAGTACTTTTTGACTCTGGTGCATCGCATTCCTTCATGTCATTCCCATTTGCATCGGAGAACAATTTTAGTACTAAGGCTTTACCTAGAGCTATGCAAGTCGTTTCTCCGGCTAAGCGTCTGAGTTCTAGTTTGATGGTTCCGGATATTTCTATCTTGATGGGTGATTTCAAGTTTCTGGCTTCTCCAATGGTTCTTGGTAACTCGGATATTGATCTTATTCTCGGGATGGATTGGCTTTCTAAGCACAAGGCTCAGCTTGATTGTGCAGCCAGGCAGATTCAATTGACTCATTCGTCTGAGGATGTAATTGTCTTTGCCGCTCGGGATAATACCATCCGTCTGTTTTCTCTCAATGAGAAGGGTGAATTGGATGCCATCTCTCAAATTCCAGTCATTTGTGAATATCAAGACGTCTTTCCAGAAGAGCTCCTAGGAATGCCTCCGCACCGGCCATTTGAATTCGTTATTGATCTTGAGCCTGGCACAGAACCTGTGTGCAAACGTCCTTACAAGCTCGGACCTGAAGAGTTGAAGGACCTGAAGAAGCAACTCGATATTCAAGAGAAAATGGGTCTCATCCGGCCCAGTTCTTTTCCGTGGGGTTGTGGTGTTCTTTTTGTGAAGAAGAAGGATGGAACGGACCGACTTTGTGTTGATTACCGTCCAGTGAACAAGAAGACCATCAAGAACAAATATCCACTTCCCAACATCAATGAGCTCTTCGAACAACTCAAAGGTGCCCAAGTATTCTCCAAGCTTGATCTCCGCATGGGTTATCACCAGATTCACATTCGTGAGCAAGATATTCCCAAGACGGCTTTCAGGACAAGCTTTGGTTCATATGAATACACTTTCATGTCTTTTGGCCTCGTCAACGCTCCTCCGACGTTCTCTCGCATGATGAACTTCATCTTCAACGCCTACACCAATTACTTCGTTTTGGTCTATCTCGACGACATTCTGGTTTTCTCCAAGAACAAGGAAGATCATGCCAAGCATTTGCGTTTGGTTCTTGATATGCTCAGAGAACACAAGTTCTACGCCAAGTTCTCCAAGTGTGAATTTTGGCTCGATGAGGTTCTTTATCTTGGTCATATCATCTCTGCCAAGGGCATTGCCGTGAATCCTGAGAAGGTGTCTGCAATTGTGAATTGGGAACCTCCTCAGAACGTGAAGCAACTCCGTAGTTTTCTCGGTCTCGCAAGCTATTGCCGAAGATTCGTTGAAAACTTTTCGAAGATCGCGAAGCCTCTCTCTAATCTTCTCCAAAAGCACGTCAAGTACGTTTGGTCTCCGGAGTGTGATATTGCTTTCAACACTTTGAAAGAGAAATTGATCACTGCTCCAGTTCTGACTCTGCCTGATGAATCCAAGCTGTACGAGGTCTTTTGTGATGCCTCTCTCCAAGGTCTTGGCGCGGTATTGATGCAAGAGAAGAAAGTTGTTGCTTATACATCTCGCCAGTTGAAGCCTAATGAGAAGAACTACCCCACTCATGATCTCGAGTTGGCGGCAGTTGTGCATGCTCTTTTGACTTGGAGACATCTTCTATTGGGAAGAAAAGTGGACATTTTCACTGATCACAAGAGTCTCAAGTACATCTTCACTCAGCCTAATCTCAACCTCAGGCAAACTCGATGGGTCGAAATGATTCAAGAGTATAATCCGAGTATCGAGTATACTCCAGGCAAGGCCAATGTGATTGTTGATGCATTGAGCAGGAAAGCTTACTGCAACAGTCTGATTCTCAAGCCTTATCAACCCGAGCATTGTGAAGCTTTCCGCAAACTTAATCTGCAAGTTGTTCCTCAAGGTTTCCTCGCCAACCTTTTAGTCTCTCCTACCTTAGAAGACCAGATTTGCCAAGCCCAGCTTCTTGATGCTATGGTGAAAAAGGTGAAGTTTGGGATTGCCAAGAGTCAGTCCAAGTACAAGTGCTACCGCCTTGATGACAAGGACACTCTTTTCTTCGAGGATCGTATTGTGGTACCCAAAGGTGACCTCCGTAAAGTGATCATGAACGAGGCTCACAATTCTCTCCTCTCCATCCACCCTGGGAGTACGAAGATGTATCAGGATCTCAAGCAGGCTTATTGGTGGACTCGAATGAAGCGCGAGATTGCTCAATTCGTGAATGAATGTCATGTCTGCAGAAGAGTGAAGGCAGAACACCAAAGGCCAGCAGGTCTCCTCCAACCTCTTGCCATTCCAGAATGGAAGTTTGACCACATTGAAATGGACTTCGTGACTGGGTTTCCAAATTCCAAGCGTGGCAATGATGCTATATTCGTTGTCATCGACAAACTCACCAAAGTGGCTCACTTTCTGCCTATCAAAGAGTCGATCACTGCAGCTCAATTGGCGGAACTCTATACCTCTCGTATTGTCTCTCTGCACGGTATTCCACAAGTGATCTCTTCAGACCGTGGCAGAATCTTTACCTCGAAGTTTTGGGATTCTTTTCAGAAGGCCATGGGCACGAACATCCGCTTCAGCACAGCTTTCCATCCTCAAACTAGCGGTCAAGTCGAGCGTGTCAACCA
Organism: Triticum urartu; assembly: GCF_003073215.2. Lineage (NCBI taxonomy): Eukaryota > Viridiplantae > Streptophyta > Magnoliopsida > Poales > Poaceae > Triticum > Triticum urartu. The sequence continues at coordinate 352,482,497 of NC_053027.1, read as the reverse complement.
GATTCTTAAAGATATGCTCAGGGCTTGTGTGATCTCCTTCAGCATGAAATGGGAGGATTGTCTTCCTTATGCTGAATAACAACAACAGTTTTCAAGCAAGTTCAGGCAAGGCCCCTTTTCAAATTCTGTATGGCAGGAAGTGCCGTACCCCTCTCAACTGGTCTGAAACCGGTGAACGTCAGCTTTTGGGTAATGACTTAATCACAGAGGCAGAAGAAATGTGCAAAGTCATTCGAGATAACCTCAAAGCAGCCCAATCCCGTCAGAAGAGCTACTATGATAGTAAGCACCGTGATTTGGCTTTCGAGATCGGAGATCATGTTTACCTCCGTGTCTCTCCTATGAAAGGTACTCGTCGCTTCAGTATCAAAGGGAAGCTTGCCCCTAGATACGTGGGACCTTTCAAGATTGTTAGCAAGAGAGGCGACCTCGCCTATCAACTCAAGCTTCCTTCAAACTTTGCAAATGTTCATGACGTGTTCCATGTCTCTCAGCTTCGAAAGTGCTTCAAGACTCCTGACCGCACCGTCAACTTCGAGGACATTGAGCTCCAAGAAGATCTCTCCTATCGTGAGCACCCAGTTGCTATTCTTGAAGAGACTGAACGCAAGACTCGCAACAAGTAAATCAAATTTCTCAAAGTTAAGTGGTCACACCATTCCGACCGTGAAGCTACCTGGGAACGCGAGGATCACCTCCGTTCTGAGTACCCGGCGTTCTTTCAGTCCTAGATCTCGGGACGAGATCCTTTCATAGTGGTGGAGTGTTGTAACACCCCGGATGTAACTTTCCCAATTTGTACTCCAACTCTTGCCGTTTCCGGCGTTAAGTTATATTTATTTCCTCGGGTTCTGGTTTGGTCTCCGTGTGTTGTTGTCATTTTCATGCATCTCATATCATGTCATCATGTGCATTGCATTTGCATACATGTTCGTCTCATGCATTCGAGCATTTTCCCCGTTGTCCGTTTTGCATTCCGGCGTTTCGTTCTCCTCCGGTGGTCATTTCTAGCTTTCTTTCGTGTGTGGGGATTAAACATTTCCAGATTGGACTGAGACTTGCCAAGCGGCCTTGGTTTACTACCGGTAGACCGCCTGTCAAGTTTCGTATCATCTGGATTTCGTTTGATATTCCAACGGTTAACCGAGGGACCGAAAAGGCCTCGTGTGTGTTGCAGCCCAACACCCCTCCAATTTGGCCAAAAACCCACCAAAATCTACTCCATCATCTAGAGCGTTCGATCACGATCGCGTGGGCGAAAACCGCACCTCATTTGGACTCTCCTAACTCCCTCTATACCTATATATAGCCTCCTCCCCGAAAATTTCGGATCATTTTCCCCCTAACCCTAGTCTCCTTCCACCTCGCGCCACCGGACAAGTCCGCCCGCGCCGGACGTGTCCGCCGGACGCGTCATCCCGGCCTATCAGACCGCGCCACGTCAGCCTCCGCCGCTCCGGGGCCAATCCCCCGCCGCCACGTCGCCACCCGGAGCCGCAGCTCTCCGCGTCGCCCGCGCGGGCCCGCCGGAGCCCGTCCGCGGCCCTCCCGGCCCGGTGCGGCGCACCCCGCCGCCAGAGGTGCCCGCCTCCTCGCGCCCGCATCCCTTCGCTGCCTCGCCCGTCGTCCGCCGCCCCGGTCGCCGGCGCGCCCCGCCCCGGCCACCGGCGCCCGCCGCTCCGGCCGCTGCGTCCGCGGCCACCTCGCCGCCGACGTCCGCCGCCCTCCGCCGCCTTCCTCCCGCGCCAGCGAGCACCGCCAAGTCCGGCCACCGCGCTGCCCTTCCCCTCCGGCGAGCTACAGTTGCAATGGCGGTGAACCTCGGGATCCGTTCCGGCCGGATCCAGATATGGATCTAAAACTTCTCGGTTGACCTTTTTACCCCCGAACCCTAATCCATATGCCCATGTTCATCGTGCCGTAACTTTGCATCCGTAGCTCTGTTTTGGGCATATAGCATATCAAAATGTTCATCTCAAAGAGTACATCATTTCACTCCATTGCGTCATTTTAATTTGAGCTCATCTTGATGCCCGAAATGCTGTTAGAAGAGGGCTACTTGAGTTAATTGTCAGATCTGCTACTCCGTTTAGCACTTTTGTCATTTTTGCCATGATTAATGTGTGCATGATATGCCCTGATGCTCTACATGTGTTTTGTTAAGAGTTTTGTCATCTTTCCAGAGGTGCAACCCATGTATTTTTGTGATGTGTGTGGTGACTTGTGCAAGCTTGCAAAGTGGTGCACTTGCTAATTCTGTTTTCCGGGACTTGGTGATTTCACCAAGTCCTGGAGCTGTTTATCTCATGATGCCATATGTTCATGTTGTTTCCTAGTGATCCGTGACTCTTTTGAGGATAATCAGTAAGGGAGTTTTGTTAATATTGTAGTGCTCTATCCATCCATGTCTTTGTTTGCAATTATGGAGCACCCTAGATTGAGTCAATCGAGCTCTACTTTTGCTACTTTGTGAATCTGGGCACATTGTCAACTTGTTTGCAATTTTGCCGGTGTTGTTGTAGTTGATCCGTGCATGCTATGCTATTGTTCTTGCCATTTCTAGCTTAAATTTTGTGCCTTCTTGATGGGTGAATGCTTGTATTGCCATGACTTGCACCGTAGTGAGTGCATTTAGCTCGTAAACATGCCTACTTGAGTTAGATTTCAGCATGTGCCAGTTTTCACTAAGTCTGAAAACTGATTATGTTTTTGCTATGTTCACATGCTTGCAATTGTATTTTCTGGTCCCTTTTGGCTCAAGGTCACTAAGGGACTTTTGTTAAGCTCTTTGAGTAGCTCCATGCCATGCTTTACTTTGCCATGTTCAGGTCCTGTAGCATGTAGTTTTGTTGCTCCGAAGAGGGCTACCTGATCTGAAATTCCAGACAAGTGTTGATTTCACTAAGTCTGAGATATGTTTGTCATATGCATTTTTGCCATGCTTGTTTGAACCTGTTAATGGATGAATTGGCCGTAGCTCAGTGCTAGAATTTTGTTAAGAATCTTGTGTGCATCCCTGCCATGTATTTTGTTGTCATGTTTGAGTGCTGTAGCATGTTCATTTCTTTGCATTTAGATGCCTACTTGCTGTAAATCGCAGACCGGTGTCATTTTTGAATCGCTTGCCATTTCCAAACCGTAACTCTGATTCCGGCGTTCTTTATATAGTTTTCAAGCTATTTCATCTCATCTTTCCAGTGGCACACTTGGATTTCCAAGTTGAGGCCAGGTTCATGCATTTCCTGTCATATCTTGCATTTTGCATCCCGCATCGCATCCCGCATAGCATATCCTCTTTGCATTGTGTTGTTTGAGTTTGCACGTGGTTGATTGTATCCTTGTTGCTTGTTTGTCTTGTTTGGGTAAAGCCGGGAGATGAGTTCGCTAACGAGAAGCCCATTGAGTTTGCTTTTGAGGATCCAGTCAACTCTAACAACTGTGCAGGCAAGATGATCATACCCTCGAAATCACTACTATCTTTGCTATGCTAGTTTGCTCGCTCTTTTGCTATGCCAATGGTACGATGCCTACCACTTGCTTGCAAGCCTCCCAAATTGCCATGTCAAACCTCTAACCCACCATTTTCCTATCAAACCGTTGATTGGCTATGTTACCGCTTTGCTCAGCCCCTCTTATAGCGTTGCTAGTTGCAGGTGAAGATTGGAGGCCGTTCCTTGTTGGAACATCTGTTATTTACTTGTTGGGATATCATTATATTATCTTGTTATCTTAATGCATCTATATACTCGGTAAAGGGTGGAAGGCTCGGCCTCTCGCCCAGTGTTTTGTTCCACTCTTGCCGCCCTAGTTTCCGTCATATCGGTGTTATGTTCCCGGATTTTGCGTTCCTTACGCGGTTGGGTTATAATGGAAACCCCTTGATATTTTGCCTTGATTAAAGCTTTTCCAGCAATGCCCAACCTTGGTTTTACCATTCGACACCTAGCCTCTTTTTCCCTTGGGTTACCGGAGCCCAAAGATCATCTTATTTTAACCCCCCCGGGCCAGTGCTCCCTCTGAGTGTTGGTCCGAACTGAGCTGCCCGCGGGGCCACCTCGGGGAAACTTGAGGGTTGGTTTTACTCGTAGCTAGTCTCATCTGAGTGTGCCCTGAGAAAGAGATATGTGCAGCTCCTATCGGGATTTGTCGGCACATTCGGGCGGTGTTGCTGGTCTTGTTTTAACCTGTCGAAGGATCAATATGTTAATGATGCTGAATTTAAAGATGTATTGCAGAATTGTAAGGAAGGGAGAACTTGGAACAAGTTCGTTCTTAACGATGGATTTGTGTTTCGTGCTAACAAGCTATGCATTCCAGCTAGCTCCGTTCGTCTTTTGTTGTTGCAGGAGGCGCATGGAGGAGGATTAATGGGACACTTTGGCGTCAAGAAGACGGAGGATATACTTGCTACACATTTCTTTTGGCCAAAGATGAGACGGGATGTTGAGCGTTTTGTTGCTCGCTGCACTACATGTCAAAGAGCTAAGTCACGACTCAATCCTCATGGTTTATATATGCCTTTGCCTGTACCTAGTGTTCCTTGGGAGGATATATCTATGGACTTTGTTTTAGGTTTACCTAGAACAAAGAAGGGGAGGGATAGCATATTTGTTGTCGTGGATAGGTTCTCGAAAATGGCACACTTTATACCATGTCATAAAAGCGATGATGCTGTTTAATGTTGCTGATTTGTTCTTTCGTGAAATTATTCGCTTACATGGTGTGCCAAATACTATTGTTTCAGATCGTGATACTAAATTTCTTAGCCACTTTTGGAGATGTTTATGGGCTAAGTTGGGGACTAAGCTGCTTTTTAGTACTACTTGTCACCCTCAAACTGATGGACAAACTGAAGTAGTCAATAGAACATTGTCTACTATGCTTAGGGCTGTTTTGAAGAATAACAAGAAAATGTGGGAAGAATGCTTGCCTCATATTGAATTTGCTTATAATCGTTCATTGCATTCTACTACTAAGATGTGCCCTTTTGAAATTGTGTATGGTTTCCTACCTCGTGCACCTATTGATTTGTTGCCTCTTCCATCTTCGGAGAAGGTTAATTTTGATGCTAAAGAACGTTCTGAATTGATTTTAAAAATGCATGAGTTAACTAAGGAAAACATTGAGCGTATGAATGCTAAATATAAACTTGCTGGAGATAAGGGTAGAAAACATGTTGTGTTTGCACCTGGAGATCTTGTTTGGTTACATTTGCGTAAAGATAGATTTCCTAATCTGCGCAAATCAAAGCTAATGCCACGTGCTGATGGTCCTTTTAAGGTTTTAGAGAAAATAAATGATAATGCATATAAACTTGAGCTACCTGCAGATTTTGGGGTTAGTCCCACTTTTAACATTGCAGATTTGAAGCCTTATTTGGGTGAGGAAGATGAGCTTCCGTCGAGGACGACTTCATTTCAAGAAGGGGAGGATGATGAGGACATCAATACCATTGTTACACCCACAGCCCCTACTGTTACATATACTGGACCAATTACTAGAGCTCGCGCACGCCAATTAAATTACCAGGTACTTTCGTTTCTTGGTAATGATTCTAATGTTCATGAGATTATGATGCTGCCTAAATTGGATACATTTGTTTTGCTTTCAAATGAAGGGCCTAGCTTGGAGAAGGATGAACATTGGAGCAAGAACACGCATGAAGTTGATGGCATGCGCAAGGGGATCAAGAACGGAGTTACAAGTGATGATTTCAGGACTTTGAAGCCGCCATAAGGAGTGCATGAAGCCATGGACGAAATATACAAGATGCCACTTCCTAATATTCGTCCATAGGCTATTCTAGGTGCTGCGTCACCTTATTAATGGGCCAGGCCCATGTAATTTCGAAATACTTAAATATAGGCTATTTTTAGAGTCCGTATGTGTGGGGAAACAAGAGTTAGGGTTGGTTTCGGACCCCACCCTCAAGGGCCACGAAATTCCCCTCTCTTCCTCCATATATACAGCCCTTAGGGCGTCGTTTAGACTTTGGGTTTTGTTTAGATTAAAAGTTCGCCATAGCTGCAACTTCGCGTACTTCGTTTGTGTCCAACGACCAGACCAAGACGTCACAGAACCCCACCTTGATCAATAAAGCTTTCATCTTATATTCGCAATATCCAGATTGCAATCTCAGTTTCTTTCTTGTTCTTCGTTTGCTCGCAGGAAACAGGCCCTCGTGGTCAGGTTGATCGTGCTCCGGCGTGGTCAATAACCCCTCGGAAGTTGGTTTAGCGATTGCTAAGGCGCGACGTCTCGCACGTTCGTAGTCGGATCGTCAAGGTCGACTCCCACAGAAAACGATAGCCACCATCTCATCGAAACATCGGGACACCTTTGCCTCTATCAAGTGGTATCAGATTTCCAGGTTGCTCGGTGAGATTTTACAGTTTTTCGTAGATTAGATCGAGTCTGTTCTTCATACCTACAGTCCACGAAAAAGCCACACAAAAAAAATTAGGGTTAGTTCATCATATCCGAACCAATCTGAGCTTTTGCATAATCTTTTTAGGGTTTTTGCTTTGTTGAATTTGCGGTTGCATCGTCGTGTCAAGTTGCTAGTCTTAGAATCTAGTCTTTTAGAGTTTCGAGTTCTGGTCATAAGTTGTCACGCCGCCGCCGCACCATCATCATCGCCCATCTATCACTTTTGCTTATCCGCCACCGCTCTGAATCCTTATCCATATACCACTACCAATCCGTATCCATATACCACCATCAATCTCTATCCATATACCACCACCGCTACCATATACCACCACCGCTGCCATATACCACAACCATATATCCACCACCAATCCGAGTTCTTCTCATATTAGGTTTGTTCTTGAGATCAATCTCAATTCCGATTCGTGTTTCCTTGCCTGCGTAGGTCTCGGAAAAAAAAGAGGAGCGCAAAAAAAAGCGAAAAAAAGAGTTTGACGAGGGAAGTGTTTTGAGACACTCGCCATTATAGTCATTTTTCGCAAAAAAAAAGAGGAGCGCAAAAAAAAAGAGGAGCGCAAAAAAAAAGCGAAAAAAAAAGTTCTAGAGTGTGCTTTTCCCTTATTTACGTGCAGCGCCGTGATTTTGTTAGTGTTCTAGGCTCGCGTCTCTAGCACGGTCTAGCCTAGGACCAGCACAGTACCGTCGTTGAGCGTTTATTCAACTTTGCATCTCTGAATTGATTATTGCTGACCCTTTTTGCTACCATACTATAAGCCTTCCCAGCTCCACATACCTCTACGTCGTGCGTTTGACTCTCCCTGGCAATCGCTCTATCTAAGCTTTTGAGAGTTTTGACTACAACAGTTGCCGATCACCGCCTGCTGCTGGGTAAGAACTGGTAAGAATTTGAGATTTACTTGACGGATTTGTGACACCCGCCACCACCACCTCTTGTTAGTATTCTGTAGGATCATATTCTTGTGTGTTTTCTATTGTTGCTAACCATGGCAGGATCACAAGCCGACGAGACTGACTGGGAGAACATGACGAATCAGGAGTTGCATGATAAATTTCAGCAAATGATGAATGGACAGGTGCAAGATGTGCTAAACAGATTTGAAGAGGCCATGGAGAAGATAGATGATATGGAGAAGACGTTCGAAACAAAGCTCGATGACAGGTTTAATGAATTGCTCGCGCGTCTTCCACCACCACCACCGGCTGCACCTAACGCACCTCTACAACAACAACAACGACGACTACCTACACATCGTGAAACAGCCCTCCGCCGAGCGAGCCGTCTCCCTCTTGCACCTGGCCAAACTGTTGGTGCTGCTGTTGCTACTTCTGTGGCTCCTACTGCTGATGCGGAGGAGGATGATTTTGCTGGCGATTACGAGGATGAGGTTGATCAAAATCAGAACTACGTGCCACCACCAGCACAGCAACCATCAGGTCGTCCACATGCAAATAATGGCAATGGTAGGGCTCACCCTCAGGTACGAGATCATGACCATCTCCCTAAACTAAAATTGAATATTCCACCATTTGAGGGTAGATATGTTCCTGATATATATCTTACTTGGGAGTTAGAAACTGAACAACGATTTACATGTTTACAATATCCCGAGGAGAGACGTGTTCCTGCTGCTGTTTGTGCATTCACTAGTTTTGCATGTGTTTGGTGGTCCGAGCATTGTAGATTATATCCCATTCCTGCTACTTGGGCTGCTTTGAAAACTGCTATGCGTACTCGTTGGGTTCCACCATATTATCAACGTGAATTACTTCAAAAATTGCAGCGCTTAAGACAGGGAAAAAATTCTGTAGAAGAATATTATCAGGAATTACAAACTGGCATGATTAGATGTGGTATTGTTGAGGAGAATGAAGCTATGCTTGCACATTTTATGGGTGGATTAAATAGAGAGATTCAGACGATTCTAGAGTATAAGGAGTATACTAATATCACTCGTTTATTCCATCTTGCTTGTAAAGCTGAACGTGAAGTGCAGGATCGACAGGCATTGGCGCGGACTAACTTTTCTGCAGGTCGACCTTCTTCATGGACACCACGTGCCATCATCTACTTCCACACGTTCTGCTTCACCGGCGCCTCCGTCGGCTGCCACCTCCAACCGTGATACAATAAAGCAGGCACAATCACCACTATCTGCCAAGAGCACACCTTCTGGGCCTGCAAAGAGCTCTTCTTCATCCATGGCATCAACAGGGCAAACACATGATATTATTTGTCGACGTTGCAAGGGTGGAGGTCATTATGCGAGAGAATGCCCATCTAAGCGTGTGATGATTGTTACTGAGGATGGTGGGTATGAGTCCGCTAGTGACTATGATGAGGAGACTTTGGCTCTTATTACACGTGACGAACACGGTGGAGACGATTCTGATCATGAGACGCAATACATGGCTCCTGAAGATGCTGACAGGTATGAATGTTTAGTTGCTCAACGTGTTTTGAGTGTGCAGGTTACACAAGCTGAGCAAAATCAGAGGCATAATTTGTTCCATACAAAGGGAGTTGTGAAGGAACATTCTGTTCGCGTGATCATAGATGGAGGGAGTCGCAACAACTTGGCTAGCATCGAGATGGTGGAGAAGCTATCTCTCACCACAAGACCACATCCACATCCTTACTACATCCAATGGTTCAACAACAGCGGCAAGGTTAAGGTAACACGTACTGTTCGTGTGCATTTTAGTATCTCTACATATGCTGATTATGTTGATTGTGATGTGGTACCGATGCAAGCATGTTCCGTATTACTTGGTAGAACATGGCAATTTGATAAAAATTCTATTCACCATGGTAGAAACAATCAGTATACTCTTGTTCATAAGGATAAAAATATTACTTTGCTTCCTATGACTCCTGATTCCATTTTGAAAGATGATATTAATAGAGCTAATAAAGCAAAACAGGAGAAAACTAAGAGTGAAAATCAGATTGTGGCAAAAGAATTTGAGCAACAAATGCAGCCTAATAATAATAAACAATCTAGTGTTGCTTCTGAAATTAAATTAAAAAGTGCATGTTTACTTGCCACCAAATCTGATATTGATGATCTAGATTTTAGCAAATCTGTTTGCTATGCTTTTGTGTGCAAAGAGGCATTATTTTCATTCGAGGACGTGCCTTCCTCTTTGCCTCCTGCTGTCACTAACATTTTGCAGGAGTTCGCCGACGTCTTTCCACAAGACGTGCCACCGGGATTACCACCTATTCGCGGGATTGAGCATCAAATTGACTTAATTCCCGGTGCATCATTACCCAACCGGGCACCATACCGTACCAATCCAGAGGAGACGAAGGATATTATGCGTCAAGTACAAGAACTGCTCGACAAAGGTTATATACGCGAATCCCTTAGTCCTTGTGCTGTTCCTATCATTTTAGTGCCGAAAAAGGATGGTACGTCGCGTATGTGCGTTGATTGTAGAGGCATTAATAATATTACTATTCGTTATCATCATCCTATTCCTAGGCTAGATGATATGCTTGATGAATTGAGTGGCTCTACAATATTCTCCAAAGTTGATTTGCGTAGTGGTTACCATCAAATTTGTATGAAATTGGGAGATGAACGGAAAACAGCATTTAAAACTAAGTTTGGATTATATGAGTGGTTAGTCATGCCTTTTGGGTTAACTAATGCACCTAGTACTTTCATGAGGTTAATGAACGAAGTTTTACGTGCTTTCATTGGACGATTTGTGGTAGTTTACTTTGATGACATATTGATTTATAGCAAATCTTTGGAGGAACATTTGGAACATTTACGTGCTGTTTTTATTGCTCTACGTGATGCACGTTTGTTTTTTGTGTGAAAGGGCATTATTTTCATTCCGAGGTATGCTTCCTCTTTGCCTCCTTGAAGCTTGACTAACATTGAAGCTATTGAGAGTTCGGCCGACGTCTTTCCACAAGACGTGCCACCAAGGGATTACCACCTATTCGCTGGATTGAGCATCAAATTACTTAATTCGTGATCATTACCAACCGGCACCATTACCGTACCATCTCAGAGGAGACGAAGGATATTATGGTCAGTACAAGAATGCTCGACAAAGATATACGCGACATGCCCTTACTCCTTGTAACTTCCTATCATTTTAGCTTGCCGAAAAGTGATGCTACGTGGTATGTGCGTTGATTGTAGAGGATAATAATGTTGCATACTATTCGTTGATCTCTATCCTATTCCTAGGCTTAGATGATATGCTCTATGATTCGAGCTCTACAATATCTCCAAAGTTGATTTGTATGGTTACCTCAAATTTGTATACATTCTGATATGAACGAAAACAGCATTTAAAAGTCTAATGATTATAACTGAACCGTCGAGCATGCTTTTGGAGTTAACTAATGCACTAGACTTTCATGTGAGTTAATGAACGAAGGGTTTAAACGTGCTTTCATTGACTGATTTGTCTCAGTTATACTTTGATGACATATTGATTTATAGCAAATTTTGGAGGACCATGGAACATTTAATGTGCTGTTTTTATTGCTCTACGTGATGCACGTTTGTTTGGTAACCTTTGGAACAAGTTCGTTCTTAACGATGGATTTGTGTTTCGTGCTAACAAGCTATGCATTCCAGCTAGCTCCGTTCGTCTTTTGTTGTTGCAGGAGGCGCATGGAGGAGGATTAATGGGACACTTTGGCGTCAAGAAGACGGAGGATATACTTGCTACACATTTCTTTTGGCCAAAGATGAGACGGGATGTTGAGCGTTTTGTTGCTCGCTGCACTACATGTCAAAGAGCTAAGTCACGACTCAATCCTCATGGTTTATATATGCCTTTGCCTGTACCTAGTGTTCCTTGGGAGGATATATCTATGGACTTTGTTTTAGGTTTACCTAGAACAAAGAAGGGGAGGGATAGCATACCTTCACGGTATTGAAAGATAAGTTGACACATGCTCCTTTACTCCAACTTCCTAATTTCAATACGACTTTTGAGCTTGAATGTGATGCTAGTGGAATTGGATTAGGAGGTGTGTTATTACAAGATGGAAAACCTGTTGCATACTTTTCTGAAAAATTGAGTGGGCCTAGTCTGAACTATTCTACTTATGATAAAGAATTATATGCTCTTGTTCGGACCTTAGAAACATGGCAACATTATTTATGGCTCAAGGAATTTGTTATACATTCTGATCATGAATCTTTGAAACACATTAAAAGTCAAGCAAAACTGAACCGTCGACATGCTAAATGGGTTGAATTCATTGAGACTTTCCCTTATGTGATTAAACACAAGAAGGGTAAAGAAAATGTTATTGCTGATGCCTTGTCTCGTCGTTATACTATGCTTTCACAACTTGACTTTAAAATATTTGGTTTGGAGACCATCAAGGATCAATATGTTAATGATGCTGAATTTAAAGATGTATTGCAGAATTGTAAGGAAGGGAGAACTTGGAACAAGTTCGTTCTTAACGATGGATTTGTGTTTCGTGCTAACAAGCTATGCATTCCAGCTAGCTCCGTTCGTCTTTTGTTGTTGCAGGAGGCGCATGGAGGAGGATTAATGGGACACTTTGGCGTCAAGAAGACGGAGGATATACTTGCTACACATTTCTTTTGGCCAAAGATGAGACGGGATGTTGAGCGTTTTGTTGCTCGCTGCACTACATGTCAAAGAGCTAAGTCACGACTCAATCCTCATGGTTTATATATGCCTTTGCCTGTACCTAGTGTTCCTTGGGAGGATATATCTATGGACTTTGTTTTAGGTTTACCTAGAACAAAGAAGGGGAGGGATAGCATATTTGTTGTCGTGGATAGGTTCTCGAAAATGGCACACTTTATACCATGTCATAAAAGCGATGATGCTGTTAATGTTGCTGATTTGTTCTTTCGTGAAATTATTCGCTTACATGGTGTGCCAAATACTATTGTTTCAGATCGTGATACTAAATTTCTTAGCCACTTTTGGAGATGTTTATGGGCTAAGTTGGGGACTAAGCTGCTTTTTAGTACTACTTGTCACCCTCAAACTGATGGACAAACTGAAGTAGTCAATAGAACATTGTCTACTATGCTTAGGGCTGTTTTGAAGAATAACAAGAAAATGTGGGAAGAATGCTTGCCTCATATTGAATTTGCTTATAATCGTTCATTGCATTCTACTACTAAGATGTGCCCTTTTGAAATTGTGTATGGTTTCCTACCTCGTGCACCTATTGATTTGTTGCCTCTTCCATCTTCCGAGAAGGTTAATTTTGATGCCAAAGAACGTTCTGAATTGATTTTAAAAATGCATGAGTTAACTAAGGAAAACATTGAGCGTATGAATGCTAAATATAAACTTGCTGGAGATAAGGGTAGAAAACATGTTGTGTTTGCACCTGGAGATCTTGTTTGGTTACATTTGCGTAAAGATAGATTTCCTAATCTGCGCAAATCAAAGCTAATGCCACGTGCTGATGGTCCTTTTAAGGTTTTAGAGAAAATAAATGATAATGCATATAAACTTGAGCTACCTGCAGATTTTGGGGTTAGTCCCACTTTTAATATTGCAGATTTGAAGCCTTATTTGGGTGAGGAAGATGAGCTTCCGTCGAGGACGACTTCATTTCAAGAAGGGGAGGATGATGAGGACATCAATACCATTGTTACACCCACAGCCCCTACTGTTACATATACTGGACCAATTACTAGAGCTCGCGCACGCCAATTAAATTACCAGGTACTTTCGTTTCTTGGTAATGATTCTAATGTTCATGAGATTATGATGCTGCCTAAATTGGATACATTTGTTTTGCTTTCAAATGAAGGGCCTAGCTTGGAGAAGGATGAACATTGGAGCAAGAACACGCATGAAGTTGATGGCATGCGCAAGGGGATCAAGAACGGAGTTACAAGTGATGATTTCAGGACTTTGAAGCCGCCATAAGGAGTGCATGAAGCCATGGACGAAATATACAAGATGCCACTTCCTAATATTCGTCCATAGGCTATTCTAGGTGCTGCGTCACCTTATTAATGGGCCAGGCCCATGTAATTTCGAAATACTTAAATATAGGCTATTTTTAGAGTCCGTATGTGTGGGGAAACAAGAGTTAGGGTTGGTTTCGGACCCCACCCTCAAGGGCCACGAAATTCCCCTCTCTTCCTCCATATATACAGCCCTTAGGGCGTCGTTTAGACTTTGGGTTTTGTTTAGATTAAAAGTTCGCCATAGCTGCAACTTCGCGTACTTCGTTTGTGTCCAACGACCAGACCAAGACGTCACAGAACCCCACCTTGATCAATAAAGCTTTCATCTTATATTCGCAATATCCAGATTGCAATCTCAGTTTCTTTCTTGTTCTTCGTTTGCTCGCAGGAAACAGGCCCTCGTGGTCAGGTTGATCGTGCTCCGGCGTGGTCAATAACCCCTCGGAAGTTGGTTTAGCGATTGCTAAGGCGCGACGTCTCGCACGTTCGTAGTCGGATCGTCAAGGTCGACTCCCACAGAAAACGATAGCCACCATCTCATCGAAACATCGGGACACCTTTGCCTCTATCAGTGGGAATGATCTATCTAGATCATACCAAGACCTCATCTCCTTTGGATTTGGGATGAAATCAACCTTGTATCATTCCCTTTGACTGTTCCTGTACCTTGTGGATCCATGTGTTTGTTAGTCTAGTGTATACTTAATTGGACTTGTTCTTGAGTGTTCCTCTTGTGGTTTCTCCTTGTTCTCCTCCGTGTTGCTCGTGTTCCTCGAGGAATCCTCCTCCAATTCATGAAAGATTGGTCCCTATGGTTCCACCCCACATCATCTTGGTATCAGAGCCAGGTTGATCATGAAATTGGAGTCCTCCGCTATGTTTTCTAGCCTTTTTTTGTTTGATTTCGTCCTAATTTTGAAAATCCCCCTCCAATTCGTGAAAGATCTCCCCTAGGGTTCCACCCTACAACCATAGGCCCAAACACTTTTTCTTGCATCATTATATATCATGAACAGTAGCTCTTCTCACAAAACTTCTCATGATCAAGTAGCAATCAATTCACATGTTATGCTCCAAATAATGCATTTTCTTGAAACATAACAAGCCTTGTTCTTAGTCACAAAACAATCTCAATTCAACTTGTTTTCAACAAAGTCTAAGTAAGAGCTCCACGTACTAAATTATCATATAGTCTTCTATAATTGCTAATAGTCAAAGCATATTTTTAGAACAAATAACATCCATCGAACACATAGAAAGATAGGGGCTTAATGTTCCGCTTCCCAACTCATTTATCCTAGGGATAATTGTCAACAATAATTTTCAGTATCAAATATATTTGAATGGCCATATATGCATGGATCTTTCCCCACCACGTAATGCTTGCCAACTAAGGTGTAATTGAGAATGAAATGAGAATGAACACCTATTGACTCTTGCATAAAAGTAAAAGCTAAAAATTAAAAGATAGGCCCTTCGCAGAGGAAATCAGAGGTTGTCATGCGCTTTTGAATTTTTTTGATGTGGAAACCCTTAATGCAAATGAATGTCACATTATATTGCCCCTTGTGATAGCAACCTTTATTATGCAGTCTGTCGCTTTTATTTGTTTACCATCACAAGTTCGTACAACGCTTTTTTCCCTTGCAATAAAATATCATACATATTTTAGGAGCAATTTTTATTGCTCTTTGCACTGATGACAACTTACTTGAAGGATCTTATTCAATGGTGGACTCTCATGACAAGAAACTGGGTTTAAGGGTTTTTTTGATGCACAAGTAGTATTTTTACTTAGTACGAAATTTTGGGTAGCAAAGATCCTAAACAAGCACCACATGTTGGAGGATCCATAACAATATAACTTCTATGCAAATATACCCAACCATAACTCATTACGTTTTCTTCCTTGTCCAACTTCAACTAATTTTCTCAAGTTTGAAAATAATTAATGGGTATTCACAATCATAAAATATTTCCAAGATAATATATTTATATGTGAAACTTCTCTTCCTTATACTAATCATTCATGAATTGCTTGTATGGCCAATATTGTGATTGTAAAGCTTCAATACATTTTACTTGCTAAACCCAATGTGAAACTACTACTAGACATGATACAAGCATATGGAGCACATATAATTTCAACTTTATGATATTCAATTCATTCAACAATTTACCCTAGGAGATAGGTGAAGCACAAGAGTAAATGACAAACTACTCCAAAAACATATAAGTGAAGATCAAATGAGTACATAGATAATTAAGTAGCTATGTGAGGAATCTCTCTCATTTAAAAACTTTCATATCTTAAGTATTTTATTCACACAACAAACAAAATAAAATGACATTCCATGAATAGCACATGTCATGCGAAGAAGTAAAAACAGTTGAAGCAGGACCAATGATTGACTTTATATCCAGCGTGGTACACCGCTACGGTGTCCCGCACAACATCATCACTGATAATGGCTCCAATTTTATAGCTGATGAGGTGAAAAACTGGTGTGCTAAATTGGGCATTAAACTCGACTATGTATCCGTCTACCACCCTCAAATAAACAGTTAGGTTAAACAGGTCAATGGCCTGATAATGAGCGGCATTAAACCTCGACTGGTTCACTCCCTGCGGAGTCAGATAAGCCCTGGGTTGAGGAACTTGACTCCGTGCTCTGGGGGCTGCGGAGTACACCTAACCAAACAACCGAATATACACCTTTCGTCATGGTGTACGGCACAGAAGTTGTCCTGCCCTGTAACATTATTCATGACTCACCTCGAGTGCGCATGTACTAAGAGCGAGAAGCTGAGCTCGATCGACAGGACGACCTAGACGGTATCGAAGAGGAGCGCGATATTGCACAAGCCCGTTCCGCATTTTACCAACAACAGGCCTGGCGATACCAAAGCAGAGAAGTGTGGGCCAAGACTTATAATGTTGGCGACCTTATCTTGTATCTCCCGGAGATGAAGAACGATAAGCTCAAACCAAGATGGGAGGGCCCCTTCATCATAGATGAAGTTCTCACAGGAGGAGCCTATCACCTTCGTAATGCATCGGATAATCGCCTTGAGCCTAATCCATGGTACGCTGCTCGGCTCCGACGATTCTATGGATAGTTCGGTAGCACCCTTTTTTTACTTTGACTAGGTTCCTTTTTCTCCTCTCCTTTTTTATTTTTTCCTTTTTATACCCCAAGGTATGTTCGGATCTACATAACTGTTAGGGGTACACATCTTTTAATGTATATACCACACTATAACTAGGGGCTTCTTTGATGAAGCTTATTACTAAAAGCTTGTTGCTTATATTGTTTATGTCGTTTGTTCTATACATCTCTTGCTATTATGTGCACCTCTATGACTTCAGTTTTCGGCCAAGATGGGTTGCCTCGCTCCTGTGTTTACACCCTACGTTCTCGATTGTTCGGCTAGGGTGTAAAGGGAGTACCTCAGATGGGTGAAGCCAAAAGCTAGCATTCTTGAGGGAATAATTGGCCGGCAAGCAACGACAGATTATTTACGTTTATGTAATTCTTCTAACAAATACGGGATAGGCTGCCCGTAGTTCTATCTTTCGGATCAAAGCCTAGACATGCATTATTAAGCATGCTGACCAAAGGAAAGGAACCCTTAACGGAACTATTTTCCCTGGAAGATGTTTCTTTCATTAAATAGTACTACTGCAGGATGCTGCTAACGCGACACTACGATCAGAGACCCTTTGACAAAACTGTGTGCGATGCAATAATCCCAAACGGTGGTGTAATAAACCCGTTAAAAAAGGCGCAAAAAGTTTGCGATGACGGATGCATCAAACACGGTTCTGATTTTAGTTGCGTGTGCGATTCATGGCATACCGTTCAGTTCAATTAACCGTTTTCGATGAGGAGGAACAAAAGAAATGGGCTGCCAGATGAAGGTGTGTCTGATGTACATCAAACGGTTCACTCGGATGAACTATTTGTGATTAGGCAACACAAAAGAAGCGGTTAGCCAGATCAAGGTGTGTGCGATGTACAACATACAGTTCACTCAGATGAACTGTTTGTGATTAGGCAACACAAAAGAAACGGTCAGCCAGATCAAGGTGTGTGCCATGTACGACATGCGGTTCACCCGGATGAACTGTTTGCGTTGAGACAAGAGAACAGAAATGGTTCAATATAACAAATACCATAAATATTGCAAGGTTCAAATTCAAAGATTACAACGCCCAAATTCAAACATTCCAAGATGCATCATTTCTAAAAAGGGATCAACCGCTGACAAGTCATGTATGGGTTTGACACAATAACTTCCAATTGCTTTGCCATATGCTCTTCCAATATGAAGTTTGGCATTTTTGGAGGAACTTCCATTCCGCAGTACCTGCCAGCTCTGATAATCATACCATTGATCTTTCCTATTTAAATGCGTGTTCAGCCTCAATACCCTCAGCACCTTTGCTCTGGCAAGAAAGAACCTAGCGAGTGTAATCTCCAGTAAGGTCCCTCGGTAGGAGTTCAAAGTAATATTTGAGAGATGCAGATCCAGGCATTCGATGTGATTTTCGTTATAAGCATTATCCATCTCCGGGCCTATTATTATCTGCAAAAAAGTGAACGTGTTAGTGCCTACATGAAGTTTTGAACACTGCTACACGCCCATTTGGTTTGCAGGATTTGTAAAATGCGCCAACATGCCATCTTCGATCTGGCATGATTAACATGGGCATTTGATTACAATCTAGAAACATGTAGCCTTCTTCACAAGAGGTTCGATTGGATGAAAAATTTCCTAAGAAAACTAGTACAGATGAATCCAAAGGAGAAATGCTTATGGATGATTGTAACCATATGAATGAAGCAACCAATATGGGGTGGGGTGTATGTCCTAAAATCCTCCAAAATTCCTTCAGAAATCGTAGTACATTGTCATTGTAAACTTGGGAAAAGGTGCAAAAAATTGAAATTCCTTATGGTTAACATTTAACAGGAAAGGAACATCACCTTGATATACAGCTTCTTCAGGCACGGAAAGCATCTCAGGCAACTGACAACTTGGTCCAGGTTGGGGCCGACAGATTCTAGTGCCAAGACCTTCACGGTGCCTAGAGTCTGGGTGAAGCTTCGCTAGATGACAGACGAACATACATCTTCAAAACTAGAAATAATGTTGATATCAAGAAGGAGAGGTATATAAGGAGACTGTTGTACCTGAAAGTTGTAGTATTTGACAGACGGGTAGCCCACCACTTTCTATTTCGCAGCAGAAATGACATTGATTCTTGTTGGACCTTGTTGATCAACTACAAGTAATCTCTCAAGTGAACGTATGTCCTAGATGACCATATTGTCGTCCACCTTCTGTGATCTCTCGTTGCAGCACCGACAACACACATAAATAGTCTGGAGAGTCCTGGAGGTGATGTGGAAGGTACTCGACAAATTCATCGCCTGAAGATGAAGGAACTCGAGTGCAGTACAGTCGTGGAGCACGCGCTCCATGTCATCCTTTGGGTTGCAGACGGCGACGAGCTCAAGGTGCTTCAATTGTGGTAGAAAAAGAGTGGGTGCGTCATTAAGGGGGGATGGCAGTTCATGAACTTGGCAACGCGCAATGTGGGTGCGAAGCGGAGCGCGGACGTTGGCAGCAAGTGCATATGCCCATCATTATAACTTAGCATCTCGAACTGATCTATGGCGAGGGATCGGAACCACACGTCAAGCTTGGCTCGGTCCTTGCCATTGGAACAGAACTTGCCTGTGATAAGGCCTTTGATTAGGCCATCATGACTAATGAGGATCTGGGAGAACGCATCCAAGCTTTGGCGATAGCCATGGCAGAGCTTGTGGGCGTCAAGGAGGTTGACAGGGGTGTAGAGCCATAGGGTGCGCCACTGCCGGGAAAGGGCGGCTGTCCTCGCCCGATATTTGATTGGGAGGAGGGATATGATGACTATCAACATATCATCGAGGAGGTTGTTGATCAAGTCTAGGCCTGCTGGAGTCGCTTGCGGTTCTTTCTCGACCCACCTCCGCTTGTTGGCAGCCTCGTTCTCCACCTCATCGGCGGCAACGGAAACCTCTGTCTCCATATTCATGCCATGCTCCAGTGCTTCAGCAGCCCTAGCATCGCCACTCCCTCCGATGGTGCGCTTCGGTGGCATCCCTATACACTGACGGCTTTGAGGACTCAGAGCGGCATCGAGGATGCAGGCAGAGAGAGAGAGAGAGAAATTGTGTTTGTGGAGAGGATGGGGGGTGCAGCCGCTCGGCGGCGCCATTAATATTGACCAGTGGGAGCGAGGCGGGCGGCTGTCCAAGGTTGTCTCGCTTCCCGGTGAGAACGACTGCTTAATCTCTAGTATGAATGAAATCTATGCTTAATTACTGAATTTTAGTTGCAAAAAATAGATAGTGCTATTGATTTTTAGCTGCATATTTTGACAAATTCAGTGTCTCTTGGCTTAGCGCAGAAGTCTGGCTTTAATTTCAATACCTTAATCTGAACCATTTGCGTTAAAGAGATGCACAGATCCTGCGTTGAACAGCTTATATGCTTCCCGGTGAGCCTGCGCTCGCACGCCTCCCATCCACACAGCACCTCCTATAGCCATTAATACCAAGACAAGTGGTGTCATGTGAATGGTTAACAGAACGCACATGGTTTGAATTATACAAACGTTTGAGATATTAAATTGGCAGCTATTTTTTCAAAATGCCTTTGTTGGCTGTCATTTTTCGAGTGCACTTCGAGTGCACCTTCTCTCAAAATGGACACAAAAATACCACAGCATGTCGGGTGCCCTTCCATGATAGCATGCCAAGTTTAATGAATTTTAGAAGAGTTTTAGATTTACAAGAATTTAAAAACAAAGTATCTCAATGTTTTACTAGCAATCAACGGTGCCCTGGTGTTTGTAATTCATTCTCATTTCTTGCATGCACCCAAGGACACAGATTTGATTTTTCAACCAATTTATATGCACTGGAGCATGTGCATGTAGTTCAAATTTGAATTATGCGCATAAATGCATTAAAAACTCAGTTAATGCATAAAAATGTCCAAACGAACCCCGAAAAATCAAAAAAACTGACACAACACTCCTATTGTTCTATGTTGACACGAGAAAAAAATTTGAAAGAAATAAGAGGCAATGGATATCGTTTTGTCCCCAAAGGTGGGATGTTCCCTATCGAAACCATCATGCTTGTTGTGAGAAGCTTTGGTTTGTGAGAAGCATATACCCAATCTTGCCCCAAATGGGACAAAAAATTTACCACGACATGTTGATGCCGCTCCATGATAGCATGCCAAGTTTCATGAATTTTAGACAAGTTTTGGATTTACTAGAATTTAAAAACAAGGTATCGAAATGTTTGCGGATGAGTGAAGGTGACAGGGTGTTTGACATTCATTCCCATTTGTTGCATGGGACCTAAGCATCCACTCAAGGACAAAGATTTGATTTTTCAACCAATTTATATGCACTGGAGCATGTGCATGTAGCTCAAATTTTAATTATGCACATAAATGCATTAAAACTCACTTAATGCATAAAAGATGTCCAAACGAACCCCAAAAAATCACAAAAAATAACACAACACTCCCGTTGTTCTATGTTGACACGAGAAAAATTCTGAAAGCAAAAAGAGGCAATGGATATCGTTTCGTCCCCAAAGGTGGGTCGTTCCCTACCGAAACCATCATGCTTGTTGTGAGAATCTCTGGTTTGTGAGAAGCATATACCCAAACCTGCCCCAAATGGGACAAAAAAATTTACCACGACATGTTGATGCCGCTCCATGATAGCATGCCAAGTTTCATGAATTTCAGACGAGTTTTGGATTTAGTAGAATTTAAAACCAGGCATCTCAATGTTTTGCCGGCAATCAACGGTGCCCTAGTGTTTGAAATTCATTCCAATTTCTTGCAAGGGACCTAAGCATGCACCCAAGGACACAGATTTGAATTTTCAACCAATTTATATGCACTGGAGCATGTACATGCAGTTCAAATTTTAATTATGCACATAAATGCATTGAAAACCCAGTTAATGCATAAAAATGTCCAAACGAACCTCGAAAATTTACAAAAAATAACATAACACTCCTATTGTTCTATGTTGACATGAGAAAAAATTTGAAAGCAAAAAGAGGCAATGGATATCGTTTCGTCCCCAAAGGTGGGGCGTTCCCTACCGAAACCATCATGCTTGTGGTGAGAACCTCTGGTTTGTGAGAAACATATACCCAAACTTGCCCAAATGGGACAAGAAATTTACCACGACATGTTGATGCCTCTCCATGATAGCATGCCAAGTTTCATGAATTTCAGACAAGTTTGGGATTTACTAGAATTTAAAAACCAGGTATCTCAATGTTTGTGGACGAGTGACGGTGGCAGGGTGTTTGACATTCATTCCCATATCTTGCATGGGACCTAAGCATGCACCCAAGGACAGAAGATTTGATTTTCAACCAATTTATATGCACTGGAGAATGTGCATGAAGTTCATATTTGAATTATGCACATAAATGCATTGAAAGCTCAGTTAATGCATAAAAATGTCCAAACGAACCCCGAAAAATCACAGAAAATAACACAACACTCCTGTTGTTCTATGTTGACACGAGAAATTTTTTGAAAGCAAGAAGAGGTAGTGGATATCGTTTTGTCCCCAAAGGTGGGGCGTTCCCTACCGAAACCATCATGCTTGTTGTGACAAGCTCTGGTTTGTGAGAAGTTGTCGGTGTACAAAAAGAGGGGTACACTTTTTGTACCCCTATAACTGTGCACGGGCAGTCTGAGCCACGGGCACCACCACACTGAGCAAGGGAAGGGAGGTGAGCCAAGGTAAGGCCGAAGCTCAGGAGAAGCAGAACGACGCCAAGACCAAGACCACTAAGAGCAAAGGGGACGAAGCGGACCCCCCCCGGCAAGATCCTTGCCGGGAGGCAGTTTTAGCAAACCCGGCAAGACCCTTGCCGTGGCAGCTCGCCCCACACCTACGGAGTGAGTCACCCTTGAGTCCACTGCCCCCATGGGGCAAGGATTCTGGAGACATCCCCGTGGTGGCATGCAGATCTTTGTGAAGACATTCAAGATCAGATACACCCTTTAGAAGATGATGATCCTTGGCAGGATCCCAGCCAAGGAGGACCACAAGGCCCCCGGCAAGAGCCTTGCCGGGGATGACAGCAGGCGCCACGGCAAGACCCTTGCCGGGGCCCCGGCAAGGCCCTTGCCAAGAACACCCGTAGGGCCACCATCAGGCCCACGCCAGTCAAACCTCCACCGCCGTTCGCATGCAGCTGCCGACCCAACCAGCTAGGCAGGCACCTGCGTGGCGGCATGTGGATCTTCATGGAGACCCACCACTGTGCCACCTCAGCTGCCTGCCTTCCTACATGGCACCGCGGGCGCCGCTAGCCAGGGCGTGTGTCGACACGAGAGGGAGCAGCGACGGATGAGACAGGGCTCTCCCCCGTCCCCGATAAAGCAAGGACACCTGGGCAAGACGCATTAAATGCGCCTTGTCATGTAATGCGAGGGATAACCTCACATCACTGTACCCTTTCTACCTCCTGTGTGCCACAGTGGCAACCCCTTTCCTATAAAAGGAGACCCGAGGCGACCAGGAGGAGGATTCGGCTTTTTGGAGCTCCTCACGCCCCATAGCTAGCTCAAGAACATAGATATACAATCCACCAATGCAGGAGTAGGGTTTTACGCATCCTCGCGGCCCGAACCTGGATAAACGAACCGTGTGCTATCTGTTTGATCCGCTCTTCTCATGACCCCGTGCCCCGCAACCGTAGTAGGAATTCTTGTGATCCCATAGGTGTCGTTCCCACCGACATCTTTGGCGCGCCAGGTAGGGGGCGTAGTTGTGAGATGGGCACCCGAGCTGTCCAGCTTTGGCCTCAAGTTTGAAAGTACTTCGACGATTCAGAGCCGAGTCCTGGCGGAGTTCATTGCAGAATGGACCGCAACGCCTGACGAAGAAGCCCAAGAGACTGCTCTCCCCGGCAAGGAGGCAAGTTGCAGTTGGATCATGTACTTTGATGGAGCTTTCTCCTTACATGGCGCCGGGGCTGGCGTACTGCTTGTCGCGCCCACCAGAGAGCACCTCAAGTACGTGATCCAGATGCACTTCCCCAGGGAGGTGTCAACAAACAATACGGCAGAGTACGAAGGGCTGCTTGCCGGTCTTAGGATTGTGGTGGACCTCGGAATCAAGAAGCTCATCATCAGGGGTGACTCGCAGCTCATCATCAAGCAAGTCAACAAGGACTACCAGAGCACGTTGATGAAGGCCTACGTCGATGAATTGAGAAAGCTGGAAGAGCGTTTCGACGGTATACAGGCTGAATACGTTCCCCGAGCGGAGAACGATATCGCCGATTACCTGTCAAAACGCGCTGCCCTCAAGCTACCTGTGGAACCAGTTACCTTTGTGCTCCAGCTAACTCAGCCATCCGTTGATCCATCAACAGAGCAGAACAAGAGGAGGAAATCAGGACCCGGCAAGTACTTTCCCGCCGAGCTCCCCGGAGCCACAGGCAAGGATGTTGCCGGGGACACTGAGCCCGCCACGGGACGGCTAGCTCTGGCGGAGCGTCAAGCTCTTGCCGTCAAGACAGCCGCTCCTATAGCAAAGGAAATGTCTTTAGTCCTCGCCGTCGAGCCCCAGGCTCCAGCGTGGGCACAGCATACCGTCCGATTCCTCCAAACAGGGGAACTTCCTGAAGAGTAGGGAGAAGCGGGAAAAGTAGCCCGTCGCTCTACCATGTACTAGTTCGTCGATGACGTCCTGTACAGAAGGAGGCCGAACGGTGTGAAATTGAAGTGTATCCCTCGGGAGGAAGGACTGGAGCTGTTGGCGGAGATACACGGAGGCATATGTCGATCCCACATCGGGCAAGGGCACTTGCCGGCAAGGCATTTCGGCAAGGCTTCTTCTGGCCCACCGCCCTCCAGGATGAGATGACACTAGTCACCAGGTGTGAAGCGTGTCAGTTCCATTCAAAGAAGCTTCATCAGCCAGCTCAAGCCCTTCAAACCATTCCTCTCTCCTGGCCCTTCTCGGTCTGGGGGCTCGACATACTGGGCCCTTTCCCCCGCTCTGTCGGGGGCTTTGAGTACTTGTACGTTGCAATCGACAAGTTCACAAAGTGGCCGGAGGTGGAGGCAGTGAGGAAGGTCACAGCTCAGTCAGCCGTCAAGTTCTTCAAGGGACTAGTGTGCCGTTTTGGTGTACCCAACAGGGTCATCACCGACAACGGCACATAGTTCACAAGCCGCACCTTCATGCAATATATCCAAGACCTCGGCAGCAAAGTCTGTTTCGCTTCCGTTGCTCACCCATGAAGCAATGGTCAAGCTGAGAGGGCAAATGCTGAAGTACTGCGAGGCTTAAGGACCAAGACCTTTGACAGGCTGCACAAGAGTGGAAGGCGCTGGATTGATGAGTTGCCGACGGTTCTTTGGTCAATCAGGACGACGCCAAATCGAGCCACCGGCCAGACACCCTTTGCCCTAGTATACGGGGCAGAAGCAGTTCTCCCCACTGAACTCATATACGGGTCACCTTGAGTGCTCGCTTATGATGAGCTTGAGCAAGAGCAACTGCGGCAAGATGACACAATGCTCCTTGAGGAAGATCGTCTTCGGGCGGCTGTGAGAGCAACACGCTACCAGCAAGCCTTGCGCCACTACCATAGCCGCAAGGTTCATGCCCGAAGCCTTGAGGAAGGCGACCTTGTCCTTCGGTGCGTTCAATCGGCCAAGAATTCCAACAAGTTGACGCCAAAGTGGGAAGGCCCTTATCGGGTAATACGAGTCACCAGGTCCGGCGCAGTCCGCCTAGAGACCAAAGATGCCGTTCCGGTGAGTAACTCCTGGAATATTAAGCATCTTCGCAAGTTTTACCCGTGAGGCGCGGCTTGCCGGGCCCCCCGGCAAGCCACCTTTTGTACAAGCATTGCCGATGATGCATGTAACCCTTTGTACAAAGCCAGGCGCAGACCCTGAGCACAAGTAAATGAAGCGCTGGCACCCTAAGTTATAGCATGCATGCTAGGTCGAGTCTCGTCCTTAGTTAGGGTTGATAGTGCTTAGCAGCGACTAACCCCTAGCTTAGAGGTCGAGTGTGCGTCTCTTTGCCGTTCTTTCGTCTTCTTTGGCTCGCAGGACTCACAAATATCCTTGCTGGATCACTTGAGGACGAAAAAGATAAGAGGGACAGACCAGCATTTAGACCCCGGCAAGCCAGTATTGCCGGGGGCTGCAAGAGCAAAGATTCACCCATGGCAAACCAGAGTTGCCGGGGGCTACAGCTTCAGATAAGTTCTTCAACCCTTATCATGCATTCCCTTATGGACTGAGGTATGTGAAACCTCGTTTTTTTCCTAAAGCTACCATGCTCCCCTAACTCTAGGCCCTAGGGCTCGTTCCTGGGGCCAGGTTTGGTCGTAGTCGCGGCAGCGAGAGGATGAAACAAGGAGCCTGAACCCACCTCATCCCTGCCTCCGCCAAAGGTGTGAGAAAGGTCGAGCGAAGTGGGGAGACGGAAAGGCCTGTTGCCGGGCAAGGAAATGTTTATCTTAAAGATATCAAGGATTTACTCCTTGTCGTGGTTTCTACCCACAAACAAATGACCCGACAAGCATTCCTTTTTCATTAAAAACATTCCACTCAGGTACAGTCCATAGGGAATGAAAAACATGAATGATGGGATTACAAGTTTTAAATTCAGCTATGGCCCGAAGGCTTACAAACTAAAAAGAGATAAGGTGCCCGTAATCCCTTTCTTGTCCCTCTCCTCAGGAGGCAGGTCAAGGAGGCGAAAAGGGCAAAAGGGGCGCCTAGGCGAGCTACGGGTGGTAGAAGACACCAAGAGAACATCTCGGTGGCCGTCCGAAGGCTGGATGGTGATGGCAGCGCCGGAAGCAGAGCTCGAAGACGAGGCGGCAGGACGTCAGCATGCGTCGAAGTCGCCGGTGCCCGTGTACTCCGATTTGATGGCCTTGCCGCCTGCCCTCTTCCTCTTCCGCAGCCTCCCAACGCCAGCCGCCCAAGGAGACGACCCCGAGAAGTTCAGGGAGCCGGCGACACGGATGATGGGGTCGACGGTGCCGCACAGAGTGGCGCCCGACACCTAATCGGACCCGTCATCCTGCCGCCTACAACCCTCATCGTCGCTGCCGCTGTCCTCCTCGTCACTCCCGCCCGAGGAGGAGTCTTCACTATCAGAAGAGCTCTCCACGCAGCACCTTGCACGGGTCCCAAAACACCCGAAGACCTTGACGGAGAGAAGGCCACCCTCCATCAGCTTAAAATGGAGAGTGAGCTCCTCCGTCAAGCGGTGGATATGAGCAAACGTCTTCCATCCCCGACAAAGATACATCACATGAGGGGCGGGGAAGTCGACGCGGACCCGCGTGCCGCTGATCCCACAGCCCCTCATGTGCAGCTGCAGCGACTCCGGCGGATCCAGCTCCATCTCCCGCGCGAATGGAGTCGGGAGACGAAGGCGACGACGAGGCGGCCGGCGTAGCCTGACGAAGAACTCGCAAGGGTCATCCCCAACGTGGCCCTCCATGGGGGGAGGAACTGCTGGCGGAGGCGAGGCCGGCGCGCCGCCCCATCCTCCTCTTCCCCGAGCGCCTCGGCCTCGCCCACGGCCTCGCCCCCTCCCCCTTCCCCTCGCGGCTGGCTCTGCCACCGCGGGTGCAGGAGAAGGAGGGACGCGTTGTCGAGCGGCGACCCTCGCCGCCACGTTGAAGGACCAGGATTCCCTCTCTCCATGGCGGATGGAAGGGGGAGCAGAAGCTGAAGGAAGGAGGAGATGAAAAGAATGCGGGACGCCCCCCCTCCTGCTCTTTATAAAGGAACGGGGTGGGGGCTCGCCCGCCTCGCTCAGCCAACCAAGACGCGGAAGGCGCAGGGAACTGGGACCGACCCGTCGCCCCAGCCCGCGGCGGCCCGGTTTCCCGCCTCCAGCGTTCGCCACCCCAAGCGCATGAGAGCCACGTGGCAGGCGTGCAGGACCGAGGCAACGGGTGAGGTGACCTCTACCCACCCCGTGATCGTGGGGAGTGGACGCCTTGAAGACCACGCCTCAGCCCCGTTCAGTAAATAGGTCGCGCCTCCACGCCTCCCTCCGTTTATGGGGAAGGCGCGAACCGCCCCCTTTACTATGACGTGACGCATGCATGCAGAGCTCAGCCCCACGCATGCCGCCCATGTCACACACGCCTCCCTACGCCGCGCCATGCGCGGGAAGCATGGGAAGCGCAGCGCGCGAAGAGACTTACCGCGGTAAAAACCGCCCCGCCTGCCCACGCATCGTTTTTGGGCCTAGCCCAACGACGCGACTGTGCTTACGTGTGGCCCAGGCCCGGGGGCTCCTATCGGTGTACAAAAAGAGGGGTACACTTTTTGTACCCCTATAACTGTGCACGGGCAATCTGAGCCACGGGCACCACCACACTGAGCAAGGCAAGGGAGGTGAGCCAAGGTAAGCCCAAAGCTCAGGAGAAGCAGAACGACGCCAAGACCAAGACCACAAAGAGCAAAGGGGACGAAGCGGACCCCCCCGGCAAGATCCTTGCCGGGAGGCGGTTTTAGAAAACCCGGCAAGACCCTTGCCGTGGAAGCTCGGCCCACACCTACGGACTGAGTCACCCTTGAGTCCACTGCCCCCATGGCGCAAGGATTCGGGAGACATCCCCGTGGTGGCATGCAGATCTTTGTGAAGAAATTCAAGATCAGATACACCCTTTAGAAGATGATGATCCTTGGTGGGATCCCAGCCAAGGAGGACCACAAGGCCCCCGCCAAGAGCCTTGCCGGGGATGACAGCAGGCGCCACGGCAAGACCCTTGCCGGGGCCTCGGCAAGGCCCTTGCCAAGAACACCTGTAGGGCCACCATTAGGCCCACGCCAGTCAAACCTCCACCGCCGTTCGCATGCAGCTGCCGACCCAACCAGCTGGGTAGGCACCTGCGTGGCGGCATGCGGATCTTCATGGAGACCCACCACTGCGCCACCTCAGCTGCCTGCCTGCCTACATGGCACCGTGGGCGCCGCCGGCCAGGGCGCGTGTCGACACGAGTGGGAGCGGCGACGGACGAGACAGGGCTCTCCCCCGTCCCCGATAAAGCAAGGACACCTGGGCAAGACGCATTAAAAGCGCCTTGTCATGTAATGCGAGGGATAACCTCACATCACTGTACCCTTTCCACCTCCTGTGTGCCACTGTGGCAACCCCTTTCCTATAAAAGGAGGCCCGAGGCGACCAGGAGGAGGATTCGGCTTTTTGGAGCTCCTCACGCCCCATAGCTAGCTCAAGAACACAGATATACAATCCACCAAAGCAGGAGTAGGGTTTTACGCATCCTCGCGGCCCGAACCTGGATAAACGAACCGTGTGCTATCTGTTTGATCCGCTCTTCTCACGACCCCGCGCCCCGCAACCGTAGTAGGGATTCTTGTGACCCCATAGGTGTCGTTCCCACCGACAGAAGCATATACCCAAACCTGCCCCAAACGGGAGAAAAAATTTACCACGACATGTTGATGCCGCTCATGATAGCATGCCAAGTTTCATGAATTTCAGACGAGTTGATTTACTAGAATTTAAAAACCAGGTATCTCAATGTTTGCGACCAAGTAATGGTGGCAAGGTGTTTGGCATTCATTCCCATTTCTTACATGGGACCTAAGCATGAACCCAAGGTCAAAGATTTGATTTTTCAACCAATTTATATGCACTGGAGAATGTGCATGTAGTTAAAATTTGAATTATGCACATAAATGCATTGAAAACTCAGTTAATGCATAAAATGTCCAAACGAACCCTGAATAATTCCATTTCTTTTATGATCACTACAGATAAAAGGTCTAGCAATTCAAACACCGCCCATGGCCACTGTGACCCCATTATGTAATTCAAATCGACGAAAATCAAGTAGATCTCGCACAGTTAATTATAACCAACCGTGTGAGATGCAACACAAAATATCTTGGAGCATCGTCGAAGTATAGTACGCATACGGCTTACATGAGAAGGTGCGACGACTACAGTCCACAGCCTGCTCTGAATAAGGGACCGTGTCTGATGACACTTTGTTGGTCAGTTTTTCGCTGAAGCAATTCCAAATTTTCGGCTTCCGCGGAAATATCTACCTCCTCGCGCCCTCCCACTTACCAAAAGCCACATTTCCCCTGTTTCCGCCTTCCTTTCCAAGTTGAAACCTTCACTCCTTGCTTGCAGCGCAGCCTCCTCACCGGCGACCCTCCTTCACGCTGCTCGGCCTCGCCTATCCAGGTAGGTAATCCACACCCAACCCCCATTCTCCTCCTCCTTCCACATCCCACATGCCCTGACCGCCGACGCGAGCGCGACACCTTCCACCCAAATCATCGACCCCTCCATCAACTAAGCGCCGGCCTAAGCCATGGTGCACGCAGTATAGCCGGTACCTCAAGGAGCATTTGGCAGTGGAGAAGCAAATCACGGCCACACGCGCAGATGAGGTCGCGATGGCTGCCATTCGTGCCGACCCCCAGATCTTGGAGGAGCAGCTCACCGTCGAGGCCACCGTTGACGCCTCACGCGCCGACGCCGTGACGCGGTTGGCTGCTTTAAACGACAGTTCATGGCATTTTCTCGAGGCCACCACCGGTGCCTTCGACAAAGACTACGAGGTGTTTTCTCACCATGCACATGCTTACTTCATCTCGAGAGCCAGCAGGTTGGTACCCGAAACAGCTCAGGCAACTCACCACTACAATGTGGGCACCCATGATGCGGAGGCCTCGCCCTCTTCCATGTCCAAGGAGCCAATCATCATCGATATCTCTGACAATGAGGAGTACCTTGTCTTATTAGCTCACTATAAGGAGCCATGTTCAGTTTGCTAGCTACTGCCTTTCCTTAACAAATTCTAGTGAATTGTGCTATCAATTTTACCATGCAATCTTCTGCTATAGTGTATAAGTTCTATATGTCATGCAATGTGGTGTTCAGTTAACTGCTTGGTTCAATTATGCAAATGTGATGTTCAATTCTTCAGGGTGCAATATTTCCAAGTTGTTAAGCATGCTTGGTTTGGTTAACTGACCGATCTTCTACAAGGAGTATGTTATATTGTGCAATGTGGTGCTCAGTTAACGTTTGGTTCATTTGTTGTGGTGTTTAGTTAACTTCTTCGTTCAATTCTGCAATAAGATGTTCAATTATTGTGGCTGCATTCTGTTATTGTATACCATGTGAGGAATAAATCGATTTTGGCTTTACAAAATACATGAGAAACAAATACAATTGCTATATTTGCAAGTTGTTAAGCATGCTTGGTTTGGTTAACTGTATGGTCTTCTATTAGGAGTACTTATATTGTGGATTGTGGTGCTCAGTTAACATTTGGTTCATTTGTTGTGGTGTTTAGTTAAGTGCTTGGTTCAATTCTTCAATGCGATGTTCAATTGATGTGGCTGCATTCTCTTATTGTATAGTTAACTGCTCAGTTAACGTTTGGTTCATTTGTTGTGGTGTTTAGTTAACTTCTTGGTTCAATTCTTCAATGCGATGTTCAATTGATGTGGCTGCATTCTCTTATTGTATACCATGTGAGGAATAAATCGAATTTAGTTGCACTTAATACATGAGAAACATATACAAGTGCTATATTTCCTAGTTCTTAATCATGCTTGGTTTGGATAAATGGGTTTTCCATGTGGCTTGAATTAATCTGATGAATCTGCAATGTGCTTATTTTTCATCAAATATTTTACTTATAGCATGCGAACCCTTACTTAACCTGATGACTAACTATCTTATATGTGTTGCAGGGAAAAATGGGAAGCACTGAGGTTTACAAGATGGTACTAACTATTATACCTTGACTTTTTTTATTCCTTTGCCCTGTTTTCAATATAGAGAAGATATTTATGCACATCCTTGTTTTTAGGGTTCACTAATGAATACCTCTCAAACCACCTCTGTGGTCAGGAGGCGAGGAAATTTTTCATACAACACCCACGGTTCAATATTGAAGTGTTCCTGAAGAGGTCGAAGGATGGATGGTCAATCATCCACAGGCACTGGCCTAAAGTTGCAAAGACCATCAACATGAATGAAGGCTCAATATTCTCCTTCCGCTTCAGCAGTTTTCCAGATGAGATGCATGTCTCTATGTACCGTCTATGATGCTAATTTTGAAAGGTTCTAGATGTTGCATGTGAAACTTGCCGCTGGTGCAGTTGTGTAATGTGAAACTTGTCTCCATGTACCGTATATCATGTTCTACTCTGATGTATTTCAATTATGAAATCATGCTTCCTTAATATGGAAATGGAATATATTATGTGCTTTATATGAATGTCAATTAGATTAGTAAATGGATTATTAATAATAGGGCAATTAGCCCGCTAATTGGCCAAATAGCTTGCTAGTTGGGTTCTCCTATTGCAAACGGTTAATGAGAAAACACCGTGGGCGATGACCTCAGGCAACGCACACAGTTTCCAGGAATAAACCGTGTTGGATCAATGAACAATCACACACGACATTCTCTTCAAAACTGTTTGCGTTACGCCACCTTGCGCAAACATTTTCCTTGGAGTGACTATGTGAGATGTATATACGAACGGAAACGTTTAGCGGTGACTCACTGTGTGGGATGTACTTACGACCAGAAATGATTTTGCATGTATAATTGTATTTTTTGAGCACTACTATGCGTATTTTTCTGTATTTGAGTGCTCGTCGGTTGCACACGACCTCATTTTGCCGAGCGTGTGTGCGAGGAGGGCATATCCCCAACGGTTTCTAGTTCGTGTGGGAAGGACCCCCCTATCGCCCACACTCACTTGGCGACGATTCCGAATGCCGTCGAGGAAAGGGTTTAAAAACCATTTGTTTAGCACTGACGCATACCAGTGATAACATAACTCCCCGAACAAATTTTGTCTACTTGAGAAATATGACTGGATTGCGTGGTTCCCGGATATAATGAATGTTTATTACATTCAAACATGGTATCCGAAAACACTCCAACTTCTTGGTTCAGAGGTCGAAGCGGAAGGCCTGTGTTGGTGTCAAAACTGGCGGATCTCGGGTAGGGGGTCCCGAACTGTGCGTCTAAGGCGGATGGTAACAGGAGGCAGGGGACATGATGTTTTACCCAGGTTCGGGCCCTCTTGATGGAGGTAAAACCCTAGGACCTGCTTGATTATTCTTGATAATATGAGTTGTACAAGAGTTGATCTACCACGAGATCGAAGAGGCTAAACACTAGAAGCTAGCCTATGGTATGATTGTTTGTTGTCCTACGGAGTAAAACCCTCCGGTTTATATAGACACCGGAGGGGGCTAGGGTTACATAAGGTCGGTTACAAAGGAGGAGATATACATATCCGTATTTCCTAGCTTGCCTTCCACGCCAAGTAGAGTCCCATCCGGACACGGGACAAAGTCTTCAATCTTGTATCTTCATAGTCCAACAGTCCGGCCAAAGCATATAATCCGGCTGTCTGGATACCCCCTAATCCAGGACTCCCTTAGTAGCCCCCGAACTAGGCTTCAATGACGATGAGTCCGGCGCGCAGTATTGTCTTCGGCATTGCAAGGCGGGTTCTTCTCCAAATTCCGAATGTTTGTTAAGTAGTGTTCGGCCCCATAAATGTTGGACCTCTTGGCTTCTGCGTCCAATAAGGGCTATCTTCCACGCGTCGAATGAATACAAGGAGCCAGGGCGTTTTTACATTCGCCCCCCCTCCAGCCACATGAATAAATTGTCTATTAAAGGGATGGGGATTCTTAGATCCAATCCATATCATCCTCCCCCAGCGAGAATCCATCGGAGCGTGCTTCGAAAAAATCCACTCCAACATGGCCGACCTCCGCAGCTCCTCCTCCCACCCCCGTAGCCCTAAGCCCGGTGATTGGGAGAGGTGTTCCGTCCCACACAGTCGACTAGTCGAACTGCAGACTAAGGGATTTGTCCCTCCAGCGTATGTGGTTTCCGTCCGAGCCGGGCTCGCCACCTACAATGGCGGGGAGCAAGTGGAGAGCTTCCCTAGCCCCTCTACGGGGGAGCGGGTATGCCTTGTTCCTTACTTATTAAGGGGACTCGGATTTCCAATTCATCCATTCCTCCGTGGGCTCCTGGAGTTTTACGGCCTCCAACTGCATAATTTCACCCCTGCTTCCATATTACACATCGTTGGCTATGTTTCCCTCTGCAAGTTATTCCTGGGCTGCGAGGCTCATTTCGAGCTGTGGAAAAGGTTATTTTGCCTTGTCCCCCACACACAAGAGGGGTCACTTTATCAAGTGGGCGGAGCCGAAATATGGCGCATCGCCGAGACCGGATACCTGTCCGGTACTCCGAAGAAGACGTCCGAGGACTAGCCTTCGGAGTGGTTTTATATGGAGGACGTCCCCCTTCCGGACCCTGTTCGGCAGGGTCTTCCCGAGTTCAACAACGCTCCTCTGAAGAAACGCCAAAGCTGGCGCCCACGGAGCCCCCAGGAGGAAGACAACGGAGAAATCCTTTATCTGATGAACCGGATTAAAGCGCTGGCTCAATCAGGATTGACAACAATCGAGGTTATGTCAATATGCATAATGCGGGGAGTGCAACCACTTCAATATCGAGGGCACCCCCTGTGGTGTTTTAACGGGGAAGACGATGCCACCCGTTACGGGCGTAAGGGCCCGGAAAATGCTGTTGCTTTAGCAAAAATCCTGTTCGAGCTGTTCAAGGGAGAGGAAGAGGAGTTCATCCGCATCAAGCCACGGGATGGATTCTCCATGTACAACCCTCCAAGCTGGATGAGTCAAATCTCCTTACTCCCATTCTTCCCACATTCTTTGTCGTGGGTACTGACCTTGTCATTTTACAGCAGGAACTGCGAAAAGCCATACGGGAGGTCAACAACCCGTCCCCACAACCAGAGGACCCCGACTGGGCCCTCGGTCTCGGACTCGAAGAAGATCCGAACAAATTCGTGGAGCTGATAGACCGGCAATTCTATCAATTGAGATGTGACGGCGCCATCGTGGCCATTACGACCGACTATCCCGGACTGCTCCTGCATCGCTCGTAAGAAAAACCAAAATCCCAACTCTGGAAACTAGGATCCCCTTTTAGACACTTCACCTACCATATACATATGGTGTTTTACAGGGAAGGCATTCGGGACGCCGTGCCGAACCCGCAGCAACTCGTCAACAAGAGGCGCCGAGACCGGGTAGGCCAAAAAGGAAGGCAGTCAGGACGGAGACGCCGGCGCAGAGGTATGACAAAAATCCCGCTCCGTGGTTGTCGTCTTTCTAAAAATGTAATGACATCCATGTTTCTTTAACAGAACAAGCGCTCGCCGGAATATGTCCGGTGAGGCTGCCGATCATGCTTCCACCATCCGGGCTACAGGACTGGACATAGAGGTGGAAGCCGACATGGGGCGGACGCCGGATACTCCCCCTACAGAGGATGCAGATAGACTATCCTCTACAAATTCAGAAGTGGAGAGCGCCATGAATCATAGGCGTCGCCGGGCCGTACTCCGTGTCGCGTGCTTCTCACCAAAGGCATTTGATGCCTTCAATTCTGGAGACGCGTACCTCCGTGCTTCTCAAAATGGTCTAGCCAAAGCCACGGACCAGTATGTAAGAGATGTACGGGTAAGAAAATCTGACGATTATATGTATCAGTAGCCCCTAAGACTTGAAACAGTTAGCAGAACTGATTTAAGGATCATCTATTGTGCAGGTTCTTACAGAGAAGAATACTCAACTGTCACAGGAGCTGGAGAAATGCAAGACCCAACTTCGGGCCGCCGTTGCCGCATTGAAGGAACCTAAAAAGTCCCCAGCTGGTAACATTTGTTTCAAAGAATTATATGTATCATATAGCATGTGGCGTTGCTGCAGATCTAACAATAGATATTACTGATGAATCCAGAGAGAATACGGAGGACCAGCATGTCGTATGACAGCTAAAGGCTGGCGAACGCGTGCTGACTGAGGTCAGGCGGGAGAAAAACAATCTCCAAGACGCCAATACCAAGCTGAGCGCGGAACTGAAAGATGTTCGAGCCCAGCTTGTGGACTCCGAGAAGGAGAATAAGCGGCTTTGACGCGGCATTTTCAGTAAGTGCTTGAACAAACCCTTAAAAAAGGGGACGGCTGTAACACCCCGGATAGGACTTTCCCAATATGTATTCCAACTCTTGCCGTTTCCGGCCTTAAGTTATTTTATTTTCTCGGGTTCGCGTTTTTGTCTCCGTGTGTTGTTGTCATTATCATGCATCTCATATCAAGTCATCATGTGCTTTGCATTTGCATACGTGTTCATCTCATGCATTCGAGCTTTTTCCCCGTTGTCCGTTTTGCATTCCAGCGCTCCGTTCTCCTCCGGTGGTCATTTCTACCTTTCTTTTGTGTGTGGGGATTAAACATTTCCAGATTGGACGGAGACTTGCCAAGCGGCCTTGGTTTACTACCGGTAGACCGCCTGTCAAGTTTCGTATCATTAGGACTTCGTTTGATACTCCAACGGTTAACCGAGGGACCGAATAGGCCTCATGTGTGTTGCAGCCCAACACCCCTCCAAGTTGGCCCAAAACCCACCTAAACCCTCTCCATCATCTAGAGCGTTCGATCATGATCACGTGGCCGAAAACCGCACCTCATTTGGACTCTCCTAGCTCCTCCTATGGCTATAAATAGAACCCCCCCCCCCCGAAATCTGGATCTCCTTCTTCCTCGAAACCCTAGAATCAGCTCCCCTCGCCGCCGGACGTGTCCGAATCGGGCCGGACACGTCCGCCCGATCCGCTGCCACCACTCAGCTCGCGCCACGTGGCCCATCGCCGCCTCCCTCCGCCGCCGGCCTGGGAAGCCCAGATCGGGCCCCCGCGGCCCAAGCCGGTGCGCCGCCCCGCAGCTTCGTCTCCCCCGTGCCCGAGCCGCCACCTCGCCGGCCAGCTTCGTCTCCGGCCGATTCCGGCACCGCCCGGCCGCCCCTGGCGCCGCCCGGCCGCCCTGCCGCGGACGCCCTCGCCGTGCCGCCCATCGCCGACCTGTCGCACTGTCGCCGTCCCCCTCCTCAGATCCGGCCGGCCCCCCTCCTTCCGCGTGTCCGGCGAGCTCGATGCTCCGGCCGGCGATCCTCATCATCCGTGTAACTACAGTAGATCTGGATCTAAGATCCGTTCGGGTTGACTTTTATCCCCAAAACCCTAGTTCATATGCCCTTGTTCATCGTGCTATAACTTTGCATCCGTAACTCCGTTTTGGGCATATAGCATATCAAAATGTTCGCCTCAGAGAGTACATCATTTGATTCCATTGTATCATTTTCATTTGAGTTCATCTTGATGCCCGAAATGCTGTTAGAAGAGAGCTACTTGAGTTAATTGTCAGACCTGCTGCTCCATTTAGTTATTTGTCATTTTTGCCATGATTATTGTGTGCATGATATGCACATGAGCTCTACACATGTTTTGTTAAGGGTTTTGCCATCTTTCCAGAGGTGCAACCCATGTATTTCTGTGATGTGTGTGGTGACTAGCACAATCTTGCAAAGTGAGGCACTTGGTAATGCTGCTTTCAGGTACTTAGCATTTCCACTAAGTCCTTGACCTGTTTATCTCATGTTGCCATATGTTCATGTTGTTTCCTAGTGATCTGTGCCTCTTTTGAGGATGATCGGTAAGGATGTTTTGTTAATCTTATAATGCTCTATCCATCCATGTCTTTGTTTGCAATTATGGAGCATCCTAGCTTGAGTCAATCGAGCTCTACTTTTGCTACTTTGTGAATCTGGGCAGATTGTCTACTTGTTAGCGATTTTGCCAAGGATGTTGTAGTTGATCCGTGCATGCTATCCTATTGTTCTTACCATGTCTAGCTTGCAATTTGTGTATTCTTGATCGGTGTATGCTTAGCTTGTCATGACTTGCTCTGTAGTGAGTGCATCGAGCTCGTAAACATGCCTACTTGATATCTGTTTCAGCATGCTCCAGTTTTCACAAAGTCTGAGAACTGATTATGTTTTTGCCATGTTCACATGCTTGCAATTGTATTTTCTGATCCCTTTTGGCTCAAGGTCACTAAGGGACTTTTGTTAATCTCTTTGAGTAGCTCCATGCCATGCTTTACCTTTCCATGTACAGGTCCTGTAGCATATAGTTTTGTTGCTCCAAAGTGTGCTACCTGATCTGAAATTCCAGACAAGTGTAAATTTCACTAAGTCTGAAATCTGTTTACCATATGCATTTTTACCATGCTTGTTTGAACCTATTAATGGGTGAATTGTCCGTAGCTCAGTGCTAGAATTTTGTTAAGCATCTTGAATGCATCCCTGCCATGTATTTTGATGCCATGTTTGGGTGCTGTAGCATGTTCATCTTGTTGCAGTTAGATGGCTACTTGCTGTAAATCGCAGAACGTGGCCATATTTGAATTGCTGTATATCGTTTTCAAGCGATTTCATCTCATCTTTCCAGTGGAACACTTGGATTCCCAAGTTGAGGCCAGGTTCATGCATCCCTTGTCAAATCTTGCAT
The DNA here is from genome assembly GCF_003073215.2 of Triticum urartu. Classification (NCBI taxonomy): domain Eukaryota; kingdom Viridiplantae; phylum Streptophyta; class Magnoliopsida; order Poales; family Poaceae; genus Triticum; species Triticum urartu. The sequence continues at coordinate 352,444,527 of NC_053027.1, read as the reverse complement.
ATGCATCCCGCATCACATCCTGCATAGCATACCATCCTTGCATCATATTGTTTGATCCTTGCACGTGGTTGATTGTGTCCTTGTTGCTTGTTTGTCTTGTTTGGGTAGAGCCGGGAGACGAGTTCGCTAACGAGGAGCCCGTTGAGTTTGCTTTCGAGGATCCAGTCAACTCTGACAACTTTGCAGGCAAGATGATCATACCCTCGAAATCACTACTATCTTTGCTTTGCTAGATGCTCGCTCTTTTGCTATGCCAATGCTACGATGCCTACCACTTGCTTTCAAGCCTACCAAATTGCCATGTCAAACCTCTAACCCACCATGTCCTAGAAAACCGTTGATTGGCTAAGTTACCGCTTTGCTTAGCCCCTCTTATAGCGTCGCTAGTTGCAGGTGAAGATTGGAGGCCGTTCCTGTTTGGAACATTATTTACTTGTTGGGATACCATTATATTATCTTGTTATCTTAATGCATCTATATACTTGGTAAAGGGTGGAAGGCTCGGCCTCTCGCCTAGTGTTTTGTTCCACTCTTGCCGCCCTAGTTTCCGTCATATCGGTGTTATGTTCCCGGATTTTGCGTTCCTTACGTGGTTGGGTTATAATGGGAACCCCTTGACAGTCCGTTTTGAATAAAACTCCTCCAGCAATGCCCAACCTTGGTTTTACCATTTGCCACCTAGCCTTTTCCCTTGGGTTTTGTGGACTCAAGGGTCATCTTATTTTAAACCCCCCGGGGCCAGTGCTCCTCTGAGTGTTGGTCCAACCTAGAGCACCATGCGGGGCCGTCCCTCGGCAACTTGGGTTACGTTGGCTCCCGTACGCTTAGCTTATCCGGTGTGCCCTGAGAACGAGATATGTGTAGCTCCTATCGGGATTTGTCGGCACAGCGGGTGGTGTTGCTGGACTTGTTTTACCATTGTCGGAGTTGTCTTAAAGAACCGGGATACCGAGTCTGATCGGAACGTCTCGGGAGGAGGTCTATTCCTTCATTGACTGCGAGAGCTTGTCATGGGCTAAGTTGGGACTCCCCTACAGGGATTTGAACTTTTGAAAGCCGTGCCCGCGGTTATGGGCAGATGGGAATTTGTTAATGTCCGGTTGTAGATAACTTAAACCTTAACTTAATTAAAATGAATCAACTGAGTGTGTTACCGTGATGCCCTCTTCTCGGCGGAGTCCGGGAAGTGGACACGATGTTGGAGTAATGCTTGCGCAGGTTGCCCTCTAGTTTCTCGCTCGCTCTTTGCCTCCTCTTCTCACTCTCTTTTGCGAACAGGATAGCCACTATATATGCTAGTCGCTTGCTGCAGCTCCACTTTTATTTACCTTGCCTTACCTATGAGCTTAAATAGCCTTGATCGCGAGGGTGCGAGATTGCTGAGTCCCTGTGGCTCACAGATTACTATTACACCAGATGCAGGGCCTGATGATTCCGCTCCAGGTGACGCGCTTGAGCTCAAGTGGGAGTTCGACGAGGACTCTCGACGTTACTATGTTTCCTTTCCTGATGATCAGTAGTGGTGCCCAGTTGGGGTGATCGGGACCGTGTCGCTTGTTGGGTTATCTTTTATTTTGGCACCATAGTTGGGCCATGAGTGTTTGGATGATGTAATGTTATTTATGTACTTGATTGACGTGGCGAGTGTAAGCCAACTATGTTATATCCCCTTTTATTATCTATATATTACATGGGATGTTGTGATGATTGCCTAACTTGTGACATTGCCTTCAATGCGGTTATGCCTCTAAGTCGTGCCTCAACACGTGGGAGATATAGCCGCATCGAGGGCGTTACAACGGCAGAGAAGCCGGCTAATAGAGTTATGTCTGCAGGTATGCTAACGGGCCATCCCGCGGAGGAGATGCCTGGGTCTGCGGGTGATCTTCTATCCGAGCTCTCACAACTGCACGAACAAGTTTTGCAGGTGATGCAAGGTATTGCCCAGGCCTTGTGGCCATCCGTCTCCCTGCCAGAAAGCACTGGAGAGCTTGCGAAGAAGCTCAAGGGAGCACGACGGCGCTTCCGATTATGGAAGATATCGGCCTGCGTCAAGGTGCCAGGGAAGCCTGGGCCATGGTGAAGACGCGGTATACCAAGACTGACCCAAACCACATGGCCGAGGTCGGACCTGTGGGGCCCGATGGGAAAGAGATCCCCGTTAGCTTAGTGTATGGGCAAGTAGAATTAGCCGCAAAGTATTCCCAACAGGATTGTAGGCTAGACAGCCTGTTGGATGGTATAGAAGAGGAATTTAGTCAGTCTACATGACTATGTAATTAAAGTGACATGTATAATGCCTTCTAGCCGGGCTGTAAATCATTTGTCATGGCGGACCTTTTTGCTTCAACCTCGGGACCCGATAGTCCGGAGTGTGTCCGAATACCCGCTCAGTTATATAAGAACCGGGGTATGCGTGGAAACCAGGCGTAGGGGTCATTAATGCTTGAACAGATAAGTACCCAACTAGTTATGTTATATTACATGGGTAGTAAGAAACATCTTCCAGGGAGAATAGTTCCGTTAGGGGTTCCTTTCCCTGGGTACGCATGCCCTAAAGTGCATGTCCGGACTGCGGTAGGAGACGCAGGTAAAAACATATGGGGGCACATATGGAAAATAAATAAAAATCATCTTTTGTTCACCGACCGTATATTCCCTTAAGAACGCTAGCTTTCGGCTTCACCCAGTCTGAGGTACACATCCGGCTGACCCGGCAGTAACAATCGCAGAGGTGCTCCCCTTATGCCCTAGTCTAATGAACGGGAACGTAGGGCATAAATACAAGAGCCAGGCAACCCAGCTTGGCCAAAACTTAAGTCATATCAATGCAAATAATGGCGAATAAAAGGTACATGCGGAAGAATAACACATGTGCGGGGCATGAAGCCCAGATAGATAATTAAGCTTCTGTGTAAGAAGCCCCCAGGTGTAATGAGCGCGATTAGCGCGTCTATAGTGTGCAAGCGAGGCACAAGTTGGCCCTTGAAGGCCTTGAGAAAGAAATAAAAAGAAAGAAAGAGAAAAAAGACAGATAATGTATATGCAAAAAAATGGATAGGGGAAGGAGACGAACATAGAGTCCGGCGCTAGGCGTAGAATCTTCGGAGCCTGGCTGCGTTCCATGGGTTCGGCTCAAGTCGATTATTCGATGCATCCCATAGACGGTACGCTCCACCGGTCAGAACTTGGTCAATAATGAAGGGACCTTCCCATTTGGGCTCGAGCTTGGTCTTTTTCTTCTCCGGCAGGCGTAGAACCAACTCGCCAACGTTATAAGTTTTGGCCCGTACTTCTCTGCTATGGTATCAACGAGCCTGTTGGTGATAGAATGCGGAACGGGCTTTTGCCACGTCGCGCTCCTCCTCCAAAGTGTCCAGACTGTCCTGCCGATCGAGCTCGGCTTCTCTTTTTTCGTACATGCGCACTCGAGGTGAGTCATGAATTATGTCGCAGGGCAGAACTGCCTCTGCGCCGTACACCATAAAGAAGGGTGTGTGTCCGGTAGTACGATTCGGTGTGGTCCGCAGCCCCCAGAGTACGGAGTCGAGCTCCTCTACCCAGTGCGAGTTAGACTCCTTTAAGGACCACACTAATTTGGGTTTGATGCCGCTCATGATAAGACCATTTGCTCGCTCAACTTGGCCGTTGGTTTGTTGGTGATAGACGGAAGCATAATCGAGCTTGATGCCCATGTTGCTACACCAGAGTTTTACCTTGTCGGCCGTGAAGTTCGTGCCGTTGTCAGTGATGATGTTGTGGGGGACGCCATAACGGTGTACAACCCCGGATATGAAGTCTATCATCGCTCCGGATTCGGCTGTTTTAACAGGTTTGGCTTCTATCCATTTGGTGAATTTATCCACCATGACTAGTAAGTATTTTTTCTTATGGGTTCCCCCTTTAAGGGGTCCCACCATGTCAAGCCCCCAGAGCGCGAAGGGCCAGGTAATGGGGATTGTTTGGAGGGCGGTGGGTGGCATGTGGCTTTGGTTTGCAAAAAGCTAGCAACCGACGCAGCGTTGGACCAAGTCCTGTGCATCTGCCTGGGCCGTCGGCCAATAAAAACCTGTACCGAAGGCCTTGCTTACAAGGCCCCGGGCTGCGGCGTGGTGGCCGCCGAGTCTGGCATGAATTTCCGCCAAAAGCTTCCGCCCTTCCTCTTCGGGGATGCACCTTTTGAAGGACTCCGGTAGTGCTTTTTTATACAACTCTCCCTTGTGGACCCTGTAGGCTTTAGATCGCCGCACTATGCAGCGTGCCTCGTTTTGGTCCTCGGGAAGTTCCTGCCTAGTTAGGTAGGCCAGGAATGGTTCTGTCCACAGGGCGATGATGGCCATTATTACGTGAGCTGAAGGTGTTATTTCGGTGGCAGAGCCTCCGATTATGTCATAGTGTTCGGTATCGGGCGTTTTGGCCGGGTCCGGACTATTGTTACCGGTGTCCCCTTCCCATACCACGGATGGTTAAACAACCTCTCAAAAAAGATGTTGGGGGGACCGCAGCGCGTTTTGTGCCGATGCGGGCGAGGATATCCGCCGCCTGATTGTTTTCCCGAGCCACATGGTGAAATTCGAGCCCCTCGAACCGAGCTGACATCTTTAGGACGGCGTTTCGATAGGCCGCCATCTTCGAATCCTTGGCATCGAAGTCTCCATTTATTTGGGATATTGCGAGGTTCGAATCCCCACGCACCTCTAGGTGTTGAATGCCCATGGAGACTGCCATCCAAAGACCATGCAACAGGGCTTTGTATTCGGCTGCATTGTTGGAGTCTGTATACAGTATCTGCAGTACGTATTGAACGGTATCTCCGGTTGGGGACGTCAGGACGACGCCAGCCCCCAGACCAGCCAGCATTTTGGAGCCGTCGAAGTGCACGATCTAATTGGAGTATGCGCCGTACTCTTTAGGGAGTTCGGCTTCCGTCAATTCGGCGACAAAGTCGGCCAATACTTGCGATTTAATTGCTCGCCGAGGTTTGTATGTTATGTCGAACGGGAGGAACTCAATGGCCCATTTGGCAATCTGGCCTGTGGCGTCGCGGTTGTTTATAATATCATTAAGTGGAACTTCCGAGGCAACTGTAATCGAACACTCTTGAAAGTAGTGTCGCAGCTTCTGGGATGCCATGAATACCGCATAGGCTATCTTTTGATAATGTGGGTACCATGATTTGCATGGAGTGAGGACAGTGGATACATAATATACCGGCTTTTGAAGAGGGAATTTATGTCTGTCCGCTTCTCGTTCGACGATGAGCACTGCGCTTACAACCTGATGAGTTGCCGCAATGTATAACAACATTGGTTCACCAATGTTTGGCATGGCCAGGATTGTGTTGGTTGCCAATATGGCTTTTATTTCTTCCAATCCGGCTGTGGCAGCGTCCGTTCACTCAAAGTGTTCGGTGCGCTGAAGGAGGCGATAAAGGGGTAATGCCTTTTCTCCTAAGCGGGAGATAAAGCGGCTTAGAGCCGCCACACATCCAGTTAATTTCTGGATTTGTTTGAGGTCTGTTGGGGTAGCCAACTGTGACAAAGCTCAGATTTTGGCCGGATTAGCTTCAATTCCTCTATTGGAGACAATGAGTCCCAGGAGCTTTCCGGCTGGTACGCCGAAAACGCATTTTTCCGGATTGAGCTTGATGTCGTATGTTCGGAGGTTGTCGAATGTGAGCTTCAAGTCGTCTATTGGAGAGTCGACATGTTTGGTTGACAACCATATCATCTACGTATGCCTCTACTGTTTTGCTGATCTATTTCTCCAGATGTCTGAATCATGCGCTGATATGTTGCGCCGGCGTTTTTGAGCCCAAAAGGCATTGTGTTGAAAAAGAAGGGGCCGTATGGTGTGATAAATGCCGTTGCGGCTTGGTCAGACTCCACCATCTTGATTTGATGGTAGCCGGAGTATGCGTCGAGGAAACACAATGACTCGTGTCCTGCGGTAGCATTGATAATTTGATCGATGCGGGGGAGGGGGAAGGGATCCTTTGGGCAGGCCTTGTTGAGGTCCTTGAAATCGACACATAGGCGCCAGGATTTGTCCTTCTTTGGTACCATCACCAGATTTACTAGCCAGTCCGGGTGTTTTATTTCTCTAATGAATCTGGCCTCCAATAACTTGGCTAGTTCCTCTCCCATAGCTTGTCTCTTAGGTTCAGAGAAACGCCGAAGAGCCTGCTTGACCGGCTTGAATCCCTTTAGGATATTGAGGCTGTGCTCGGCCAGCCTGCGTGGGATTCCTGGCATGTCTGAGGGGTGTCAGGCAAATATATATCCCAATTCTCGCGCAGGAACTCTCATAGTGTGGCGTCCGTGGCGGGGTTTAGCTGTGCCCCGATGGAGGCTGTTTTGTAGGGTCCGCTGGGTGGACTTGGAATTTGACTATTTCATCCGTTGGTTTAAAAGAGGTGGACTTGGATATCTTGTCAAGTATCACGTCGTCCCTGTCCACTATGGAGCGTAGCGCAGTTAATTCCTCGGCCGAAAGGGCTTCGAATAATGCCTCGAGGGCCAATGTGGCTGTTTTGTTTTCGGCATGGAGTGCTGTGTCCGGATCACTAGCGAGAGTGATGATTCTGTTAGGCCCGGGCATTTTGAGCTTCATGTACCCATAATGTGGTATGACTTGAAAGATCGTGAACGCCTCCCGTCCTAAAAGGGCGTGGTATCCACTACTGAATGGGGCCACTTGGAATGTAATTTCTTCAGACCTATAGTTCTCCAGCGTGCCGAATACCACATCTAATGTGATTTTCCCAGCACAGCGTGCTTCCCGACTGGGGATGATTCCTGTGACGGTTGTGCTGCTTTGATCAATGCGGTTCCAGTCTATTTCCATTTTTTGAAGAGTTTCCTCATAGATGAGGTTTAATCCACTTCCACCATCCATGAGTACTTTGGTGAGTCGAAAGCCGTCCATAATTGTACTGAGGACCAGTGCAGCTGGTGCTCGAGCTGTTTGGAATTTAGGTTCGTCACTGGCATTGAAGGTAATAGCCGTGTCACTCCATGGATTCATTGCTGCCACGTGGCAGATTTCGGCGAGGCTGCGGAGTGTTCGCTTGCGCCTGTTATTTGATGCGAAGGTTTCAAAGACTGTTAATACCGTATTGTTATCCACGGGATGGTGCTCTGTGGAATTTGGGATGAGAAGATCCTCACCACTTTTGGCCACCTGCCGGAGTATCCAACATGCTCTAAGGCTGTGCGTTGGTATGGTATCCGCTGTACTATGCATCTTGCAGGGTCCGTTAAGCCATCCCTCCAATACGGTTCCATGCCCTATAGAGGTTTTTGTTTCTTTGTAAATAACTCAGGTGTCTTATGATATTGCACCCTTTTACTTCGGACTGGGTGTATATTCCGAGCCGGATTATCCGAAAATTTCGTTTTGGTTTTCCAGGCGCTTTCCATCACATAATACTTTCGTACGATGGACGCCAAGTCAGCGAAGCGTGATATGTCACGACGACTTAATGTGTTAAGGATTCCCTTATCCATGCAATTATTGCATAAAGATGAGACTGTGTCTTCCTCACGACAGTCCTTAACCTTGTTCATCACAAGGAGGAATCTGGGCCAATAATGATGTACTGTTTCATGGGGCTCTTGCGTGATGTGGGAGAGATCGTTTATGTCTGGGTGGGTGGGTGGATTTGAGTCCGAACCCCTACCCGATCTGAGACCCAGGGGCCGAGGAGTTTCCAATCTTGGAAGGTCGAATTCCGGAGTGTTGCCCGATAAGTCTGGCCCGCTGCCTGACTCTAGGTTCAGGGCTTGGCTGATGTCTTCCCATAAACGGGTATCCGGCTCAGAGAGCTCAGGAATCCGGACATAGTTAGTCCTCAAGATAGAGGAAGAATCGCCGCATTGTTCCTCCACCACCACAATATGATGGGTAACCGGTGGAGAATTAATCTCCCTTTGATCAGGTTTAAGCCCAATCCGATCATAGTCTGTAGCGACTCCCAAGGCGGCGATACGATCCAAGAGCTCGTTTAGGGAAGAGAGCTCCATTGGATCCATCTGCTCAGCGAATTCCGAGCCAACGTGGAGGCTGTTTTTGATGACCCGAGAAGTCATCGTCGGTGCAGCGACTGAACTGGCGGTCATGATGAAACTGCCAAGCCGGAGAGTTTGGCCGACAGCCAGGGCTCCTCCGGCGGTAATGTTGTTTTTAACATCGAGACGAGGCATCCTTTCTAACGACGACGGCACAGTGGAACTCTCAATGAAAGCACCAATGTCGGTGTCAAAACCGGCGGATCTCGGGTAGGGGGTCCCAAACTGTGCGTCTAAGGCGGATGGTAATAGGAGGCAGGGACACGATGTTTTACCCAGGTTCGGGCCCTCTTGATGGAGGTAAAACCCTACGTTCTGCTTGATTATTCTTGATAATATGAGTAGTACAAGAGTTGATCTACCACGAGAACGAAGAGGCTAAACCCTAGAAGCTAGCCTATGGTATGATTGTATGTTGTCATGCGGACTAAAACCCTCCGGCTTATATAGACACCGGAGGGGGCTAGGGTTACATAAGGTCGGTTACAAAGGAGGAGATATACATATCTGTATTGCCTAGCTTGCCTTCCACGCCAAGTAGAGTCCCATCCGGACATGGGACGAAGTCTTCAATCTTGTATCTTCATAGTCCAATAGTCTGGCCAAAGGATATAATCTGGCTGTCCGGATACCCCCCTAATCCAGTACACCCTCAACCTGCGATGACAAATTTTGACAAGTTCGGTTGGAGATAACTTCGATGATAAAGTACATTGATACATCGAATCGAACGCCTCCTCTTTATCTATGTCATCTATAAGACTGTTTAAGCTACTGTCTTCTTGCAAATATTTCGCAGCTATCATCACTTGGTCATATACCATGTTCACGGGAATCTCTTTTTTGTCCAGTCCCCAAGGTCCAACTCGGGCCATATGATTCGGATCGAGCCCGGTGTAGCATGTTTTTACTATCGCCCATGCCTCTCGTGTACCTTCCCGACATGCTGATGCCTTCCGTAGCTCAAAACGGCGCTGGGCACCTTTGAACAGGTTCGCCAACTCCTCCATACTTTTTGGAGGGGCATCGGATGGCCATAAGGTTTGACCATACTCTTCATGGCTTTTCGGGCCCGCTCATCCGCTATGGACAGCTCTTTTAGAACGTCGCCTTGGAATCCGGATACTTATTCTTCATGACACCCGGTTGGCAGACCTGCAAGAACAACATTATAACACTATGAAATACAGGATAATATGAGTGCCCTGGATGGTTCAAAGGTCATACCGAATATATCGCCTTTCAACTTTTTATTCTCTTGTTGTGCATCCGATAATTCAGCCTTTAAGCTCTTTATCTCTTCGGCTTGCTTATCCTTTTGCTCCTGTAGTTTGTTCTTTCGATAAATGGTCATCGTGAATTTCTTCATTTCCTCTAGCTCTGTGGTGGTGGCATTTAGCTTTGTCTGGTTGTTCTTTTCTTTGAGAACTTGCGGTCATAACGATCCTTAGATCGGTTGGTCTAACCGCTTCAAGTCTCGGGGGCTACTGGCATATATCTATTAAATTTACACAAAAATCTTACCTGCATATCCTTGGAAAACAGGTGAGCGACTCCTACAAGTCCGTCTCAGGTGGCTCGGATATATGCATCCACGAAGCTGAGGGTATTAAATTCCCGCTCAGTGAAAACTGGAGCATGCATGGTCTCTTTCAGTCGTCAATGATTTATCACGCTCTCCACTTTAGAATTTGTGACGGATACGTCATCCGAATCCTCATGAGGTGGATGACTTGGTGCTGCAGCCGTATTGGCTCTCGTCCTGGTTGATGAGCCTGGTGCCGGATTAGCTGATGATCGGCTAACTGGGATTTTGGACACGCTTCGCCGTGTGCTCCTCCTGAGTGAAGATGGAAGGACAAATATGACAAACCAGTCTTATGCCTAGGCACATATTAAACGTTATGCCTCTTTGATGAAGGAGGGGTTTGACGGTGCTCCCGGTTTCCTTCCGTTTTGAAGGCTGACCCTGCATAGATGGTACCTTCCTAGAGGCCGCCCTCAATGGAGTGCGGCTCGCCGAGCGTTGATCCTACGAAGCACGATTCAATGTGATGGGTGAGACGCAAGTGGGGGGCTCCTTTTTTGAGGATGGTTTCCGAGTACTTACCTTGGAGAAAGGGAACATGCCGGGGTAGTCGACCATAATAGCCACTTTCGAGCCGTCAAGGCTTGCTTGATAAAAGACTCCATAATCAAACTCTATAAATATATCCGGATCTTTGCGGAAGCTGGAGTCTTCGTTGCGAGCATGGTCCTCTGGCTGTGGGGAGGGGCAATGGACATTGTCGACTACCTTCTTCCATGTCTGTTTGATTTGCGCACCTCGATAATGAGGTAGGAAAATGCTGATAATCAAAAACTTTCCCATTCAATGGGGTTATACATGGAAAAACCTTCTCGGCAATTTAAATGGGTGAATTCTTCTTTATCCCCCTTATAATGATCTGCCAGAATGGCGGCCAGAGTGGCTGGGGTATCCGGGCCCTCGCGCTTATAACGAGATGCGTCGTCATTTCCGTTGTAACACCATAAAGGGGTCACTCTGGGGGGGCTGGATGCATCACATTATCGCGATAGCCATGACTTCAATTATCGAGAGTTCAAAATGGGCAAGTAACCTGACCTTGCTGACCAACCTCCTTCCACATTGTCTTCTTGTTTGGGGCTCCGGGGCGCCAATTAAGGCGTTACTTCAAAGGCGCACTGGAGAATTCGGGAAGTCCACGTTGAAGCTATGTATGTTACTTCTAGTGTATTCACTATAAGGTAATACACTATAAAAGTTTAGAATTATACTAGAACTATAACAAAAACAAGTGGGATTGCCTGCTATGATATAGAGGAACATATATGGTGCATTAGATGGTTTTGAAATTATAGATCAGACCCCTTAATCGATCAATCTTTAAAGAATTGACATGTTAGCCCACAAGGTTCATCATGTAGAAATAGAAGAAATTATGAAGTGCATTATACATTTAGTAATGCAATTCTATAGGTATGGGTTCCTATCTTAATGGTTGAACATTCATACTTTTCCTCATCTACAGAAATTTGATGCCATGGATGGGTTAAAGTGTATTCATGTTAATATAATATACTCTAGAAGACTAGAACCACACTACAGCTATAACAACTACAAATTTAACCCAGATTGTTAGGAGAGAAAGAGTAGGAATCACCAAATTTACAAAGTGGATGGAGACAAATAAGATGTATGAAGAAACCAGAGAAGTAATATATACAGAATTCCGGTCAAAAGGGTACGAAAGAAGAGACAAAGTGGAGCAGAAGGAAGAAAGGAAGATCAGTTGGAAGAATATATTATGCCCATCCCGCAAGCATAGAAAAATACTACATGCAAATGCTACTTAACGTCAAGAAAGGTGACATTTAATACACAACTTATTATTGTAGACTCGTGTTGGCCCTCCAAGCGCATAGTTTTGTAGGACATTAGCAATTTTACCTCAAGTGGATGACCTAAGGTTCATCAATCCGTGGGAGTCCTAGGATGAAGATGGTCTCTCTCAAACAACCCTGCAATCAAATAAAAGAAATCTCTTGTGTCCCAACACATCCAATACAATGGTAAATTCTATAGGTGTGGTAGTTTGGTGAAGAGATGGTGATACAAGTGTAGTATGGGTAGTAGATATAGGTGTCGGTGTCAAAACCGGCGGATTTCAGGTAGGGGGTCCCGAAATGTGCGTCTAAGGCGGATGGTAACGGGAGGCAGGGGACACGATGTTTTACCCAGGTTTGGGCCCTCTTGATGGAGGTAAAACCCTACGTCCTGCTGCATTATTCTTGATAATATGGGTAGTACAAGAGTTGATCTACTACGAGATCGGAGAGGCTAAAACCCTAGAAGCTAGCTTATGGTGTGATTGTATGTATATCTATCGACTAGCCTGGCCCTGGTTTATATAATGCACCAGAGGCCTAGGATAACAAGAGTCCTAGCCGAATACGCCGGTGGGGGAGGAGTCCTTGTCATGACCACCACGTCTTGTGGAATCTTCCTTGTATGCGGCAGCTGTCCAAACTGGCCCATGAGTATACGGCCATGGGGGGCCTCGGCCCAATCTAACTGACCGGGAGACAACATGGTGAGTACCCCCTAGTATAGGACACCGTCAGTAGCCCCCTGAACCGGTCTTCAAGTTGGGGACGCTCCTCGATTCTTCCGAACTGTTCTTTGTCTTCGGTCGTCGGTCTTAAAACTGGTTCAACAAATCTTCCCATCTTCTATCTTGAGGATTGCTGAGCTAAATCTGAAGATCTCACACGTCGGGTCTCCGAGGAGCCCTTTAAGTCTTCGGCCTTTATCAGTGCCTTGTTATTTTTATGCCACACCTCGGGTTTGAAGTTGTTCCTGGGCGGTAGCGTCCTCTTGCGTCCGAGCTCCAACGCCGGACTGCATTCGAGGTATCTTTTGCAGCCGAGCACCAACGCCGGACCGCCTTCCGAGCTCCAACGCCGGACTGTGTCCAAACTCCAACGCCGGACTATATCTGAGGTGTCATATCACCTTGGTTCAAAAAAGTTGAAGGAGTTTAGCCGAGCTTAATGCAGGAAATGCCCTCTATGGAGCCAGCCACTAGCGCCCGAGCTTTATGCTGGACTGCTTCCGAGGTGGTGCACCACCCCGACTATGGGCCGATTTTTTGTCAATTTTTTATTGGTGCTATTTATTATCTACCGAGATATATAGCGAGTAGCCCTCAAGGTGTGTATCGGTCTAAAACCCAAGATGCACTTGAAGGATGACATAAAACCGCTGATCCCAGTAGCCACTGAGACTCAGGTTGATTTGCAAAATCGGCCTGAGGACCAACTCCTAGCTCGGCAGAATACTTCGGGACAAAAAGCGGTGTGCAGAGTCCTCGAGACTCAGGTTGGGTGCGTCCGACCAACCTGAGGATCATAATCTCCTCGAAAACTATATTGCACTTAAATTTTCTGCAATGGATTGCCAATGCAGTAGCCCCAGAGACATTGGTCGGGTGGCAACACCAGATCAGGGGATCGATGTGCCCCTTTAATATTTGTAAATAATAAGCCCGAAGCCCAGTAGCCCCCGAGCCTTAATGCGGGCACGGGTGGTCGAATTAAGGATTGATATCCATAGTAAAATCACAAATTATGTGTAATGACTCTATGTATCCAAGTACTTTACGTCATTGATGCTCGGATCCGCATTGTACAAAACTTTGTTGACCGACCATCGGCTTCCACCTCCTCGGCCAGTAGCCGAGGAGTGTTTGTCCTACTTTATAAAGCCTTTATGAGGGCAAAGATTTACGACAAACAAGGTAATCTGTCCATACAGTTTTATAAACAAAGGTACGCAGAGAGGTATGTTATATTACTATTTAACATAAGAAATGTCTTCCAAAGAAAATAGTCCCGCTATCGGTTCCTTTCTTTGGGTTGTCATGCTAAGCATGATCATGAAACTTCAGCTCTGATGTAAGAGCAAAATATTGAGGATTTAGTTTGGGAGGCCAGTTACTAGCCCTCGGTAGTGTTCGACGACAGTCGAGGTCAAGCCGTAAACACTTTGGCCAATGTTATGAATGGCCCATCATTTAACACAGTCATCGGATCGCTGACCAGTTTACGCTTATTTGTGACAGTCACTTTTTGGCTTTCTCCACTGAGGTGCTTAACCATGCCAGCTGGAAGCACAATCGCAGTGATTATCCCTTTGCACACCTAGCCGAACAAAGCAGAACGTAGGAGGCAAGCGCAGGAGCCGGGCAACCTAACTATTGACCGAAGACACAATTCGAAACCAATGCATATATAGTGAGATCCGAGAATGTTTTTTCCGAATCTATAAAGGCATTGCACTGTGAGACTTGTGCTGGAAACACACAAATAGTTTAAAAGTGCCAAAATCTTGGAAAACCAAAAAACGTCAGTAAAAACATGACGTCCGAACAAGATCAAGTGTTCGGTGCCAATCTGAAAATTGGAAGAGAAAGAAAAAATTGTGCTTCTGTCGTGTTTTGACAACGACCAAGAAGAAAACACATTTACAGCTCATATATAAATTTTAAGAGCCCAAAAGTGACTTGGGTAAGAATTTTATGTATAATGATTGTATGTACCGAAGTACTTATATCATATTTGTGTTCACCCAAACTTTAAAAGCGTCTTAACCGACCGTCGGCTTCTCCCTCTTCAGCCAAGGGCCGAAAAGTGTCATGTACTCCGCCTGTCGAGAGTATCGACGGTGTTTCCGATGACGAGGCAATCAGGCCATAAGGCTATAACAGACAAAGTGCGCTCAGGGAACTTATGCTATATTACTAACGAAGTGTAAGAAGCATCTTCGAAGAAAATAGTACCCCCACCGATACCTTTCTTCGATGCTCATTATTACTATGAGACTTGTGCAATAGATTTTTTGTACTCATGAGTTCCGTTGTGTGCCGACCATGATTGAAAACAATAAGAGCGCTAGCTTTCGGCTTCACCCAGTATGAGGTCAAAGCTCGGATGACCCGATCGTGACAATTGCAGAGGTGCTCCCTTTACTCCCTAGCCGAACAATCGAGAACGTAGGGGTAAGCACAGGAGCCAGGCAACCCAGCTTGCAAATCGCTTAGGTCAATATGGTGCATATTGTGGCGTAATACACGAACAAGGAACGAAGTCGTACAAGTATAATCATATGCAAGAGGAAAAGCTCCATCAAGGGAGACCCCAAGTAAACGGGGTATTTGAATTTGTGTGTCACAAACAAAGTTTTGACAAGAAGATTCTCTACAAGCAACTTTTTTTCAAAAAGGTATAATGCTTGGTGGAACCGAACACAAGTTTAAAAATTTAAAACTTTGAGCATGAAGGCAACTTAGCTAGTTAATTTGTTCGATATTGATGACGCGACCCGAGCTTGATGCGGGACAAGGTTCCATCCCCCAAGCCGGTCCCAAGGTGGCAGAGCAAAGAGCTCGGCACTCCGAAGTGGTGACATAGCACGGTCAATGCGGGCCGGCAGAGTAATGCCGAAGTCCCTAGCATGGGGTAATGAAGTGTTGACGAAGCCCCTCATCCAGCCGCGGTGACGTGGTATGTCAGTACGCTGAGTTGACAATACTGCCCAACCCGGATCATTTTCCTGTGCACAAAAAATAGTGCAAACCGGAGATAATAGTAATAATAATAATTAAAAAAACTATTGCATAATAAATAATTTATGCAAAGTGAGTAATAAGAGAAATATGGCCTGGCGCCGAAGTCAATGTCGATGCAGGGCGTCGGCGTGATGCGGTAAAGGCGTAGCAAAGCGTGCATTCACAGGTCGGTCCGAGTTCCGGATGCGGCGTTCGCCGGACCATGTACGGAAACTGACCGAACCACCATGCGACCGTCATTAATGCAACCATCATTTGGTAGACCTGTGTACATATGATGAACAAACCAGAGTAATAATTCCTTGGGAAAATGAACCCAAGCAAGAAAAAAAATACTAGGATTAATAGCACCTGGTTTATCTGTTGTAGCAATATGGAGAAAGGTTACTCCCAAAATTGGGGCTCGATCCGCACACCCATTGCCTAATGGGTGATAAAGCGGTGGCATGGCGATGCTAGCAAAGGTTGGCTCACCGAGGAAAAGCTCGTGGTCCAACTAATGTGATGAAGCTGGCTGGCTGGTGACGCCGAAGTCTCCGACGTAAGTTGATGAAGAGATGGTGAAGCCCTCGGTCTAGCCGAGGAGACGGAGCAGGTCGGTAAGGAGACATTACAGCTGCCATGTCAGCCGAGGTGTTGAAGCAGTTCGGCATGATGGACATCGGCTTGAAGAAGCAACAGTGCGGCCATGCCGACGCAGGTCGTAACCTATGACGCGGTCAATGCCGGCTTGATGAAGTGACAATGCGGCGATGCCTGTGTTCCCGCTCCATGTGTTCCGTGGGGCGGCGATGTTGCTGATGATTTATCCTTGGTGATTCCGAACTCTTGTTCGCTCACCGAGATGATGATCCGAAGTAGTTGAGCTCGGCTCAAAAGGCAACGACGTGTCTAGCGCAGATCGGTAGCCGTGGAGCAGTATTGCCGAACTGGTTTGACACCAGTATGATAGTGAAGATTACCTCAGTGGAGGCTTAAAATTTTATGGGAACATGTTTAAAAACAACGTACAATACCCTAGGAGAAAATTCCTTTAAGAAGGTTGTCCCATATCACGTTCATAAAGAAACATGAATTCTGGTCGGATCTGTATTCGCGCAGAAAACAGACCTAAAAAGTGATACACTAATCGGAAGGTTTCCGAAGTTTCGACGGTCGGATCGAGCTGAAATTTTGAGGGCTGTTAGATATGGGAATTCCGCAGCCGATCAACAGTTGGATCGTCCAAAGGACGTCCGAGCTAGGTGCTGGAGACCATGCACTAAACTCGTCCAGATTCCCGTCCAGATTTGACAGGGCTCCGGTATATCATAGATTGCCGGAGATTCCTCCATCGGAACTCGATGAAATTTTGCATGGTTGTTGTAGACTCAATTCCGCACAAGTACACCAAAGGGATCGTCAAAGCTACACTCTAAGAGGTGGTGGCAGCGGATACAAGTTCACTGTTCGGAAAATCAGCACGGTCGCCCGAGGGCAATGTTGATGATGAGCCCCCGAGCTCCACGGATGATTCCTCCCTGATCTTGATAGAGATCGGAGTTGATGTTGATGAAGGCCCTCGTCCGAACATGAAGATCAGGGATGGAGCACGGTCCTCGGTCGAGCCAAGGTGACCAGTCGAGCCGGCGACGAAGATGCCGGCATCGCAGTTGACCTGCAGACGAGCAATCGATCCTTTTGCCGATCACACAGCGGAACTCTCAATGAAAGCACCAATGTCGGTGTCAAAACCGGTGAATCTCAGGTAGGGGGTCCCGAACTATGCGTCTAAGGCGGATGGTAATAGGAGGCAGGGGACATGATGTTTTACCCAGGTTCGGGCCCTCTTGATGGAGGTAAAACCCTACGTCCTACTTGATTATTCTTGATAATATGGGTAGTACAAGAGTTGATCTACCACGAGATCGAAGAGGCTAAAACCCTAGAAGCTACCCTATGGTATGATTGTATGTATATCTATCGACTAGCCTGACCCTGGTTTATATAATGCACCAGAGGCCTAGGATAACAAGAGTCCTAGACGAATACGCCGGTGGGGGAGGACTGCTTATCTTGACCAGCAAGTCTTGTGGAATCTTCCTTGTATGCGGCAGCTGTCCGAACTGGCCCATGAGTATACGGCCATGGGGGGCCTCGGCCCAATCTAACTGACCGGTAGACAATGTGGTGAGTACCCCCTACTCCAGGACACCGTCAATAGGTTTTTGTAATCTAAAAGTAAAAATAGCAAGGTAACAAGTAAAAAAATGAGCACAAATGGTATTGCAATGCTTGAAAACAAGACCTAGGGTTCGTACTTTCAGTAGCACAATCTCTCAACAATGTTAACATAATTGAATCATATAACAATCCCTCAACATGCGACAAAGAATCACTCCAAAGTTCTTATCTAGCGGAGAACATAAGATGAAATTGTTGTATGGTATGTAATGAACTCAAGTTATATTTTCTGATCAATCTATTGAGCCATCCGTATAAGTGTCACAAACAGCCCCGGAGTTCATACTAAAATAACACCATATGATACCCATCAACCAACTCTAATGTCACCTAGATACTCCAATGTCAACACAAGTATCCGTGAGTTGATTACTCGATATGCATCAAACAATCTTAGATTCGTAATACTCAATCCAACACAAAGGACTTCAAAGGGTGCCCCAAGGTTTCTATGGAGAAAGAAGGAAGAAAACGTGTATAAACCCCTATGCATAGATCACCCCAATGACACGATAATCTGCAAGTTGAATATCGAAACATATATCAAGTGAATCAATAGAACACCCCATTGTCACCACAGGTTTCCACATGCAAGACATACATCAAGTGTTCTACAATCCAAAAAGTATTCAATCTCATAATAGGAAAATCTCAATGGTAAAAAGTTAATTCATCACAACAAGATAGAGCTGGAGAAACACCATATGATCCAACTATATTAACAAACCTTGTGGTACATCAAGATCGTTCCAAATCAAGAACACGAGAGAGACAGAGAGAGAGAGAGATTGAACACATCGCTACTGTACATATCCTTGGCCCCGGGGATGAACTACTCCCTCCTCCTCATGGTAGCCGCCGGGATGATGAAGATTGCCTCCGATGATGATTTGCCCCTTCGACAGGGTGCCAGAACAGAGCAATGAGATCGCTTCAGTACATAGGCTTGTAGCGGTGGAGCAGAAGATCTAGGTTAAGTTTCGGGGTTTTATCTATTTATAGGGTTTTTCACCATTGGTTTGACGTCAAGGGGGTGCCCGAGGGTCCCACAAGCTCAGGGGCACGCCCTAGGAGGGTGCCCCCAAGCTTGTGGCTCCCTCATCCACTCCCTAGTCAACCTCTGGTGCTCGATGGGTTTCTATTGGTCCATAAAAAATCATCATAAATTTTCAGCCCATTCCGAGAACTTCTATTTCTACACAAATACAACACCATGGTAGGTCTGCTGAAAACAACATCTGTCCGGGTTAGTTCCATTCAAATCATACCAGAACCATATAAAATTGTTATAGACATGACATGAATACATCATAAATTATATATACGTTGGAGACGTGTCAGCATCCTGGGTTAATTCCTTCTTGTTCTCGAGTAGGTAAATGGTAAAAGAAATAAGTTATGAGTGTGAATACTAGCATAGTGCATAAGTTTGATCAATGACAGGTGATGCAGAGCATCCTACGGACATCACCATGTCAAGAGTCCGTTTGGCAAGTGACACGTGCCATATTTACTTTACATACATAAACATGAATCATCTCCTTTACACATGCTCACTTGACCCCTTCAAGGATGGTAAACCACTTGACACTCCACCATGTGCATACATAGGTATTGTAGGAGCTTCATAGATGTTGAGGAGGATGTCGGATTCGGAGTTCATGCAAACCCATGAGGTTCGAACTCTGGGGTGTGAACGAAGATCTCTCTCTTCCTAGCTCACTCTCCATCGATTCTCAAGGCCTAGCTCGTCAACACAAGGAACAAGAGACACGAGGGTTTATACTGGTTCGGGCGACCGTTGTGGTGTAATACCCTACTCCAGTGTGATGTGGTGGATTGCCTCGTGGGCTAAGGATGAACCAGTACAGCGGATGAACAGCCTCCTAAGGAGAGGTGTTCTTGCGCTCGATGAGCTAGTGAGATGGCCTTGGTGGAGTGGTTCCGATCCAAGATGAGCCGATCCTGACTACGGTCGTGGCTAGTCCTATTTATAGAGGCCCTGGTCCTCTTCCCAAATGTTAGGCGGGAAGGGATGCCACAACAACAAATTTTGAAGGGAGACAACTAGTAAAAGTTATCCTGACAAAAGGTGGTCTTTTCCTGCCAAAGGTTCTGGTGGTGATGCAGCCGTGGGCTCCACGGTGACCTCCGTCGTGCATCGTGCTGGTCTTGGTCTTGTTGCACTGATATGGAAACCTTTGCCTAATGCCTCGGGACACCTCGCCTGTGTCTGCCTCTTTAGCACCGAAGAGGAAACTGGCACTCTACGCCTGCTGGCGCCCGCCTGGCTTCGGTCGTCACGGCTCATGTCACGCGAACCTCGCGAGGTGCCCCCCGCCTTGATATCTCCGCTACTCGGGAGCCAGCCTAGCGAGGCTACCCCTGAGGAGGTCTTGCATCATCCGCCTCGCTAGGCTTGGCCCCTTGTGAGGGTCTTGAGTGGTCGCCGATGAAGATGGGCCATACCGGGCCGCCGGTAGAGCCACTCCATGGACCGCAGGCAGGCAAGTCTGGGTACCCCCATTCCCAGGACGCTGACAGTAGCCCCTGGGCCCAAGGCGCGCTCGGACTTGGCTTCGAGGCGAAGCCAAAGGTCAAGTGCGGAGCGCCACGGGCCCCAACCGCCTGCAGCCTTGATTGGCACGTGGCGATTGATAGGACGTGCGCGTCTCCCCTTCCCCATGCTGCCTCGGCAACTGTCCTCGACTGACAAATGGCTGGTGCGCGCCGCAGAGCCTTCATTGCCTTCCTTCGCCTTGCTCTAGATCCCCTTTCTCCTTCTCGCCCCAAGAGACCCCCAATCTGCCGGTAATCCTCCCCGAGCTCGCATCTGATGGCGCCGACAAGGCTAAGGCCTCGCGCTCACCCGCCTGGTATGAGCCGGCCTTGAGCACGCCCACTGTTTCAGAGGAAAAGCTTGCCGCCATGCGCCGGATGACGGTGGGAGACGACGAAGAAGGAAGAGAGGCGGTGCTGCAGGCCGGCTCTGCCAGACCTGAGGCTCCGGGTAGCACCTTTCATCCTTTCTTCTTGAATAGCGTGTTTGCGGGGCTGGTCCCTTCCTTTTCCGATTTCTTCTATGCTGTGATCAGCCACTTCAACCTCCACACTCTCCACCTCTATCCCAAATCCGTTCTCCTCCTTTGGATTATTGCCTTCTATTGCGAGGAATTCGTGGGGGTGATGCCATCCGTGGTGCTGCTGTGCCACTTCTTCTACCTTGGGTCAAGGACGGCCACTGCTCGGGGTGTGCCAATTCCGTCGCAGCCACCGGGACCAACGCAATCTCAAAGGCGGGGGAGAAGGTCAAGGGCTTCAGGAACAAATGGGTCCTCATGGACGCCAAGTGCTCCTACCCCCGACTGTCACTGTCGACATGGATGCCTTCTTCTCATGAGGGTTGGCTCAGCGCGAAGCTCGCCGACCCCCGGACGAAGCAAGTGCTGGAGAAGATGCACGCCGATTTGAAGCCTGACGACCCGAAGGAGCAGAAGCTGACGAGGGCCATGATACTCCAGAAGTTTCTGGCACAGCGCCTGGCCCTGCTCCAGGCGCATTTGCGCCCCCTGTGGAAGCTCAAGGATGAGGGGGTAAACCTCCGCCTGTGCCCTGATTCTTTGTTTGACGAGGAGCTAGACGCGGCCCTGCGCCTCTTGGTCGGGGAGGACAAGGGGTTCCCGCCGGACTCACATCTCCCGCTGTACCGCCGCGCTGACGGGGCAGAGATCGCTGCCGCCATGCCCGTCTTCAACGAGTACGCGCTTGTGCCACCGAGGCCCCAGTGGAGTTGTCCTCCGGTAACTCCGACAAAGAGGAGGAGCCGGACTCGGAGGCAACCCGGGAGGGGGCAGGGGAGACTTCCCCTCAGCGCATTACTGATCTCCTCCGCGCTTTGCCTGACGACACCGACACCAACGACCATCCGGTGAGGGTGGCCCTGCACCTTGGTGGGGTCACCATGAGGTCCAAGCTCACCCCCCGAAGAAGCCGCCGGTAGGGGTCCAGACGAAGGGCACGTCGGCGTTGATCTCCCGAGGCGGTGCTCCTGCCCTGACGCCGGCTGGTGCCGCCGCGGGCCCAACTGCTGCCCCCTTGTCCGCTCCTGAGATCCATGCACCCGCGCCCCAGGCAGCGAAGCCTTCGGGCTTCGCGCTCCAGAAGAGGTCGAGGGACTACGCCGCCATGGATCAGTAAGTGCTTTGCCCTGATTTCGTCCTTGCTCATGCTGCCGCTTCTTGATGCCTTTCCTTGCTCCGCCAGGCCGACGTCGATGGTGAAGAAGAAGAAAGAGGAACCGCCTACGCCTTCTGGGACCCAGCAGCCCGCCGCGGTCGCACCTCCTCCAGCACGGAAGGGTGGCGACGACGCCCATGCTTCGCCAGCTCGGTCATCCTCGCGAGGCCCGGTGTACTGGCCTCAGGAGAAGGCGACCTCCACAGCTAAGGAGGCTCTGAAGGCGCCTATCCCCAGCTCGCCCGTCGATGTTCTAAAGGTTTAGGAGCCCCCAGTTTCTTCTTCTGTCGCCGCTAGCATGCAGGCCACGGCGATGACGCTGCCTCCTCCTCCTCCCATCATGCCACTGGCCCGCGACCCTTCTGCTTCACATGAATCCCTGGAGGAGGCTTTTTCTGCACTGACCCGGCTTCGAGGCGACCTCCAAGGCCCCGACCACCGCCTGGCGTTAGGACGCCTGGAGCTAATTTCGGGGTGGCTGCGCTCCGACGTGTCCATCCGGGCGGCGTGGTGCCAGGCCGTAGGGGCTTCCAAGGAAGGGGAGCGGGCCGTTGGTCTAGGTGCTGCTGCCCGTGACGCAGCGCTGAAGGACGCCAAGGCCACCAAGGAATGCTGCAGGTCACTGGAGGCCGAGCTGGAGACCGTGCGCAAGGAGCACGCGGCCGAGGCTCGCGATCACAAGGCAGAGGAAGAGAAGATGAGGGCCTGTGAAGACGTGGTCTCCAGTTGTGACACCGAGCTGGAGCAGTCGGCGAGGGCGCAGGCCACAGAATGCAGCCATCTAGAGCAGCTGGAGAAGAAGGTCGAGGCATAGAAGACTCGGCTGGAAGCCAAGGCGAAGGTTCTGGCTAAGGATCATGCGGCCTTCAAGTCTCTCGAGCAGAGGTCCCGCAAGGCACTACAAGAGCTCTACGTGAAGGGCTTGGAGAAGCCGTTGGTGACTGATGACGAGGGCCCTGCCCAGCTGCTCCCTCATCTCATCGCGGCGCTCGAGGGCGTCGACGATGGGATTGCCCCCACGGCGGAGGGGGAAGCCCGTGCGCTTTCCTCCTCAGCTCTGATTCATGTCTTCAGCTACCTCCATCTTCATGACCCCGAAGCTG
This sequence comes from Triticum urartu, assembly GCF_003073215.2. NCBI lineage: Eukaryota > Viridiplantae > Streptophyta > Magnoliopsida > Poales > Poaceae > Triticum > Triticum urartu. The sequence goes on along the minus strand of NC_053027.1, from coordinate 352,421,745 downwards.
ATCTTGGCGAGCTGCTCGAGCCCGTGGAGGAAGGGCACTACGCAACTGCTGCCACAGTCGTGAAGGGCCAGGTGGAGGCCCTGTTGAAGAAGTTCCTCGCCGTCGATCCTGCACCTCCGGCTGACGGTGTCACCGATCCCGCGGCCGCGGTTGATGACACTGGCAATGGCAATGCTGCCGACGGGGAGGCCCTCCCTGGCGACAATGCTCGGGGCTGAAGAGGAGGCTTGTTGGTGAGTGGTCGCACTGCTTCCCATTTTATCTTACCGTAAACTTTCTTGTGATGTGCAACGTGCCTCGTGGAGGCGTCAAAACTTCAATTCGGTGTTTGAAGAACAATATGTTTTGTTATATTTTGCTTATGTTCCGCGATTTCCTTCTTGTTTGCTTGATGTTCTACGTCGGCGGAGCCCTACCCCGCGCATACCTCAGTCGCGGTTGGGCCGTCCAGATCACCAGGACGGAGCCAAGGGGTGAGGGGTTACGTGGCCAATTAGGCTCCTGAGTCGTCATGCTCAGGAGTCCCCCTTGATGCGCAAATGGCCTACGGGGAGGAGATGCGAAAGTAGGCCTTAGCATTCTGCGTCGGCAGGGCCCAGCCACGCGTGTACCTCAGTCGCTGTTGGGCCGTCCGGATCACCAGGACAGGACCAAGGAGTGAGGGGCTACGTGGCCAGTTAGGCTCCTGAGTCGTCATGCTTAGGAGTCCCCCTTGACGCGCAAACGGCCTACGGGGAGGAGATGCGAAAGTAGGCCTTAGCGTTCTATGTCGGTAGGGCCCAGCCGCGCCCGTACCTCAGCCGCCGTTGGGCTGTCCGGATCACTAGGACGGGACCAAGGAGCGAGGGGCTACGTGGCCAGTTAGGCTCCTGAGTCGTGATGCTCAGGAGTCCCCCTTGACGTCCAAACGGCCTTCATATCTTTTCCTTGGCCAAGGCTCCGCTCGGGGGGGGGGACGCGTGACGACCAGGTCCGAGGGACCTGGCAAGGTGGCGTACGCTCGGGTGTGACCCGAGCGTAGCCCCCGTGCCTAGCCCCCTCGCACGACTCTCCTGAGGGGGAGTGTTTTGGCAAGGCTGTACACTGAGTCCAGAGGCTCCCTGAGGTTGGTACGTCCATGGGGCCGCCCTCAGTTGTTTATCACCAGCGCGGAGCGTAACGCTTCCGCACTTGCACGGTCATAGCCGCTCCTCAACCGTCTCGACTGCTAGCGCGGAGCACAGGGCCGGCCCTGGGGAGGGGCAGGGGGCGGCCGCCCTGGGCCCCCAAAATCGAGGGGGCCCTCCCCGGTATACACATAGGCTATGGCCTATGGCCCAACAGAACGTACGCACCCATCAAGTCACAGAGGATGAGCCAGCGAAACAATTCGATCCATTCAGTACATGCACATAGGAAAAAGGAAATAATTGACCCCTTCAAATTCTTTCCTTAGGTTAGTACATGCACGTACAAAGAAAATGGACTGATTGATCGCTTTCCATTCCATCACGCATGCATTCACGCAGCGCTTTCCATTTTCCCAGTGGTCGCCGACGCTTGTCTCTTGGCTAATCGCCACTGTGCGCATGGCGCTTCTTTTTTCCTTTCCCCCTATATCAGTTTTTCATTCCTAAATCAGTGAGGTCGTTGGCCAATTTCAATTCCCCAGTGGCCGTGCAACCTCGCTTTGCTCTCCATCCAGCAATAATTCGACCCTCTAAGGTATATCTTGTATTCATATTGTGGTTCCTACTTCCTAGTCTCCTGGATGAATAGCCCCCAAAATCTCAGGACCGACCCTATTTATTAGTTGAATAAAAGTGGTAGTTATGTTCGACTGAGATCCTAACTGTGGTAGTTTTTATTTAAATGCTCAGATTTGAGGCCCTGGTTTTGACTAAAATCTTGTGCTTATTTTTGTTATTTGTTTTACATTTGGTTTTTCATTTGAAATTCATTCATGGTTATCAATATGATTCCCAAGCACGATTTTGGCCCTGATTGCATTATGGAAAAATGCATCCAAATATTCGTATTATTATTGAGCTCGGACACCCTGAAGTCATTGCATGATATTGAACTTGAAGAGTCTTGCACAAACTTTCTCTCTTAATGGTTCATGAGATGTTCAGGTATATGATCTTATTTTTGAATTGAAGATTATAATATTAACTTTGCCAGATGGTGTAATGTTTGCAATGGATATTTTCGAGCATGTCCAAGAAGTTGATTGTTATCCTAATATCTTCATTGCCTACCACGTTTTATGTACTATGAGTGTGACTGGATTACAAAGTTGAAATTAATGAAGAACTATCTGAGGTCAACAATGGTTCAGAGTGGTTAAATGATTTGGCAACATTATGCATCGAGAAGAAATGATTGGACGATATTGACATTGATCGCATCATAGTTGACTTTGCATCGAGGATTGTTAGAAGAAACTTTTAATGTATTATGTATAAATTATTTTATATGCATACTGGTTTAGATGCATTTGAGTGTTATCAATAAATATTATATATATATATATGTGTGTGTGTGTGTATTCATTTTTGTTGTTATGGCATCGATATTAAGGGCCCCGAGTTTTAGTCTCGCCCCGGGCCCCCAAAATCTCAGGACCGGCCCTGGCGGAGCATGGTGCTCCCACTGGTGCATGGGTGAGGGCTCCCTTTGAGTGGAGCCCCCGGGGCGTGTACAGCCCCGCCTTGACATGTGGCTTGCACGGCAGGGCTAGACGAGGTGTGTCTGGGCACTCGTTAGCCAGCACGGGACTCACGAGGCCCTCCTCATGGCGAGTTGCACCTGGTCTTGATTCTTGATGGCTACGGTGGCCCCGCGAGATGGTTAGGCAACCTGCGCCGGATGAATCTCCTGAGGCGATCACATGAGAAGGCCAAACACCAACGACCCCAGGAGGTGATGTGAACGGGGCCGGCCCGCCAGACAAAGCTCAATCGCTGGGTTTTACGATGCTGCAAGGACGGACCCAAGAATAGACGCCGTGCCTAGTCTTCTCATGCGAAGAATCATGAAGAAAGATGACCGATGCGAGGCACCGGGTCGCGCACCCTGGCTTGTCCGTCCACGATTAGCTCGTCCGAGAACAAGGCGCCAAGGGCCATGGGAGGTGACGTACACGGGAGCGGGCCGGCGAGCCAGAGCTCAGCCTCTTGGGTTTTGGCGATGCTGCAGGGACGGACCCGAGCACAGACATCGTGCCAGTCCTTAATCATGAAGCGGTCATGGGCAGGCTTGCGAGGGCATGCAACATTCATGCTATCGAAGTACCAGACAGGAAGATGGTAATCATAAGGTAATCCATTCAAGAGGGCAAGCTAGTTCAGATAGAAGCAAGAACGATACATGCCACTGGGACGGACCCGAGCGGCCTGGGGATGATGCAACCCATGAGGCGCTCCTAACAGAGTAAGCTAAAGATGCAAAAGGATACACATCGCAGGGACAGGTCCATGCGACCTGGGGATGATGCAGCCCGAGGGGCGCCCCTAGCTGAATGAACCAAAAAGAGTCACCTGGTACCGTTGCTGAAGAGGTGTTTAAGTAGCTGAAGATGTGTGCTGGGGAGGTCACTCCTCACGAGCCGCCAGGGACCTGAGCCTCAGGAGGCTCTAGGGCTCGGTGGTTCTTGAAGAAACGTCGCCATCTCCGCCAGGACTGCATGGTGCCTGGCCTCCTGAGCCGCCAAAACGCTCTGTAAGTGGCGCTGGAAGGTGACAGCTGCATTTGGCAAGCCGAATGGCATGAGATCGTAGCTGTGAGGTGGACCCTCGCACCGGCCAACACACGAAGGCGAGAAACGCTCCTGAGATGCAGCCCTGTTGAGCCTTGGGATGTCGACACAGACGCGCAGCTCGTCGTCCTCTCCAGGATGCGAAGTTGCACCAGGGGGTGGGCTGCGGCCGCCGCGCATGGCCCTTGCTTCTTGGAGCTCCATAGTCACCTTGGTGATGAAATCCTGGGCACCAGGCGCTCCATGCCTTGTGCCCTCTAGAGGGAAATGTGCGGCGAAACATGCCTCCACGTGGTGCCCGAGCACCTCCCTCGTGACGTTGTCTAGGTTTGAGGCCCTCCAGAAGAGAGCCCCCAAGCCCATCTTGAGGACAGCATCGGGCACGGCTTCCTATGCAAGGGAAGGAGGCGCCCAGCTGCAGGCGCAGTTCCTGAGGTGGTGCCTCTGGAAACGCCGCTTTCCTGAGGCACCTGGTGGAGCAGCTACTTCTTCTTCTTGGGGATGGCCTCAGGAGGGTAGATGGCGCCTTAGTTATCTGGGTCTTCAGCTGCTGCAGCTTGGTAAGCGCGCTCGAGGGAGCACACGGCATCCTTCTCTTCACAGGCGACCGTGATGACGCCGCTGGTCCCTGGCATCTTGAGGACGTTGTAGCCATGATGGGTCACTGCCATAAACTTGGCCAGGGCTGGATACCCGAGGATGGCATTGTACGGCAAGCGAATATGGGCGACGTCAAAGTCGATGAGCTCGGTGCGGTAGTTATCGCGCTTGCCGAATGGTGCGGAGCATCCTACGGTCACCCCCATGGACCTACCATCGTCTCACGAAGTGCCAAGAGGACCTATGACTTGAGCTAGAGCTAGAGCTCTCGAGACCGAGGTGACTTCTCTCCTTAGTGATATTACATATGATCCTCTCGAGACATGGCTACTACCTAAGTCCGAGATGTTGTGCATGATTAGGTACCAAGAGGACCCTCCCGAAGATGCACGTGAAGACGAACAAGACGCCAAGTCCACGGATGAAGAGGAACGCCGTAATGAGAAGGAGGCAGCTCCAGGGCCCGGACATCCGGCCCCGAGCTCGGACATCCGGCCGCTAGAGACATCTGCTAAAGCAGCCCTCCAGCCACCGAGCATCTACAGTCCCCAGAAATCCGGCCCCAACTCCCAGATATCCTGACAAGCTACAAATAGAGGACAAAAGAGAATCCCCGTCAGCCCGGACATCCGGCCCCAACCTTGGATATTCGGCTCCTCCCGAAGGCCCGGACATCCAGCCCGACGCCCGGACGTCCGGCTCCGTCTATCTGCGCACAGTAAAGGGCCGAAGCCCATGTATCCTTTCGCCCCCTAGACTATATATACTCTCCTCCTACCTACATTTTAGGGTCAGCGTTGTGTTAGCTCATTTGTGAGATAGAGCTTCGCTCATCCATCCGGATCTACCCCATGAGAGAGACCGCGGCCCCTCTTCGGAGAAGATCCACTTGGATTCAAGACCCCTTTATGGGAAGATACCCTTGTGGTTCATGACCTCCTCACGAAGAAGAACCATTTACCCTTTGTATCGTCCTTTGTTGACATTGGATCTTGTATCTCCTCTCGTGTTTCGAGGATCTAGCACATGTGTGACATAATCTTGTTGGATTGAGTGTTTCTCTTTGTGCCCCTTTGTGATTTCCCCTTGTGTTTCCCCTCGTGTTCTTCGTGGGATCCGCTCCTTTTGTAAAAGATCAGCCCCTTGGGATTCCACCCTACATCATGGAAGGTGACAGGGAGGTGGACCTGCCCTATCGGGGTGGTGGAGCTATCGGTCACTCAAGAGAAGGGCTTGGTAGGCTGCAGCTGATCATATGGCACATGGAGGCGATCGAACGTCTCGACGGACAGGACATTGAGCCCTGCGCCGCCGTCGATGAGGGTCTTGGTGACTTGGAATTTGCTGATGATGGGTGAGCAGAGCATCAGGAGGGCGCCAACAGTTGCCGCGCACTTGAGCTAGTCAGATGAGCTGAAGGTGATGGCGCACTTGAACCACCTGAGCGGGCGCGTGGCCTCGAGCCTGGGGAGAGCCACGTTCACCTCACGGCCGAACTGCTTGAAGATGCGCTGGGAGGCTGGGGCCCGAGCACCACCCAAGATGCAGGCGATGGCACGGGGCTCCTGAAAGCCCATAGCCCCCTCGTCTCTATGGTGGTCGTCTTTTATCCTTAGCGGCAGCAACGGAGGGAGGCTGGCGTTGCCCTGAGGTCGTTCCTCACGAAGCTGCTCCCTACAGGCGCCCTCACGAGGCCGGTCCTACCATCGATCCTCACGAGGTCGGTCGCCACACTCTTGGCGGGGGCCGCAGTCATCCCAGCGTCCTCCTCCTTGGCCATATCCCCTGTCGCTGCGCTCAGGTCTTCGACTGAAGCGCCCGTTGCGGAAGGCCTGAGCTCTTGACAGTCATTGGTGTTGTGGCTGTGTACATTGTGGAAGGCGCAGAACGGACGGCTTCTCTTAGACGACTCGGGGTGGTCTCGGCCGCGCTTCGTCTCCGGCTCAGCCGCGAGCACGGCTACCCCCTTATGCTTCACATCTTTGGCCTTGGCCTTATTGTCTTTCGGGTCAGCGGCTAGAAGCTTGAGGAGGGAGAGGTGCCCTTCCTCAGCTCTTGCGCACTTGGTCGCCATGTTGAACATCTCTAGGCTATGCATAGTTCCTCGTGGATGGCGAGCTCCTCCCTCATCTTGACGTCGCGGACGCCGTCGGAGAACGCGAAGGTGATGGCCTCGTCCGTCACCTTGGGGATCTTGAGGCGAACGTTGTTGAAGCACTGGATGTACTTCTGGAAGGTTTCCCCTGGCTGGTGCTTGATGCGCCGCAGGTCACCCGCGGCTGGCGGGCAGTCATGAGTGCCCTGGAAGTTGGCGACGAAACGCTCGCGCATCTCGCCCTAGGAGGAGATTGATCCCGCGGGCAAGTTCAAGAGCCACGAGCGTGCGCCATCTTTGAGGGCCATGGGAAACTAGTTCGCCATGACCTTCTCGTCGCCGTTGGCTGCCTCGATGCTCAGCTCGTAGAGCTGCAAGAACTCTGCAGGGCTGGGGGTGACATCGTAGCGCGGAGGCGGGCCTGGATTGAAATTGCCAGGCCAGACGAAGCTGCGCAGCTTGGGAGTGAAGGTACGGCAGCCTGCTGTGGTCACCGGAGCCCATCACGAAGGTGAAGCCTGATACTGATATCCACATGCTGCCGCCGCAGGTGGCACACGGTCTTGACGTAGTGGTGCTGGGAGTGCAGGAGCATTTTCTGGCGGCCTTAGGACTTCTTGGCAGCTTGCTTCTTTGCGCGCGGGCGCCCGACATGGTGGGTCATGCCGCGGGACCGCGCGTCTTGGTGCGAGGGCGCCGTCTTGATGAGGAGGTGGTGGAGGCGCTCCGTGAGCTACGTTGCCCGCAGGTGGAGGTGGGCGAGGCAGCGAGAGAGATGGTGCAGGAGAGCCCCCAGCGGCGCTGACGAGCTCGGCGATGCGGTCTAGCCAGTCCTCGTAGAGGTCGTCAATCGGGCGGTAACAGGAGCTCGCATGCCATGAGTAGCGCAGCCTACGCGTCCGTGGGCGCCCGACGAGCGTGGGACGACGAGCCGGTTGGAGTCAGCAATGGGGTGGCGGTGCATCTGTCCCGCCGCACGGATGGATGTAGCCACGAAGCCTGCTGCTCGTTCCCTGTCAGGCCGGTGGCGGTGTTGGCAGTGGGCGATGGAGAACGGCGGGAAGGTCCGCCAACGGGCGCCGTCTGAGCGACGCGAGCGGCGAGGGCGGCCCGGCGCTCAGCACGGGCTCGGCGAGTGTCAGGCATGGATACGGTGGAGCAGTGAAGAGTGGATCGACCGAAGGAAGGCTTCAGCGCACCCCCTACCAGGCGCGCCAAATGTCAGATTCAGGGTTCCGACAAACCCTTGAGGTTCGAACACTGGGGTGCGCACGAAGATCTCTCTCTTCCTAGCTCACTCTTGCAGTGATTCTCAAGGCCTAGCTCGCCGAACCCATGGAACAACAGACACGAGGGTTTATACTGGTTCGGGCCACCGTTGTGGTGTAATACCCTACTCCAGTGTGGTGTGGTGGATTGCCTCGTGGGCTAAGGATGAACCAGTACAGTGGATGAACAGACTCCTGATGAGAGGTGTTCTTGTGCTCGATGAGCTGGTGAGATGGCCTTGGTGGAGGGGATCCGATTCAAGATGAGCCATCCTGACTACGGTGGTGGCTAGTCCTATATGTAGGGGCCCTGGTCCTCTTACAAAATGTTAGGCGGGAAGGGATCCCACAAAGGCCAATTTTGAAGGGAGACAACTAGTACAACTTATCCTAACAAAAGGTGGTCTTCGCCTGCCAAAGGTTATGGTGGTGACGAAGTTGTGGCCTCCGCGGTGACCTCCGTCCTGCCGTCCTGCTGGTCTTGGTCTTGTTTCACCGATATGGAAACCTTTGGCTGATGCCTCGGGACTCCTCACGTGCGCCTGCCTCTTTAGCACCAAAGAGGAAACTGGCACTCTACGCCCACTGGCGCCCGCCTGGCTTCGGTCGTCACGGCTCACGTCACGCGAACCTCGCGAGGTGCCCCCCTCCTTGATATCTCTGCTCCTCGTGAGACAGCCTAGCGAGGCTGCCCCTGAGGAGGTCTTGCCCATCCGCCTCACGAGGATTGGCCCCTCGCGAGGGTCTTGAGTGGTTGCCGATGAATATGGGCCATACCGGGTGAAAGTGCGTTATATCAACTAGAGGGGGGGGTGAATAGGCGATTTTTATGAAAGTCTTCAAAACATGGACGTTATGAAGACAAACGATAGAAATAAACCTATTACCATGCAGCGGAAGGTAGACTACACTAGGCAAGCCATAGTCAAGTATTCAATAGAGTGAAAGCACAATGACTTAATAGCAACAATGTAGTAAGGATCAGGTAGGAAGATATTATGAAGCCATACAGAACATGCAGTCACTCAGTGAAGACAAAAGATAGTGCCAACATACAATGACTTCACAAGGAGCAACAGTAAGTAAAGGGAAGGGAAGATGAAACCAGTGACACTCTGAAGACAATGATTTGTTGGACCAGTTCCAGTTGCTGTGACAACTGTACGTCTGGTTAGGGCGGCTAGGTATTTAAACCTTAGGACACACAGTCCCGGACACCCAGTCCTGAACACGCAGCTCAGGACACCCAGTCCTCACCGTATTCCCCTTGAGCTAAGGTCACACAGACATCGCCCTATCACTCTGGTAAGTCTTCAAGGTAGACTCCCAAACCTTCACAGACTTCGTTCACCGGCAATCCACAATGTCTCTTGGATGCTCAGAACGCGACGCCTAACCGGCTGGAGGATGCACAGTCCTCAGGTGTAATAAGTCTTCAGAACACACAGACAAGAAGACTTAAGTGATGCCTAATTCTCTTTGGCTCTGGGTGGTTAGGGCTTTCTCCTCGCAAGGAATTCTCTCTCAAAGGCTTCGAGGTGGGTTGCTCTCAAACGGCAAAAGCCGTACTCTCAATCTGAGCAGCCAACTGTTTATGGTTGTAGGTGGTGGGCTACTTATAGCCACTTGGCAACCCGACCTGATTTGTCCGAAATGACCCTGGGTCCCTAAGGAACTGACACGTGTTCCAACGGTCAGATTTCAAACTCACACGGCAACTTTACTTGGGCTACAAGCAAAGCTGACTTGTCCGACTCTGGACAAGATTCGCTCTCATAGTCTTCACTCGAAGACATAGGTTTTTGGTTAGGCATCACTTCAGTCATTCTGACTGGTTCTCCAGGACCCACTTAACAGTACGGTGGTTCCTATGACTCAACACAAAATAAAAAGAATTACGAAAGATCTAAGTCTTCGAGCTCCATAGGCTTCATGTGGTGTCTTCTCTTGTCATAGTCTTCAATGTGAATATCTTCATATACCACCTTTGACTTCAATGTCTTCATACATTTTTAGGGGTCATCTCTAGTAGGAAAACCGAATCAATGAGGGACTTCCACCTGTGTTATCCTGCAATTCTCACAAACACATTAGTCCCTCAACTAGGTTTGTCATCAATACTCCAAAACCAACTAGGGGTGGCACTAGATGCACTTACAATCTCCCCCTTTTTGGTGATTGATGACAAACTAGTTGAAGTTCTCAACGGGGAATATAATCTGTGAAATTGTAAGGAATTGTCTTCATAAGTTGCAAGGGCTCCCCCTGAAGATGTGCATATAAGTAATTTGCTTTTGGAATGCAAATGCACATGGCAGGTTGTACTTGTGGAGATCCACTTCAACTTATGATGACAATCCACTATGCATGTGAAAGTATATGAAGATAATGACATGCATTATGGAAAATGGACGTCTGCAGAATGATCTAAGTGCGGAATTTATCATCGCACATGTGGAATTTATGATCGCAAAACAAAGTGGCAGATAAGTAGCAGACGACCATCGAGTTTAAGTGTTACAACTCAAAGAACCAAATGTATCAAAATGAGAGTTGTAAGCACGAAGCAAAATATAAAGCACCCGCTCATATGGACCCGCTTGAAGACTATCAACCTCATATGCTTCTCCCCCTTTTGTCAGTAAGGACCAAAAAGGTTCGAAGACATAGAGCATCTACTCGTTCCAATGAGGAGTAGGTGAAGTAGCAGGGTCGTTGGTGGTGTTTGGTGGTGCTGAAGAGCTTGGAGCAGAGTTGACGCGTGCTGAAGGAGGTGGTGGTGAAGTAGCATCATCTTCATCCTCAATAACTCTGGCAGTCACTGTTGCAGGAGATGAAGAGAACTCAGAGTCTTCAAGGGATGGAGTTCCTAGCAGCACAGCTCTTCGAGGTGGTGTGGAGTCAAACTTGAATCACTCAGTGAAGTCATCCTCTTGGAGATCATCTTCAGAACACATCATCGTTAGCCCTTTCCATGTGCGGCGACAGGTTTCATGGGCAACGAAAGCATTCTTGGTGGAAAGATTGCGAATGCGATTAACGTCCACCAAGAGGCTTTTCATCCGGCATTTCAGCCAGTCATGATGCCTATCCTGTTTTTGATGAAGAGCCACAAGAAGCTCTCGGTCGTTGAGAACACGAGTGCGCTTCTTGGGTCTTGGAGCAGTTGTACTATCAGTGGCTTCAGTGGAAGCAGGGTGTGGTGCACGTGTAGTGCCAGCCAAAGGATACAACTGAGTGACTGCTTCAACTCCTTCAATGTTCTAAGAGAAACTCTGATGCTCTACGTTCTGAAGACTTAGAGGTGCTTTGGCAGGCTCAGGATAGATGGCTTCAATAGAGATATCCACATCAGGCAGAAAAATCCGATGATTGCGAGCAGATGGCTGATATGAGATATCGGAGTGAAGTTTGATTAGCCGCATTACCCATGGGGCGTAGAACTTCAAGCCAAACAGATCAGAGCCTGATGCAGCAAGTTGGCGGATGAATAAGTCCTGTGCATTGAAGCATTTTCCATGAAGTATATAGAAGACCAAAGTCTTCATTGCACCCTCAAGCTTGGCATTTGGAGAGTGCCCTTTGATGGGCCAGAGAGTTCGCCTGATGATGTGATAGATGGTTCTGGGCAGATACTCAAGGTCTTCAACGAAGAACTCCGTGGGATAAGTAGCATCTTGGGGCAATGGCTTCATCATGCTGAGCATCTGACTCATATTAGGTTCCGGCCTCTTAAAGATGCTTTCAATAGCTTCACTATGCAGCTAACAGCCATGCTCGTAGAGATCGCCAGGAGTGGGCAAGCCAGTGAGCTCACTGATGTCAAAGGATTTGGCTTCATGATGAACGTTTCCAGTCATCCACTCCAGGACCCAAGTCTTCGGATCTCTGCTATACCCGCTGATGTGAAGTGTGGCATAGAACTGGAGCAGCAGCTCTTCATTCCAATGCTCTTGGTTAGTAACAAATGGCAGCAGTCCAACTTCCTTGAAGCAATCCAAAGCTTCTTCCAGACAGGGCAGACCAGCTATAGCTTCAATGTCAAGGCGCTTGTGTGGGAAGATGCGACCTTGGTTGTAAAGAATGCATGAGTAATAGCTTCGCTGAGGATAGCTCCAGAACCGATCAGATGATATCCTTTCCCTTGAGTAGGGGTTCCTGGAGCTATCGAAGAATGTGTTGTCTGCCCTGAAGCCATTGATATTGAAGGAGCCAGGTGCTGATGCAGGACCTAGGAACCTTGGCAATCTTGGGATTGGCTTCTGTACCTGAGGCCTGTGCTGAACATGATAGTCGAACTGGGGACCGGCAGCAGACTCAGGAACAGAAGTGACAGGATCAGTGGCTTCGCTGTCTTCTTCTTCCGTTGGGGAGGGCTCCACATTAGCTTCATTAGTGGTTGTGGCAGCCTCAAGATTTTCATCCTCCAATTGACGAGCTGGAGGGTCGGTCACAAGCACGTTCTCCTTGAGAACTGCTTCTTGGTGGGACAGGGGAGTGGGAGCTTGTGGGACTTCTTCTTCCACGGCTGATGTAGCCAGATTGTCTTCAGCAGAGACTTGAGGCCTTGGACCTTTGCGAAGCCTGCGCAACGCGGGCGACACCTGTGGAGTTGGAGTGGGCTGGGCCTCATAGTCTTCTTCCTCTTGTGGGCGATCCTCCCATGAAGCATCCTGTGCGATTGGCGTCAGTGGATGACCAATGCTGATGAGTTCGCTATTTTCAAGCTGAGGAAGGACTGCACCATCTTCTACATTGTCATGTTGACCAATGTCTTCAGCAGCGATGGGATCAGCTGCTGGAATGTCTTCAGCTTCATGAGCCTCTGTGGAAGCAGGCTCATGGATTGTCAGTTGGCGTTCAGCTTCAGGATAGGCCATAGAAATGGGTTCAACAATCAAAGGCAATGTGGGAGCAGCCCGATCTTTCTTGGTCTTCCTCTTCTTCTTGGAGGGGGCAGTAGGAGAGGCTTCAGAATGTTTCCTCTTCCTTGCTTCAGCCTCAGCAGTCCTAGTCTTCTTGAGCTCTGAAGCGGTTGATCGGCTTTTTGGCTTCGAGCCAGTTAGTTTAGTTGGGAAGACAATCGGAACTGCTTCCTGCCTTGGTGCGTCGGGTTCAGCCGTAGCAGGCTTCTTCTTCTTCTTTGCGGCCATCCTGGGGTCGATGCCAGGACGCCCAAGGGCCTTGCGCTTCTCAGCCTCATTATAGGCTTGCACACATCTGTCAGCCAGAGTCTTCATGCGCTCACACGAACCCTGAGCTTCTGCACGTTTCTTCAGAAAGGCTTCCTTGAGCTCGTGCATCATGATCTTGAAGTTCTTCACTTCTTGCACACTGAGCTTGGCCATGTGCTTCTTGAACTGAGCCTTTTCATAGCCAATCTTTTGCTTCAGTTCAACAATGCGTTGGGCGACAGCTAGTTCTGAAGCAATGGCGCCTTGGAAGGCGACACTGAGGCCAATGGGAAGCTGCAGATCTTCAAAGCTGATGTTTGGCGTATCAAACCACTCATCAATGAAGTTTTGGATGATGGTTACATCAAAGAGAGGCAGATCATTGAAGATTTCTGCTTCTTCTTTGCTCTTGATGAGTTGCTCAAGAGCGTCATCTGCTAGATCTTCATCACTTGACAGATCAATGTCGTCATTGCGCAGAATGGCAGCAGCAGTTAGCTCTTGGCCGGTGTGTGGCAGAGGCATCTTGGCCTTCTGGGGCTTGGAGATGCGAGATAAGTCTTCGGACTGCACACTGTCTTCAGGAGGTGCAGTTGCCAGTGGCTTCGCCTGTGAGATTTTTGGTGAAGGGGCAGGCTTTGAAGCTTTAGGCTTCTTCAACTGCTTTGGCTTCGGCACTGCAGGCGCTTCTTCTGATTCAGCGTCAGTTGCAGGCTCATTCACTGCAGTCCCTTGAACTAAGATGCAGGTGATGAGGCCTTCAAGGTTGTAGAAAGGACCGATGACATTGGGTTCTGCATGTCGTGTGCCATATGCCCTTGGAGATGAGGGACCAGGGTTGAAGTCTAACCCGAAAGTCTTCTTGTTCTGCTTCACTGAGTTCTGGGCAAACTGGAAGTTGCGCTTGAACAGATTGTCGTCACGACACCATAGTAGTGACGATGGGTGTGCATCAGCAGGCTATGGCCCACGGACCATGCAGGGATAGAAGCCTTGATCAATGGCTTCATCTCTGGACCTGGGCAGAAGATTCTTGTATAGGATGTCTCCCCACGGTCTCTTGATGGCATTTTTCTCAGCATATTCTTGGGTAACAAATCGGTATTTTAACCATTGTTCTGCCCAATATCTTCGAATCCATTGGATTCGGGTCTTGCGCTGATTGTAATCCTCTTCAGGATCTGTCTTGTACAGTTCTGAGAGTTCATCTGGCAGATCTCTAGATGTTTCACCACGACGCTTTCTGCCACCCTTCCTTGCTGCTTTCTCTGAAGCCATAAACTTTAACTTGAAAGGCTTCAAAGGTTTTCGCTTGCTGGACCAACATGAACTGGCTTCAGGAGAATTTATGTGATGCGGTAAGAATTCTGCAAATGAATGCAGACTATGAGAACCAAAGGATTCTCCCACGGACATGTACCTGTGACAGCATTAAGGTGTGAGGGAAGGGGAAGAGGTCATATGCATTCTCAGAAGATTTTGTAGATAAATCAGTTTAGAAGACATTGACCTCATCGTGCGAAGACATTCACTCATAGATAAGGAGTTGGTTCCAGATTTGTACGAATCCTCAGATCAGTACAAGTGAGTAATCTAACTACTTTGTGAAGTACAAGTGAATATACTAGTCATGTTATGAGATGTAGTATGAGAGAGATCTAACTTGTGTGAATAGAAACTGCTTGTGGTAGAAAGTGACAAATCCATAGGATCAACGGTGCTGAAAAGGAAGTTTTATTTACCACACTAAGAACTACTAGACGAAGTGGAAGATGAGGCCGAGAAGTTCGATCTTCCGTGCCCTAACTTGGCGACGGAGGACACCTATGGCGACGGCAGAGAGGACGATGTCCGCGGTTGGCGTGAAGACGGCGTCGGAGAGGTTGCGGCAGCGAAGTGCTTCGTCGCCGGCGTCGTCGAGGGCTAGCGGTGGTGCTAGGGTTCGTGCGAGAGTGGAAGAAGAGAGAATGACCGCTTTGAAGTGTGTATTTATAGGTATAGGGGAGGCACTTCTCTATTACACTAGTGCCCCTGGCGATTCGCATGTGAGGAACACGTGGTCATTATGCGGAATTTTGGGGTTTGTTCCACGTCCCACGCACACCTTGATTGTCGGGTGGTCGTTCCTACTTCTCCGGGTTTCATGTGGAGGAATGAGCATTGAAAACGGACTTAATGGTTGTCTCTGTATCTTCTGCTGACAAGGACGCAGAGAAGACATTCGACAGTTTCAATAGAATGCATATGATTTGGAAAGATAGAATTTGAGATAGAAAGCATAGAGAGGTTAGGGTCCGATCACATTCACTTAGTTCAAAAGATTCAACAAGAAGACATAGCTATAAGTGAATGCTGTAGAGGACAGAACACTAGCATATATATATATATATAATCAACATAGTGAAGATAATCATGATGGTATGTTAAGATCGAAGCCAATCCAAATGTGAAGACATAGCAAATATAACGCCATGAGTGAAACACTTCAAACAGAACATTTGGTGGTGGCGTTACCCACCGTATAGGAAGTATTAGACCCAGACACGGCGCACAATTATCGTGGCGCTCCGAAGTCAAATTCCACATTAATGTATTCACACTTAGTGTGTATGTCTTCATTGATTGAAGATATACTTTACTTCGTGTGTTTCACATCTAAGTCATCAATATGCATTAGGGTTAGGATGTGTGCTTGATCACAGGACATTTGAGGATTCCAGGATATTTAGCTCACACCGTAACTTGCAAAATCTCTTCTCATCCAAGGGCTTGGTGAAGATATCTGCCAATTGCTCTTCAGTGTTGACGTGTATGATATCAATGTCTTCCTTCACAACATGATCTCTGAGAAAGTGATGACGAATTTCAATGTGCTTTGTCTTCGAGTGCTGAACTGGGTTGTTGGCAATCTTGATGGCGCTTTCGTTGTCGCAGTAAAGTGGCACTTGCTTCAGATGAATGCCCTAGTCCTTGAGTGTTTGCTTCATCCACAGAAGCTGAGCGCAGCAAGATCCAGCAGCAATGTATTCAGATTCAGCAGTGGAGAGAGATACACAGTTCTGCTTCTTTGAAGACCAACATACAAGTGATCGTCCCAGAAAGTGACATGTGCCTGATGTAGACTTGCGATCAACTTTGTCACCAGCATAATCAGCATCCGAAAAACCAACCAGATCAAACTCTGAGCCCTTTGGATACCACAATCCTAGAGTTGGGGTGTGAGCCAAATATCAAAGAATTCGCTTCACAGCTAAGTGATGCGACTCCTTTGGTGCCGCTTGAAATCGAGCACACATGCAAACACTAAGCATAATATCTGTCCTAGATGCACATAGATAAAGTAAAGAACCAATCATGGAGCGGTATACCTTTTGATCGAACTCTTTACCATTGTCGTCGGGACCCAGATGATGTTTGGCTGGCATTGGTGTTGTGAAGCCTTTGCAGTCTTGCATACCAAACTTCTTCAGGCAATCTTTGAGATACTTCTCTTGAGATATGAAGATGCCGTTGCGTTGTTGTCGTATTTGAAGACCGAGGAAGAACTTCAGCTCTCCCATCATGGACATCTAATATTGCTCTTGCATCATATATCCAAACTCTTCACTGTACTTCTGATTGGTGCAGCCGAAGATAGTGTCATCCACATATATTTGGCACACAAACAGTTCGCCATCATATCTCTTCGTGAAGAGAGTGGGGTCTAGGGAACCAGGTATGAAGCCTTTTCTCTTCAGGAAGTATTTGAGTGTGTCATACCAGGCCCGAGGGGCTTGTTTGAGGCCATACAGTGCCTTGTTGAGCTTGTATACCATGTCAGGATGTTTTGGATCTTCAAAGCCAGGCGGTTGTGCAACATACACTTCTTCTTCAATCTTGCCATTGAGAAAAGCACTCTTCACATCCATTTGATATAGAAGTATGTTATGATGATTTGCATAGGCCAGCAGTATGCGTATGGCTTCAAGTCTAGCCACAGGAGCAAATGTTTCATCGAAGTCAATGCCTTCCACTTGAGTATATCCTTGAGCAACGAGACGAGCTTTGTTTCTGACAACTTGACCATGCTCATCTTGCTTGTTGCGGTATATCCATTTGGTGCCTATTATATTGTGCTTCCGTGGATCAGGACGCTTAACTAGTTCCCATACATTATTCAGCTCAAACTGTTGAAGCTCTTCTTGCATAGCTTGAATCCATTCAGGTTCCGTGAAGGCTTCTTCAACTTTCTTGGGTTCTGTTATTGAGACGAATGCGAAGTGCCCACAGAAATTTGCTAGCTGAGTTGCCCTTGAACGAGTGAGTGGTCCTGCTGCATTGATGCTATCAATTATTCTTTCAATCTGCACTTCATTGGTAACGCGAGGATGTACAGGGCGAAGACTTTGCTCTTGCTGATCATTGTCATTGTTAGAAGGAATGTCTTCAGGCTGAGCATTGTCTTCATGTTGATCAGGTGCTGAGATGATAAGTTCTTCTTCAGGATGAGCTTCAGAAGGTATAATTTCTCCAGTTCCCATTAGCTTGATTGATTCACTGGATGGAACTTCATCTAGCACATTTGGCAGTTGCTCTCTTTGTGAACCATTAGTCTCATCGAACCGCACATCCACTGTTTCAACCACTTTGTAATGAAAGAGATTGAAGACTCTGTAGGAGTGCGAATCCTTTCCATATCCAAGCATAAAACCCTCATGTGCTTTTGGTGCAAACTTTGAGGTGTGATGTGGGTCCTTGATCCAGCACCTTGCGCCAAATACTCTGAAGTAACTGACATTTGGCTTCTTGCCAGTAAGGAGCTCATAAGATGTCTTATTCAGAAGCTTGTGAAGATAAACACGATTGATTGTATGGCATGCAGTATCAATGGCTTCAGGCCAGAATTTTCTTGGGGTCTTGTATTCATCTAGCATCGTTCTGGCCATCTCGATGAGTGTTCTGTTCTTGCGTTCGACGACGCCATTCTGCTGTGGCGTGTACGGGGCTGAGAATTCATGTGTGATGCCCAAGGTATCAAGATATGTATCAAGGCCAGTGTTCTTGAATTCAGTGCCATTGTCACTTCTGATGTGCTTTATCTTGGCGCCAAAATTGTTCATAGCTCGATTTGCGAAGCGTCTGAAGACATCCTGCACTTCAGTCTTGTAAAGGATTATGTGCACCCAAGTATATCTAGAATAATCATCAACAATTACGAAGCCATAGAGGCATGCAGAAGTAGTAAAAGTTGAGTAGTGAGTGGGACCGAAAAGATCCATGTGAAGCAGTTCGAAGGGTTGAGTAGTGGTCATGATTGTCTTCGAAGGATGTTTTGCCCTTGTCATCTTCCCTGCTTCACAGACACCGCATAAGTGATCTTTCTTGAACTTGACCCCCTCGATGCCTATGACATGCTTCTTCTTTGCCAGGGTGTGGAGGTTCCTCATGCCAGCATGCCCAAGCCTCCGATGCCAGAGCCAGCATTCTGAAGCTTTTGCTAGAAGACATATGGCAAGTTGTGGTCCTGCTCAGAAATCTACCACGTACAAATCATCTTTTCGATACCCTTCAAATACTAGAGACTTGTCAGATTCCATTAGTACAAGGCAACGATATTTTCCAAATATTATGATCATGTTCAAATCGCAAAGCATTCAGACAGACATTAAGTTGAAGCCAAGGGATTCAACAAGCATGACTTTATCCATGTGTTGATCCCTTGAGATTGCAACTCTACCTAGACCCAATACCTTACTTTTACCAGTGTCAGCAAATGTGATGTGGCTCTTGTCAGATGGACGTAAGGTTGAGTCCATAAGAAGACTTCTTTTGCCAGTCATGTGATTTGTACACCCACTATCAATAATCCAATCTGAAGACGTTGGTGTCATACCCTACAGTGCAGTTAGGGGGATAGGCTTCACCAAGAGCATTGTGAAGCAAAAACATTTGACGAACAAATGGGTTATGAAAGCTTAGATCCAGATTAGGACTAATAGGGAGAGTAGCAAGCGATTCAGGAACGAAGTACATAGTAAGACCATTCGGGCATTTGATCTTGCGCCCTACAAGATGTTTAAGGTCCCCAGCAATAGCGTCAGACGATTTTGGTTTTCTGCTGGAGACCTTTCCCTGCAAAAGAGAGTTAAGCTTTCTTAGCCACCCACATCTTCAAGGGTGGCTTAGAAGCAATAAGTCTAAGTGCAACATCTGAGAATTTTGGCTTTGGAGTCCTAGCAAACAGTTTTGCAAGCGGACAATAGTACTCATAAGAATAAGCAGAATAGTTCTTGGTCTTATGAACATGGCGGTTTGATGAACCGCTCTCATATTCATATGGCTGAGTATGGTTTCCCTGCAAAACATTTGCGTTAGTGCGACTCAGGTGAGTCCGCTGTCTGTATGAAGCCTTTGGACCGTATGAAGCCTTTGGTCTGAGGTTTGTCTTCTTCACGTGAGGTGTCATGATGACATTCACAGGAAGATTCTCCAGACACCTTTTCGAAACCCAGATCTTCTTCATAGGCGGTCCGTTCCTGCAGTTAGTACCAATGTACCTGGCAAACACTCCACCATTCTGATTCTTAAAGAGTATATAGTTTGCATCAAAGGATTCATCAATGATAATGGGGTTAGCACAAGTGAAGCCAGATAGATTGGATGGATCTGCTGAAGGTTCCTTTGCAGCAACCCATATGGTTTTGGGGTACTGCTCAGGTTTCCAGTAAGAGCCATCAGCATTCATTTTCCTTACAAACCCAACACCCTCTTTCCTCGGGTTTCGGTTCAGTATCTGCTTTTTGAGGACATCACATAGTGTCTGATGCCCTTTAAGACTTTTGTACATCCCTGTTTCAAGCAATGTCTTCAACCTAGCATTCTCATTAGCAATAGCAGTGGTATCCTCAGCAGAGGGGTTAGTTACCACATCAACAATTGAAGATATTGCAACAGTTGTAGCAGTAGAACATTCAGCAACAGAGGTAGCATTATCACGCTCAATGCATTTAAGACATGGTGGTTCAAATCCTTCCTGAGCGGTACTGATCTGTTTGGCATGAAGTGACTCGTTTTCCTTTTGAAGATCTTCATGAACCACTCTCAATTTCTCAAGATCTTGTTTCCTTTGAAGATAATCATAGGAAAGCTTTTCATGAGTTGTTGAGAGAGTTTCATGACGACTTTCAAGTTCTTGATACTTAACGTGAAGATTTTTTATGTCTTCAATTAAGGATTCAGATTGAGTCATTTCAGCACCTAACAGATCATCGCTTCTGTCTAACAGTTTTTGAATATGTTCCATAGCTTTCTGTTGTTCAGTTGCAATTTTAGCAAGAGTTTTGTAGCTGGGTTTTGAACCACAATCAGAGTCATCGTCACTAGATGTTTGATAGTGAGTAGTGCGTGTGTTTACCATGGCACCGCGTGCCATGAAGCAGTAGGTAGAAGCGGAGTAGTCCTTGTCATTCGCATCGGTGTCGGTGATGAAGTCATTGTCTTCAGTGTTGAAGATGGACTTGGCAATGTATGCTGTAGCCAGACTTGCGACGCCTGAATCGGACTCCTCCTCAGACTCCACCTCCGCCTCCTCAGAAGCAGACTCCTCCTCTGAATCCATTTCCTTGCCAACAAATGCACGTGCCTTGCCAGATGAGCTCTTCTTGTGTGATGAAGACTTTGAGGAAGACTTGGAAGAAGAATTTGAGTATTTCTTCTTCTTGTCGTCAGACTCGTATTCCTTGCTCTTCTTCTTCTTTTTGTTCTCATTGTCCCACCGTGGACACTCAGAGATGAAGTGGCCAAGTTTCTTGCACTTGTGACATGTTTTCTTCTTGTAGTCATGAGCAGAAGCTTCATCATTCCTTGAGCTTGATCGGGAAGACTTTCTGAAACCTTTCTTCTTGGTGATGTAAGTGCATCTAGTGCCACCCCTAGTTGGTTTTGGAGTATTGACGACAAACCTAGTTGAGGGACTAACGTGTTTGTGAGAATTGCAGGAAAACACAGGTAGAAGTCCCTCATTGATTCGGTTTTATTACCAGAGATGACCCCTAAAAATGTACGAAGACATTGAAGACAATGGTGGTTTATGAAGATATTCATATTGAAGACAATGACATGAGAAGACTCCCTATGAAGCTTATGGAACTCGAAGACTTAGATCCTTCGTAGTTTTATTTCATTTATGTAGTGTCATAGGAATCACCGTACTGTTAAGTGGGGTCCAAAAGAACCAGTCAGAATGACTGTAGTGATGCCTAATTCAAATCCTATGTCTTAGAGCGAAGACTTTGAGAGAAAATCTTGTCCAGAGTCAGACAAGTCAGCTTTACTTGTAGCCCAAGTAAAGTTGCCGTGTGAGTTCAAAATTCGACCGTTGGTACACGTGTCAGTTCCTTAGTGACCCAGGGTCATTTCGGACAGATCAGGTCGGGTTGCCAAGTGGCTATAAATAGTCCACCCCCACAACCATAAACGGTTGGCTGCTCAGATTTCAGTGCACGGCTTTTGTTGTTTGAGAGCAACCCACCTCGAAGCCTTTGAGAGAAAAATTCGTAGTGAGGAGAAAAGCCCTAACCACCAAGAGCCAGAGTAAATTGGGCATCACTTAAGTCTTCGTGTCTGTGTGATTTGAAGACTTATTACACTTGAGGACTGTGCATCCTCCAGACGGTTAGGCGTCGCGTTCTGAGCATCCAAGAGAAATTGTGGATTGCCAGTGAACGAAGTCTGTGAAGGTTTGGGAGTCTACCTTGAAGACTTACCTGAGTGATTGGGCGAGGTCTGTGTGACCTTAGCTCAAGGAGAAAACGGTGAGGACTGGGTGTCTTGGACTAAGTGTCCTTGACTGGGTGTCCGGGACTGTGTGTCCTTTGGTTTAAATACCTAGCCGCTCCAACCAGACGTACAGTTGTCACAGCAACTGGAACTGGTCCAACAAATCATTGTCTTCAACGTGTCACTGGTTTCATCTTCACTTCCTTTCACTTACAGTTATTCATTGTGAAGCCATTGCATGCTTGCTTTATCTTTTGTCTTCACAACATGAATGTATGATCTGTTCGGCTTCATAACTTCTTCCTACCTGATCCTTATTACACTGAAGCTGTTTGTCAATGCGCTTTCACTCTATTGAATACATGACCATGGCTGGCCTAGTGTAATCTAACTTCCGATGCATAGTAATAGGCATAATCTTCACTGTTTGTCTTCATAACTCTCACGTTTTGAAGACTTTCATAAAAATCGCCTATTCACCCCCCCTCTAGTCGATATAACGCACTTTCAGGTGAATTTTTGGAACTTCTTCACAAGCATAGCAAGTTCCCTTCCAATGTCTTCGGGATCATTAGAACTGCTGTCAGATTCTTCTTCAGATGAGGAGACAGCTTTTGCCTTCAAGGCACGAGTTCGCCCATAGTCTGGACCATAGATATCTCTTTTCTCAGAAAGCTGAAACTCATGTGTGTTGAGCCTCTCAAGTATGTCAGATGGATCGAGTGTCTTGAAATCAGGACGTTCTTGAATCATCAGGGCTAGGATGTCAAACGAACTATCAAGTGATCTCAGTAGTGTCTTGACGACTTCATGTTTGGTGATCTCAGTAGCGCCGAGGGCTTGAAGCTCATTTGTGATGTCAGTGAGTCGGTCAAATGTGTGCTGGACATTCTCATTGTCATTTCGCTTGAAGCGGTTGAAAAGGTTGCGAAGGACACTGATTCTCTGATCTCTCTGGGTTGAGATGCCTTCATTGACCTTGGAGAGCCAGTCCCAGACCAGCTTAGATGTCTTCAAAGCACTCACACGGCCATACTGTCCTTTGGTCAGATGACCACAGATGATATTCTTGGCAGTAGAGTCCAGTTGAACGAATTTCTTGACATCAGCAGCAGTGACACCTTCTCCAGCCTTGGGAACGCCGTTCTCGACGACATACCATAGGTCGACGTCAATGGCTTCAAGATGCATGAGCATCTTATTCTTCTAGTAGGGATATTCAGTTCCATCGAAGACGGGGCACGCAGCGGAGACTTTAATTATCCCTGTAGTCGACATAGCTAAAACTCCAGGTGGTTAAACCGAATCACACAGAACAAGGGAGCACCTTGCTCTGATACCAATTGAAAGTGCGTTATATCGACTAGAGGGGGGGTGAATAGGCGATTTTTATGAAAGTCTTCAAAACATGGACGTTATGAAGACAAACGATAGAAATAAACCTATTACCATGCAGCGGAAGGTAGACTACACTAGGCAAGCCATAGTCAAGTATTCAATAGAGTGAAAGCACAATGACTTAATAGCAGCAATGTAGTAAGGATCAGGTAGGAAGATATTATGAAGCCATACAGAACATGTAGTCCCTCAGTGAAGACAAAAGATAGTGCAAACATACAATGACTTCACAAGGAGCAACAGTAAGTAAAGGGAAGGGAAGATGAAACCAGTGACACTCTGAAGATGATGATTTGTTGGACCAGTTCCAATTGCTGTGACAATTGTACGTCTGGTTAGGGCGGCTAGGTATTTAAACCTTAGGACACACAGTCCCGAACACCCAGTCCTGAACACGCAGCTCAGGACACCCAGTCCTCACCATATTCCCCTTGAGCTAAGGTCACACAGACATTGCCCTATCACTCTGGTAAGTCTTCAAGGCAGACTCCCAAACCTTCACAGACTTCGTTCACCGGCAATCCACAATGTCTCTTGGATGCTCAGAACGCGATGCCTAACCGGCTGGAGGATGCACAGTCCTCAAGTGTAATAAGTCTTCAGATCACACAGACAAGAAGATTTAAGTGATGCCTAATTCTCTTTGGCTCTGGGTGGTTAGGGCTTTCTCCTCGCAAGGAATTCTCTCTCAAAGGCTTCGAGGTGGGTTGCTCTCAAACGACAAAAGCCGTACTCTCAGTCTGAGCAGCCAACCGTTTATGGTTGTAGGGGGGGCTACTTATAGCCACTTGGCAACCCGACCTGATTTGTCCGAAATGACCCTGGGTCCCTAAGGAACTGACACATGTTCCAATGGTCAGATTTCAAACTCACACGGCAACTTTACTTGGGCTACAAGCAAAGCTGACTTGTCCGACTCTGGACAAGATTCGCTCTCATAGTCTTCACTCGAAGACATAGGTTTTTGGTTAGGCATCACTTCAGTCATTCTGACTGGTTCTCTTGGACCCCACTTAACAGTAAGATGGTTCCTATGACTCAACACAAAAGAAAAAGAATTACGAAAGATCTAAGTCTTCGAGCTCCATAGGCTTCATGTGGTGTCTTCTCTTGTCATAGTCTTCAATGTGAATATCTTCATATACCACCTTTGACTTCAATGTCTTCATACATTTTTAGGGGTCATCTCTGTTAGGAAAACCGAATCAGTGAGGGACTTCCACCTGTGTTATCCTGCAATTCTCACAAACACATTAGTCCCTCAACTAGGTTTGTCGTCAATACTCCAAAACCAACTAGGGGTGGCACTAGATGCACTTACACAGGGCCACCGGCAGAGCCACACCGTGGGCCGCAGGCAGGCAGGCAAGTCTCGGTACCCCCGTTCCCAGGACGCCGATAGAGGAGTGCAAGGTCCAAGGAACAACTACACCATCTACAAGGGAAGCGTGGAAGGGACGATGAAAGAAGATGGAGCTACCAAAGCTATAGCGGCCGGACATCCGGTGCCAGCAGCCCGGACATTCGGACTTCCCCCAAAAATCTAGCAGAGGATCACCCGAGCGCATCCGAAGTTTGGCCACTACTTAGCCTGACATCCGCCCCCCAGCCCAGACATCCGACACCTGCGCGTGCATAGCCGAGCCGAAGGCCCTTTTATCCCTATCCTATCCACCCATTTGCCCTAGCACTATATATAGACACCCCCTCCTCATTTCTAGTGATAGCTCATCTGATGCGGAGGATCCTACGGTCATCCCCATGGACCTATCGTCGTCTCACCAAGTGCCAAGAGGACCTATGACACGAGCTAGAGCTAGAGCTCTCGAGACCGAGGTGACTTCCTTCCTTAGTAATATCACATATGATCCACTCGAGACATGGCTACTACCTATGTCCGGAATGTTGTGCATGATTAGGTACCAAGAGAACCCTCCCGAAGATACGCATGAAGACGGACAAGTCCCCAAGTTCACGGATGAAGAAAACCAACAGAAGGAGTCAAGAGCAGCTTCCAGGATCCGGACATCCGGCCATGACCCCGGACATCCGGCCCCTGGAGCGTCCACCACGATAGCCGCCAAGTACCTACAGGCCCCGGACATCTGGTCCCAGCCCGGACATCTGACCAAGCCCGGAAATCCGGACCAAGCCCGGAAATCTGACGTCCTCCGTCCTGAATGCATCAAGGCCGACCCTGCTAGCCCGGACATCTGGCCTCCCCTGTCTGCGCATAGTGTAGGGCCAAGGCCCATGTAACCATTCGCCCCCCTAGACTATATATACTCATCCTCCTCCCTCTTTCTTGTGTTAGCATTGGTTTAGCTCATTTGAGAAAGAGCTTTGCTCATTCATCCGGATATACTCCACCGAGAGAGACCGCGGCCTCTTCGGAGAAGATCCATCTTGGATTCAAGACCTCTCACGGGATGATCCCTCCCGGATTCAAGGCCTCCTCATGGAGAAGAACCGGTTAACCTATGTATCATCCCTTGTTGGATTTGGACCATGTGATCTCTATGTGTACTCGGATCTAGCATACGTGTGACCTAATCTCGTTGGTTTGAGTGATTCTCTTCTGTTTCCCTTCGTGTTTTCCCCTTGTGTTCTTCGTGTTCACCGTGGGATCCACTCCTTACATGAAAAATCGGCCGTATAGGGTTCCACCCTACATCATCTTGGTATTATGAGCCACGTTGATCATGATTTCGGAGCCCCCTCTTTGGTTTCTAGCCTAATTTTGTTGATTTCATCCTTAATTCGAAAATTCCCCACAAAAATAGCCCCCCAATTTTTTTGTGATTTGTTGATGCGATGAAGTTTTGTTGTATTTGATCCGCGGATTTCATGTGTTGTAGGTAGATCTAGCTTTCCCCCATCTTTTCCTCAATTTCCATCCACAAAATCTCCCGAATTTTGCCCCGAATTTGCCTCTTCTACGCAGAGTTCCTCGAGTTCATCCACGGATCCAGAGCCTGGACATCCAGCCCGACCCCCGGACATCCAGCCACCCCAGACATCCGGCCCTCAAGCCTGGACATCCGGCCCCTGACAGAACATCTCCATCCACCACACCGTTTTCCGCCTAACTTTCGCCAAATTTTGCTCCGGTGCTCACATTCATTTCCGCATACCACCATTTCCCACAAACACCACCATCGCTTAGCCACTACCATCACCGCAGCTCATCTTTGCCACGGACGTGTCATCAACAACGACCACTCCACCATTTTGACACCATACCGTAAGCAAGAACGGTAACCTCATCTTGGTATCGTGATATTCCCATCATTATACATTCTTGCCATTACATTGATAACCACCATAGCCCAATTTTGCGTATCTTACCCATCGAGACTAGCCTTTGATTATTGCTGGCAACATCACTTGTGCACATTAGTGTTCATACTTCACATTGCATGCTTACCATATCATTTTGGTACATATCTTGGTATCATTCTTTGTGTCACAAAGTTGTCATTGCATACACAATTGCTATCTTGGTTCGTGAAGCATTGCATGAGAAAATAGCTCAAAGGAGAAAGAGCCAACCAAGCTTTTAAGCAAAAGGGAAAGATAAGCAAAGAGCTTTTAAGCAAGAACCATAGCATCATACCACATTAAGATTGTCATACTCGATCATTTTGGATCATATCATCGGAATACCATACATATAGCATACTTGGGATAGAAGTCGCTGCATTTTTGCTTAGTAGGTTGTGCACAAGTCTTCGTATCCACCTATTCTGCAATCGTGCTAGCGTCTCTCTAGTGTTGTGCAACAAGGGAAATTTTGTGGATTCCACATTTTGGCTCATTCCTTGGTTGCACGACCTCACTTATCTATTTGTGTGTTTGTGTGTCTCCGTGTACCACATTTTTCTATTGGTCTACTTGTTGCATTTGCAAATTTGCGAATCTTTTCTAACATTATTGAAGCTCACTAACAATTGCATCAAATTTTGTGCCACCATCCTAACCGAGCTCCACTATAAGCTTTTACTTGTCTAGGTGTGAGAAACCGACAAGAATTGGTACCAATTGTGTTATTTCCTTGTTCCATATTTGAGTGATCATTGATCCATCTTTAACATTGGTTAAGGTACATTTGGTATAAGTTCTTCTCTTTCTCCCACTCACATATTTCCTTGAAATGATGGATAGGCCAAGTACTTCTACCAACCCACTCTTCATCAAGCAAGACGACGACATGTCCTCCTACATCACAAAGAGCCACCTATTTGGTGCACAACAAGCTTTGCATCAAGAGAAACAAGCAATGAACGAGCGCATAGACAACCTCGCCACCGACGTGCGACTCTTCGACCGTAAGCTCGACGACCACAAACAAGAGAATGATGCAAGAATGGACGAGATTCGTGCTTTGTTGCTCAACCGCTCTTATTCCACTTTGTCCTACTCAAGATGGAGCCGCTCGAGTCGACACTCAGATGACACCATCTCCGGCTCAAGTACACCGACATCGAACACTCTTCGACATGCCGCACACCAAGACTGTCAAGCAAACTGCAACCCTCTACACGACAACGCCTCTCAAGAGCAAAGACACCATCAAAACCAAGCTACTTTTGCGCAAGCACGAGAACGGTAACGCCAACGCCAACAAGAAGAGGAAGAGCGAGCGCGACTACACCAAGATGCACTAGATGTCGTGGCACAACATCAAGAACAACAACAACATGAATCCCAAGCACTTGATGTGCAACGTGCCCTCCAAGATTCAAGTCGAGTCGTAGCAACGCGCAACCGGCAAACTCGTGAGCAACAAGAAGCGATTTGCGAAGAAGTTCAAGAGAAGAACTATCAAGCTCGAGTGCATCGTCAAGACCCAAAATCTCACCAAGAACGTCAAGTTCACCAAGAAGAACATAATGGAAATCCTCCAAGAGAAGAGAAAGTTGAGGGAGACAATCCTCCTCGTCAAGGACGTCATCATCCCCGACCCCAACACAATGAAGAGCAATGGTACGGCAAGATAAAGTTCACCATGCCCAAGTTCAATGGAAGCAATGATCCCAAAGAGTACCTTTCATGGGCATTGAAGGTTGAAAAAATCTTCCGCTTGCACAACTATGAGGAAGAGAAGAAGACCGCGATGGCATCCCTTGAGTTCCAAGATTACGTCCTCATTTGGTGGGAACAAGTCATTGAGCGCCAAGAGGCAAGGGGAGAACCACCCATCACTATTTGGGCACGAATGAAGGATGTGATAAGAGCACGCTTTGTGCCAACCTACTACAATCGCGATCTCTTCAAGAAACTTCAAATCCTCAAGCAAGGAACCAAGAGCGTTGAAGAATACTACAAGGAAATGAAGATTGCAATGATACACGCCAATGTCACGGAAGATGATGAGCAAACTATGGCACGTTTCTTGAATGGACCCAATCATCTTATCAAGAAGATCGCCGACTTCCAATATCGGTGCACAAAAGGAGGGGTCCTATTTTGTACCCCTTTACTTGTGCGCGGGTAGTTGGAGCTGTGCCTACGACCACACCTAGCAGGCCAGAGGAAGGAAGCGAAGCCACAATACCACCAGAACAACGCCAAGCCAGAAACACGAAGAGCAAAGGGGCGAGGTGGACTGCCCCGGCATGGCCCATGCCGGGGCAGCCTCCACAGCCCTGGCAAGAACTTGGCGGGGAAACTTGGCCGACACCAGCAGAGCCGCCCCCCTTGAGCCCAAGAGTTCCAACACCATCAACCACTTCGGAACCGAGGCTCGGGAGGCACCTCCATGGTGGCATGCAAATCTTTGTGGAGACCAGAAGCACACAAGACGATGATCCTCGGCAAGATCCTTGCCAAGCATACCCACGAGACCCCCGGCAAGCCCTTGCCGGGGACGACAACGATGCCGCGGCAAGACCCTTGCCGGGGCCCCGGCAAGACTCTTGCCGAAAACATCCGTGGGGCCGCAGGCAGGCCCACATCTGCCAAGACTCCACCGCCGTTCCCATGCAGCTGCCAGCCCACCAGCTAGGCAGGCGCCTGTGTGGCGATGTGCGGCCACTAGGCCAACCCAGCAAGCACCTGCATGGTGGCATGCTGATCTTCGTGAAGACTCTCCCACCACACCAACTCAGCAGCCAGCCAGCGTGGCGCTACACGCCTCGCCAGTTTGGACGCGCGTGGAAGCCAGGCGTGGCAGCGACAGCTGGGATGAGCTTGCTTACCATCCCCAATAAAGCAAGGAGGGCACGTCGGTAGCGCATTAAATGCATTTGTCCTACGGTGCCAAGAGATAGACTCGACTACTGTATAGCTTTCCACCTCCACTACAGTGCCAAGAGATAGCCCCACGGCGTACTAAGAGAGGATTCGGATTTTTTGGACCCTGGACGCCTTGGAGCTAGTCCAAGAACACCAGATAAATAGAAACCAGCAGGAGTAGGGTATTACACATGACTTGTGGCCTGAACCTGGATAATACCCCTGTTAATCTCTCAATCCCGCAATTTCCACAGCCCCGCGCCCGCCAACCATAGCAAAAAGGGATTCCTTGTGATCCTGTAGGTGTCGTTTCCCCCGACATCTTTGGCGCGCTAGGTAGGGGTCGCAAGCTGTGTTAATCTGGTTTTGGAGCTGACGTGGTGACTCTTCCATGGGGATGGCCCGAAGGGAGAAGGCGACGTCGACCGGCCGCCCTCTGGTGTCGTCCGTAGCTTCGACAGCCATCCGCGTGCCCCTGAAAAGCTAAGTCATCTAAAATTTGGCTAATTTCATTTATATGAGTCTGTCCTCCTCAAAAGATCTCTTTCCTTCTACGGGAAACCTGCACGCAAAGGGACCCTTCCGCTATTGGCAACGCCCTTGTCTCTGTCTCGAGTCTGCTCGACAGTTTATGCGGCCGCGCTGAGAACGGTAAGGTGGCCTACCCGCTACTATCCGCGCTCTTGTCCTGTTTTGAGTCCGCTCGACAGTTCAAGCGACCATGCTGGGAGCGGTAAGGTAGTTTGCCCAGCAGCAAGCGCCCTCCCGACAGGGTGCACACATACAAAGAAAGATCTAACGGGAAGATAGCATGCATGATATTGAAGTACCGCAGAGTTATATTACATCAAATAATCATTGTGGTTCTAACTTAAGATAAAACTGCCTTGGTCCTGAACTCGCAGCGGCAACGAAAAATGGGGTGCCTAGTCCCAGCGCTGGCCCTCCACCCTCTCAACTCCATCGACATAGTTGATGATGGGCTTGATACGCTCCTGGAGCACCGGGAGGTCTGCTTCCTCTGGCAAGCTCTCCAACGCGTTGGCAAAGTTGACGAGGGCTTCCAGAACGCCACCTTGGTGAGTACCTTGGTCATGGCACCCCGGCAGAGCCTCTAGGACTCATTCGCCAGATAAGTTGCCCGGTTGGAGCGGAGCTGCTCCAGGGCTCCAAGAATTCCCTCGAAGAACATGGTCAGTCTGGCATTGGGACTCACGTTCGGCTCCGGGAGGTACCTCACATTTGGCATCCGCATGGCAGCTAGCTTCGTGGTACTCCTACCGGCAACGTTGACGATGCGGCTGACCCGACGGTTTATGCTCTCCGCGTACTCCTTGTGTTCGGCGGCATCATCCCCCTGCAGCTGCCTCTCCTCCTCTAGGCCCTTGGTCAGGGTCTCTTCCTGGGCCCTAACCTCTGAAAGCGTCCCCTCAAGGCCCTCCAGCTTCAGCTTCAGGTCATTGATGGCATCGTTGGCCTTGGAGAGCAGACCGGCCTTGCCAGGGACTATGGCATGCGCCTCCGCTAGAGCACCGTTGGACAAATCCTTCTCCTCCGTCAGCTTCAGAACCCGTTCCTTCAACCCATCCCGCTCCACCTCCAGCTCTGCCACCTTGTCGGCATGGACCAGGGCTTGAGCATTGAGTGTCTCCTTGTGCCTCTACTCTAGCTCCTGGGTCCGCTGTGTAACAAGCTTCTCGACCTCCTCATCCTTGCCGCGGAATGTGGCGGCGAGCACCTACTCATGAGCGGCAAGGTCCTCCTCCTGGGAGTTCAGCTCGGCCTGGTGCTGGTGTCGGGCGGCCTCGTCCTTGGCGGACTTTTCCCTCGCCGCCTCCTGGGCTTTCTCGACGCCAGCTTGCTTCAGGATAAGCTCCTGTTTGCGCTCAGCCAACAGATCATGAGCGACCTTCAGTTCATCGTGGGCCTAGCGGAACCAGGCATGCGTCTCAGCGACGCGCTTGTCGAGGTCCGCCTCCACTTTTTGCACCACCACCATCCTAGACTTCGCCTTGTCCAGGCGGGCACGGTGAAGTGCCTGGAGCTTCTGGAAGTTGAAGCTCATGGCCCGAAGGAGCTGCTCCTCTTGAGAACCACCGCCACCGGCGCTCGGTTCGTCAACAACCTCAAGCCCGGTGGTGGCATGCGCCTCGTCATCGAACACCTCCCCCTCGGTTGGGGCCCTGGTGCTCGTCGATCTTGGGAGGTGGACGAACAGGTCATCGCCCACCTTCAAATACTTGCTCGAGCCAGAGGCAGCTGAGGAGGAAGGTTGATCGTCGACCGACCCCTTCCTGAAAGGCCCCTTGCCGGCCTCTTCAGTGGTGGTCTCCTTCGTGGCAATCTTGGTGGCCTCGTCCTCGGCGTCCCTGGCGACCTCCTCGATGACGGTGTCGATATCCTCCTGGGCCACCGAGGAAGGGCCTGGATACCAAGAAGGGGAATGAGATGGAGCCAAGAGCAAGATTTAAAAAGAAGGAGAAGGAACAGGGACGAGAAGCAAACCACTTACCCGCACCGGGCTGTGTAGCGACCCGACCCGAATGGGTCAAGTCTCTGTGCTTAAGTGTCATCCCTGGATCTGTATGCTGACACACACAGTACTCGAAGGATTTATAACAGAGGTAAATCACATGTATAAAGTAACGTAAATACTATTACCTCAATCCATATAGCGGAAGCAACAAGGTTGTGGATTCCCATCAACACCAACGGCAAAGTTGAGTATAGAAATCGTAACCCTAACGTATCACTTACTCGTCGTAAGAAACCTGCAACATGAGACGTTGCAGCCCGAAACGGGTCAGTACATTGAATGTACTGGCAAAATCACACCATAGAGAAAAATGATGAACAATGGCTATCACTATATGCATATATGGCTGGTGGAAAAGCTCTATGGTTATAAGGTTTTTGCGTAAAGCCAATTTTTCCCTACTGCAAAGGAATAAATTTATTTAACTATCATGGTGGTTGTTGAACATTGAGAATGGTTGACAGCATTCTCAATCCCAATTAAGTAACATCATTAAACCCAACAATATTCATTTAAAGTAACGTGATGAGATCAACAGGATAATCCAAGAACTAGATACTCAAGATGTCCATAACCGGGGACACGGCTAATCATGATTAGTTTGTACACTCTGCAGAGGTTTGCGCACTTTTCCCCACAAGACTCGATCGCCTCCGTTTGGTTTCTCGCACTACATGGTGTTTGAGAAACGGATGACCGAGACATAGTCTTTCAGAAGCGCTAGCACCTTACGATCGGGTAGACCGTACCACCTACATCCCCTACATCTGCTAGTCTACCACTGTAAGAGTTCGCACAACTTAGTCAACTATGCCAGAGCCCATAATGGCTTGTGGCTGCACACGGAAGTTTCTAGCATGAATGATCTTATGATCCCTTTGAGCCTGGGTGGCGGTCCGAAAAAAACAGGCAAGTCCTGATAGAAACAGGTGCCTCAATCCACCCAGATGTGTGTTTAAGTTGCCACCTTAGATAAACCATTAATTATCAACTCACATCTGTCATGGATATCACTCACCCAATCCACGTCTACTAGCATAGCATGGCATAATAAGCAAACGTAGAAGTAACTCCCAAAGGTTTCAATAATAATACAGGTGATAGGTACTACCTCATCTACTTCCCATCCCACAATTTAATTAGATCCTAATCATGCAATGTGTGAGGATTGGTCTAATGCAATAAAACTGGGTTGTAGAAAAGGTATGATCAAAGTGTGAACTTGCCTGCAATGTTGATGAAGATGATTCGCACTCAAAACTCTTGATAGCTCTACTCGTCACACTCCGGTCAATCTATCGTAAGCAAGCAATAGTAACCACACATAAGCAATCACTCAAAAGACCAGAAAGATCGAAGAAGACAATTTGGAAACATCAAAACCAAGCAACTAACTCTTGCAACATAAAACAATTTCTAACGGTACCAAAATTATGTGAATTTGGCCTTATTAGAATGTTTAGGTCAAGAGCTTCGATTTGCAAAAAGAATCAACTCAAACGGAGCTACGGATAAAAAGATATGATCAAAAGAAGTTTGAATTCAAATCTGATCTAATTCAAATTTTAAACTTTTCAAAAACATGTTTAAGTTGTTTATCTGGATAGAGGGGATCATAACGAAGACGTGGGCGTTGGTTTCGTTGGATTTGGACTAACGAGTAAAAAGTTATGATTGATTGAAGCACAGGGACTAAACTGTAATTAAAATCATCACATATAGGTCCCTGGCCGGAAAATAACAGAAAAAGAAAAAAAAATTAAGGGCGTACGTTCGCTTATAAGGTCTAAACAGTGGACGCTCCCTGTTTAATAAAACCAAAAAAATAAATCTAGTCTAGGGTTTTTTTAAAAAAAACGAACTTAAAATAAAACCGGATCGGACCGGGCGGTTCATTACCGGTTAACCGTGGTTCGGCCAGCGGCGGTCAACGGCGAGGTGGGCGGCGACGCGAACTCCGGCGCGGCGGTAGGCGGGATGCGGCGTGGCGCGGCAGGCGGCGGCGCTAGCGGGCGGCGGCGCAGGCGACCAGCGGCGCGTCGGTGCTAGCAGGCGAGCAGCGGCGCGGCGGCGACGGGATGCGGGAGGCGGCGATTCGGGCGGCGGCGGCAGCAAGTGCGGCGGAGGCGCAACGAGAGAAGAGAGAGGGGCCGGGGCCTCGGGCATTTATATGCGGGAGGGCGGAGGAGTAGCGTGGAGAAGGGGGCAGGAGGAGGCCGGAGACGGTACGGCGGCGGCGGAAACCGAACGTGGCACGGTGGCGGGCGCGTGTGTGCTCGGGAGTCCAAGGACGGGGGCGATGAGGAGGTGGGCTGGGCCGCGGCCTGGCCTGGGAGCTGGGCCGGCCCAGTCGGCAAGGAAAGTTTTTTTTTAAATAAAGAAAAAAAATTTCCAGACAAACAAAAGAGATAAAACAAATAGAAAATAAAATATTATATAGGCATATAATATATCAAAATTTTCAGAAAAAGATTTCCTACGACGTGAACATTTTTCTAGCATTAAATAAAATACACACAAATTCAGATAATTCAAAGAGTGCTACTGGTCTATTAAAATCCAGTAAAAATCATTTTAAAAATACCAAAATGATTTCAAATAAATTTTTCTCCAATTTTCTAATGTAGGGAATCATGTTACCCTAATTTCCATATATTTTATTTTTGGAGAAAAATAATTTGAATAAAACTCAAATAACTCCAAATTGAAAATAAATTCAAAAGAACTTTGAATTTAATTCTTTGAAACTCCTAACTCATATTTCATAAAATTTGAAGAAGTCATTTTATCTTCTCTCGTGAAAATCATTGAGTTGCTTAAAGTTTCTGAATTGGAAATATTTTCCAAATGAAATTCAATTATTTTCAAATACCCTTTCATTTAATTTAAATGGAAGAAGTCATATGATCTTCGCTCAAGGGTTTTGTATTGAAAAGAATTTGAGTTCATGGAGATCATAGAAGCAAATATGAAAGTGTGGGAAAGTCCTTTTATTCCCTCTCATTTAACTTTCAAAAGTTTCGAATTCACTCACTTTCATACAATCAATCAAACAATCAATCAAATCTATCTATTTATTATAACATTCCAAAATTTAGAATTTTGGGATGTTACAAACCTACCACCCTTAAAATGAATCTCGTCCTCGAGATTCGGAGAGGCTAGCAAGAAAAGGTTAGGGTTTGGGGGTCTCCTCAAAATCCATCGATCGTCTCCGAGGTCTGGGGTGCTACCACCCTTAGAAGCATGGTTACTGTTCCATCAATACTCATATACTCCATCCTTATTCTTGACAGTGTCGGTCTTCTCAGATCTTCAGGATAATTCCTTCTCTGAGCTCTTCTGGTGGTGGCATAACCTTTACCACAATTCTTCTATCCTTTCCTCTTGGTAAGGTTATTCCGAGATTGGGTCTTCTTGGCTGATGGGTCAGGCGCCAAAACTAAACAACTATCGATATCTCATGGTGGTCAACAATTTATGGTTTCTCCTGCAGGAAATGTGTCTGGGTGATCCTCACCATATAACCTACGGTTGGCAAAGCTGCCTTGTACAAGGGAAAAAAATACCTATACCATTCTAAGGTTTAAACAGGGTTTTGATCGTCGTCTCTCTACTATAGGTAAGTCACTCAGATTTACCATTCCATATAGCAAGGCGAACAATAAGAGTAAGTCGGTATGGTGATCAATCCATCCCGCACCCAAATCATTACCTTGTATACAGTTTAGCGAATCTCGCATTCTAACACTCGGTCATCCTCACAAGCATTGCATAATTTCTCTCGTCGACGAACCAAGTTCGGATTAATCCATTGATTCTGCAAGCCAGACAACCATCTATCGTTCCT
This sequence comes from Triticum urartu, assembly GCF_003073215.2. NCBI lineage: Eukaryota > Viridiplantae > Streptophyta > Magnoliopsida > Poales > Poaceae > Triticum > Triticum urartu. The sequence goes on along the minus strand of NC_053027.1, from coordinate 352,386,091 downwards.
TCACAACTCTCAGGTTTTGCGTAACTCCTATAAGATCGTCTGTCGATAAAATCGTAACTTCTTTCAGGGTTTTTCCTTCAGCAAGAATGTGCTTGCTTCTTGGCAGGTTCTGGGGCCTGTGGGTTATGGCCCATCTCGTCACTTGTAATCCTTGAACTTATCATTGGGCAACTGATCATTATTCCAACATCCAACTTCCTAGTACTCTTAAATCCATCCAATTGTACTGTCTTCCTTCCTTATATTGGCACCAATCTAGGACATGATTACTCAGACTCATCATGGAGTTTCCATTGATCCATATTTCCGACATCATACCTCCTTTATATCCAATAGTAATTTATCTCTCCATCCTCGTGGGATATCCCACATACCGAGGTAAAAACTTATACTTATGAAGTCCATACTCTACTTCGGGGAACATCATTATCCTTTCCAGGGTCAAGCGTCCTTACAAGGGAATATTGGCCATCTCTGCATGGCACTTCTTCAACTGGGAACGGTGAAACACATCTTGAACTCCTGACAGTCCTTCGGGTAACTCAAACTTGTAGGCCACTTCTCTCATACGCTCCAAAACTCGGTATGGTCCTACAAATCTCGGGGCTAACTTTACCTTAACTCCAATTCGTTTAACTCCTCGCAGAGGGAACACATGCAGACATGCTCGGTCTCCAATTTCATAGACTACCTCCTTGAGTTTTTTTTGAGTCTACATAACTCTTCTGCCTGGACTGAGCTACCTTCAGTCTATCTCGAATCAACTTAACATTCTCTTCTGACTCCTTGTTCACATTTGGTCCAAACAACTGACGTCTCCAACTTCATCCCACATACTCTTGGGGCATCACACATATCAAGACAAAACTCATATTCATTTTGTCCGAAATCCACTCAATGGAGTATCCTTATCTTTTCCAAGAGTCAAGGGTTCTTATAGGGTACTACCACCCTTAAAATGCACAAAACTTCCATAGACCATATTTCTCTTATCCTCAGAATGGCCAAAATTCTTCTTCATAGAGTAACAACTCATAAAATCCATATCAGTACTAATGATGCTAACTTTATTCATTCTCCAATGATTACAATCTCTTGCTTTTCCATTACAAGTCTCAACTCAACACCTCAATATAAAAGAAAATGTTCTCACTTCTACTACTCCATTTCTTTTGTTGCAAACTCAACTATCTAGCACAAGTTTCCTTCTCATTGGGGCATTCTCTGGCAAAGTGCCCTGCTCCATTACAACTAAAACATATTACTTCTGACAAGTATCGAGGTTTCCCTTTTGGGCAACTGTTGAGGTAGTGCCCTGACTCCTTGCACCTGTAACAGGTGATATGTCTCAGGTCCTTCCTGGAATCCAATCGGTTTCTCTTCCTGGACTTTTCCATTCCAATCAGGGCTTCTATTTCCTGTGGGTCATACTCTATTTCGTCCATCGGGAATTCTACTAGATCCCCATTCATACAATTCTGGGAGATGTGTCCTTCTTCTCCACATGAATAGCAAGACTTGGTGCAGGGTTTAATTGGTTCTTCTTTGGGTGTGTCCTCCACCTCTTCTTTCATCACAGTTTCTTCTAAAATTCCCATAAGGGCTCCTTTCATTGCTTCTTTCTTCTGTTGGATGGTTCTTTGTACCAAGGGATAAATGTGACACTGAGCAGGGTAGTGGGTAGTCCCTTCACACAAGAAACAAGTAATTTGCCTAGTTGGGCATTCTTCAACTGGGTGACTTCCTTCACAATTAGGGCATTCATCCTTGTGTTCTTTATGGGTGTGTCCGGTTTCTCCACAAATCTTGCATGCACCATGTTTCTTCATATCCTTTCCATAAGGTTTCAACTTCTGGGACACAAACCGAGACTTTGGCAAAGTCAACTTAAATTCTGTCCAAGTGGTTACTCCTTGCCATCCATTCATGGTTTGGTACATCCTCCACCAAGTAGCAGCACCTCTTTCAAAGCACAGAAGAGCATGCTGGGTCATATCATGACCAACTATAGGGTTATTCTCCATGTGATCCTCCATGTTATGAATCCATCAGTCTGTCTCCAACTGACCCATCGGTCCAGAAAATACAAGCTCATCTCCATTCATCCGCTATTGGGTGCATGGGTTTGGGGTGAAATAAGAGAGATAGAGAGGGATGCACACAATACAAATAATGGTTTTGAAAAGACAGATTTTTATTGTGGCTGTCAGAAAACAACAATTAAATGACAGCTCACAATCATCGCATCTAACGTGGGTATATAACAGGGGTTTGGTCTTCTAATGGTCAACGTTGCCAAACTCTTCAAGTCTTGTTCATGTCTCCAATGGCTTCTTCCGACCATACTTGTCTTTCTCAAGTTCTTTTGCCAGATCAATCTCTGTTGACGTGAAATTTCTCGTGACATCCTTTAATATTCCAGAGTTGCATTTCAAACTTCTGGTTTCAACATCCTTCACATGAACCATGGTCATACTGTCCTTTAGTTCTTGACAATTCTCCGGTATCTCGAGGTTGTAGCTCCTCCAGCTTGGCTACTCTCATCTTCAGGATCCTGAGTTCCTCATGAAATACTTCCTTGTCTAATACGACTTCCTGGAGCTCCATTTTAACTTCTTGATGTACTACTCCAGATCCTGGTGATACACCGGCTAAGGTTAAAAGTTCATCTTGCTGATAGGTGCTCCATCAGCCTCCTACCATTTAATCCTTCCATGCATATGCATGCTTAGCTCATCTCGGTGACCACAGTATCAATGGTGATGACATCACGGATATCCGTGTTTTTGCTCTTGTCATTCCCATGAGCTATCATTCCCTAGTTGATATCTCCTGCCTTAGGGTTTTCCTCGACAAAACTTTGAGTTCTCAACTCTCCATGTTTTGGTCTTTCTTCAATACACCTTGATCTCGGGTATTGACAACTTCCATAGTTTGCCAAGTTCCATAAGGGTAGCCTTCCTAGGTCATATAAATCTGGGGATTCTTCAGAGCCTCCAATTCTCCTAGTCTTCAAAGTCTTCAACAGCTGTAGTTTCCATTATCATAATGTATGGTAAAATCCTCTTCATTCCGAATGGTCTTACTTGTCTGATATCCTGTACTTCTTGGAGTGGTCTCATCAGTCGAATCTTCGAGTGGTCAAAAAAGGGGAAAGGGGTATGGTCTCACTAAAGAGAATTTTTGAATAAGCTCAGAAAAGAAGAGAGGTAAAAGATCTTTTTGAAAGGGAAAGTTGTAGAGAAAAATCTTTGCTATGGGCTTGCCAGT